>NC_092858.1:54026157-54107447 GCF_032062135.1 Pyxicephalus adspersus
GTGTGTTTCAAACATTTTTTATATTCATAATATCTACTAGAACCCTTGTTCGGACATATTTCTGTAAGTTACAGGTCTACCATTTAAAAAAAAAATTTCATGAAAAACAGTGGATCACTTTTGGTACAGAAATCTAGACCTCAGTGTAACACACAGGTGGTTAAAGTAATCCATTCCATGTTTTCTGGATCACCCATCTTCACTGATGAAAGTGTATCCTCTCCAGCCTTGGAGAGCTTTAATAAATCAGAACCATTGTACTTACAAGCAAGTGTGTCACAAGAAAATGCAGAGCGGAAGGCAAAGTGGGAAAATGAGATTTAACTGTGCGTTGCTGTGGCAACCGATGGGCATGGTCAGTGTGAGAGTGGGTGTGGTCACCACAAAATGGGCATGGTTGACAAGTAATGTTTGTAATGTTGTTGTTAGTTACATAATCATATTCCAGCCATAAGACTCCCATGCCATAGTTCATAACCCCCAGGTCCCCACGTCCACATTTCATTAGTCCCTTATAATAACCCTGAGCCATACCTCCTCCTTTCCTTCCCCATAATGTCATAATTCATAACCCCTAGGTACTCTTTCCATCTTTAAAGGCCCCCATGACATAATCCACAACCTCCAGGTCCATATTATAGTAATTGAACCCCAATGTCATAATCCATTACCCCCAGGTCCACATTCCAGCCATAATACCTCCATGCCATAATCCATAGCCCCCAGGTCCACATTTTAGCAATTACACCCCCATGCCATAATCCATTACCCCCATGTCCACATTCTAGTCATAAAACCTCCATGCCATAATCCATAGCCCCCAGGTCCACATTCCAGCACTTAGAACACCATTTCATTACCCATAACCCCCATGTCCACATTACAGCCAATAGATCTTCATGCCATAAAAGCATTTTCACCAAAGCCCCCTCCATGCTATAATCTAACCATGATCCCAGCCAAATCCACATGACAGTAAAAAATACTTGGTATAGAAAAAATGCTGCTGCCACAAATGTGCCCAACTCCGGAGAAAAACCCTCATCAGTTCTTCTATAAATGACACCTGAAAGCATGTGGCGTTAATGCTCACCAAAAAAAAAGGAGCATACGTGTCAGTGTTAGAGCTCTCACGGGGCTAGCATGCATGCCCTGTTTTGACCATGGACAGATTGCCATTACATCAAATGCCTTCAGGCGCCATTTATGGAGTTTCCATATAGGGTGCCTAGAAGGCATATGATTGAGTTGGCACAAGAGGTTGGGACCAGCATGGAGATAGTCATGCTGTGCACAGTAATGGGCCTTGCTAGACTCAGTGCTGATTGTAGCTTTCAGAAGTTTTTCGTATCCTCACATTTTAATGCTATGTGTGCAAATTCAACCCTTCTGACTTTGACTTCTGATTTGCAGGTTCTAACCAGCTAACTCTGTATATCTGTATTAATCTCTTTAAAGTGAACGTGTTACTAGACTGTGGTAATTTAAGAATTTACCATTCTTAGCAAGGAGTGAGTGAGCTTTAAAATAAGTCCCTAGTTACTTAGGGTTCAGCAGGCACTGTGGAGCTATTCATGTTCAAATCTTAGCTAATACTGCACTCCCCCAGGATTCCGAAGCTGTGTTTGCATTAAAGGATACAAGATGTGAGGCTGTCACATCACTGCTGTGGGAATAAAACAGGGAGAGATAAGCTGTTGAAAAAGAAGTTTAGTGCTCAATTTCAGAATTTGAATGAAAAGAATAATTGGTCTGAATGCCCTGCATACATAGGGGTCAGCGAAAACTTGTTTTGAAATTGTTAAATCCTAAATGTTGACTGTCCATGGATTTTCTTTTAAAACAAGCTATATCTAATAGGAAAAAAACTCTTCAGGAAGAGTCCTTTTCCTAGCAAAATTCCCTCTTTCTTCCGTGCCATAGCCCTTTCCTCTTCTGAGAGTGTCAAATTACTGTCAGTGTTGGCCTCTTTTTAGACTAAAATAGGATTACAATCAGTTTTTAAATTTCTTTTTCCAACTTTGTATATTATTTTGCATAATAAATAATGCAATGCTAAAAACATCACTCCACTGAATGGTTTAGCCTCCTTAATGTAATTGATAAAATCTGATTTATGACATCTATGAAATTTAAACCTGGTGGCATAAATCTACAGAAATCATTTTCAAATGTCAAGGCTGTCTGATTAGTTTCAATTTTCTTTTCTTTTCTCACCTTGAGATACAAAGACAAAACTAATATCTGCAGTCCAGAGTGCAAGATGCAGGAGTAGGCTGGAACAACCTTAATTTACCTGAATGCACAACTTTTATGTTTTCATATCAGTGTAATAATGTCCACTGAAAAGCTGAGCTCTCTTTATAATATCTTGTAACATACAAAATATATATATCCAAATTATAGCCAGGAAACATTGAAAGAGTGTAGATTTGCCTGAAAAGACCACACACAATCTTTTCAATGAGGAATAGTATTTATTTGAGCAAAAGTTCAGTTTTCTAAAGAAGTATATGTAGATATATGGCCATCTTTAGGATAGTTTACAGTTTCTAAGCAATTCTTTATACAGTGATGTATTTAAAAGTAAAATGGAAAGAGGTAAATGGATGTTTTCTAGAATGTTTATCAAACCTTTTCCTTTTCTACCTCTTTTGTTACTGTTTTCTTTGGATGCTGCTTTTCTAAATCTGTCTGCAGTCCATTATAATGTGATTCCATTTGACTGAAGAACTCTTAAAAAGAAAACACACACTGAATGAAAAACAGAACTAGATGACCATTAAACAAAAGAAGTTCAAAAGAAAAAAACATTGCAAGTGTCAAGGCTAAATTTTATGGGTAGATAAGTGTTATGAAAATGGAAAATCTTTGTGAAATAAGAAAATCAATAGCAATGTTTGCTATACAGGTCATTTCAATAAAACCTTGTGTCATACAATTTATTTAAAATAATCAACAACATGACTTGATAAAATACAATATTTGTTTTGTGTTTACAGTTTTATATTTATTAGTAACACATATGTTTTTATTCTCTTTTGGGAAACACAGTGTCTATTAGCTAATCTTTGGACTGCTCTCTGCTTATATGTTATTATAATAACTCAAACTCTATTGTAAACAACCTTTTGCATATTTTTTTGATTTATAATCTACCAATATATATTGTAGCATATATTGTAAGGCAGCACTGAACTTACATCTGCACCTCCCCCTATAAAAAATTATATTTTTAATATACTTGAACTATCCATTCTGCAATTTAGGGTTTCTCTTTTTGAGCCCAGCTGTCTGTGCTTCACAGTTTTACAAAAAGATCCAGTAATGTGAATGAGAAGATGGCCTTCTTGATTGGTTTAGGCATTAGAGCAATGCATTACTCATATTTGGGTAGGGTGTTACTATGCTAGTGTCAAGTCTTCCTGTGAACCTTGTCCACCAGTGACTCCCGTTATTTTGTCCATCAGTACCCTCTATGGCCCAGTGATCCTCTGTACTTTAGCATCTATTTGTGTTCCAGAGACTCTGCAACCCTGTGCAACTCTGATTCTGTAATCCACACCTATGACTCCCTTTGTTTTGTGATCCCGCATGTGTGATTCGTTGATCCTGTGCATCTCTATTCCTGAATATGCAGTATTGCTACTTCTATGGTGATCAAATTCTCTGGGTACCAGATAATTCCTGGCTAAATCTGTCCAGTGCTCACCCTGACCTTTGGCTTGTTCATGTTGCTTGTCATCTTAGCAGGTCAAAAAAGTACAAGATGTCAAACTAAAGCTGTAGGTCTATTGAAAAAAAAATATTTTTATTTTTCTGAGTAAAGTGTTCCAACTGGCCAAACAAATGAACAGATAGATGAGTGGTACAGGGATTTTTTTCTTATATCTTATATCATATTGTGGTACAGTATTTTGGCAACATGTAGGAGATTGTATTAAAACAGTTCACAACCTTGACTAGGGTAGCTCAGACCATTTGCCCAATAACCCCCCCCCCCCCACACACACACACACACACACACATATATCTCCCCCCAACCCCCATCTACTTGCCAACCCCCCATCCCCAAAACCTTCCCAATAACACACTGTTACACTTAAAATGGCTGGCAAGCAGCCATTTATTTACCCTAATTATTGGTAAATAAGCGGCTGCTAAATTAACAATTTTGATAAATATAATGTAAAGAACTTACCTTTCCAGTGAGCCCACGGCGTCCCTGGGGATCACAGCAGCGGGCAGCATGGCCGAGGCTGTTGCCCTGCTCGCATCGTGTCTCTCCCTGCAGCCAGAGGAATATGTTCTAGCCGAACTACTGTTCGGCCAGGCGGCATCCCCAGCATCCCTATGGAAGTGAACAGAGAAAGTCTTGTTCTCAGCACTTCTGTGGATGTGCAAAGTAAGGCACGTCCCAGGGTACTGTGGTAATAGGTGCACGCGCTACCACGCGTGTCTCTTGTACCCCCGGGGGCAGAGTATTCAGGTATCCTCCACTCAAATGGCGCCAGGTGGCGCAAGGCCATTGGGCACTCTGTCCTAAACACCAGTGCCCGCTATAAGCCTCTGTGAGTACAGTGTGCTTGGGTGCATTCTCCGTGTTGGTTCATATTAACCTGTTGTGTCGTTACCAATAGCAACCCATTCTGATAACTGATTCTGCCTGATCTCCGCCTGCCCTGTCCTTGGATTGTTTGTGACTACTCTTGTCTGCTGCCTGCCCTGACTTTGGATTGTTCCTTACCTGCCTTTGCCTTACCTTCCTGTACCACGCTTATCGGACTGATCATCTGTGATTAACCCTTGCCTTGTTTTATGACTACAAATAAAGTTTGACAAAAGGATTCTTGGAGTTGGCTGTGGTTTGTGTGCCCAGGCGCATTACATATACACTCTGTATATATATAAATATACAACTTGAAATAAATTAACATATAAAATTACATCCAAATAACATACAAATGACCCCCCCCCGTTAGGGATAAAATCCCTAACACAACCAACAGTTTAACTCAAACAACTAGACTGCAGGTCTGAATGGTAAAGTCCGCATCACCATTACATAAACCAATCTTGTCCAATACCATCAATGTCACCTTGGCCCCTAGCTGTTCAGCACCGCCTCAGGGAACTACACCGTCCACCACCTAAAGGGGCACCCCACTAAACTTGGTGTCCCCCACTATAACTTAAGCCAGGACTCCACCAGACCTCTACTGCCCCCACTTAATACACCAACTCCTTTTAACAAGGCCTTTGCAATTCAAAACTTTAGCCCTTCCCCCCTTATCTAGGGCAGCCCGAGCACCCTGTCATGTAGCCCCTGTGCTTAGTTCCTTGCTACAGGCTTCTCTTTTTCTTATGTCCTTGGGTGTAAAAAAACTTTTACGGAAAAACGCAAATTAAAAAAGAATGAAATGGCTATCATTGCAGACAAGTATAGCAAACTGCAGTATGGATGGCAATCACCAAGCTTAGCAATTTGGTGAATGGTCTGACAGCTTAGTGACTAGTGATAATGTATCAAATCCAGGAGGCTGCAGACTTTTTTTTGTTTAAATGAACTGCTTAACAAGTGTCAGTGTGCTGTCAGCCTGCACTTTTTCAACTTGTCAGTTTGCCGGCAAGTACAAAAACACAGGCTTGTCATTACATTGTTACATAGGTTAAAAGAAAGACACAAATCAATCAAGTTACAAAAAAAAAAAAAAAACTTGCAGACTGAAAACACATAACACTGGATCAGCTCTAAGTATGGGTTTGTGATTATAAAATTTAGATCTTCAATTTCTCATATACATAAATTTATTTATGTTTACTTGCTGATTGAACCGGACTTGTCCAGTTCTGCTTGTGTCTTTTTCAACCTGCTTAACTATGTAATTGGGATCTATTTTAAATGGACCTATCACCAAAATGTTCACTTTACATTAAGGGGTAGAGATCTCTTTATGTAAGAAAAAAAATCTGATTTTTATTCTTTTTAGTTTAAATTTATATTTAAAAAATAAAATAAAAAGTGGAGCTTCCCCCCTTCTGTCTTTTCTGCGATGGTGGTAAAGACAGAATGGGAGTGCAAAGCCTTCAGGGATACATACATCGCGCATTCCAGGCTTCTGGCTGCTCCTTCTGTGCAGAAAGGGTAGAAGGGGCTTTTTTTCTGCATGTTGAAAAAAAAATGCATGCATGCGAACTGAGATCAACACTCTTTTTTTCCCCATTCACAGCAGCCTATGTCACCCAATCTCACGACTGTGCAGTGCAAGATTGGGTGACATAGCCTGAGAAAGAAAGTAGATGGAGTAAGATGGCAGTACCCAACGCTTTCTATGTGCCTGGACGAATAAGGATTACAGGACAGTGCGGGACACAATACAAAGAAGCTCCAGAAGGATCTGCAGAAGTAAGGGTAAATTATTTTTTTATTAATTTAGGTCTGCCCTAAAACAGCAGTAAACTAAAAAAAATTCACCTTTACTTCCGCAGATCCGTCGATCCCTTCAGAGGTTTCCTGGATCATTTCCCTTTTATGTAAAGTAAAAATCCTGGTGATAGGTCAACTTTAAGCAGTGTTAATAGAAAATGTCTTAGTTCAGTACCTAGGGCCATCCAACCAAATTGGTCCACAGATTCAGGATTCTAATTGTCCTGAATCCAAACACCACTGATGTCACTACAGTCTGTGTCTTCAGTAAGTTCTAAATATCCTGCAAGTTATAAAAAAACAAAGTCCTCACAATAGTAATCAATGATTCCCAGTCCCCTAAAACATTTCATCTCTATCTCAGAAGCAGAATTATGTTAGAATATCAACCTTATTTTTGGAGAACTGAAACAGAATACCAAAATTTTAGTATTAATTATGGCCAATATTGTCTAAGTGAAGACTTTGATACCTATTATAAATATAGGTTCAACATTTGCTTTGTGTCAGTCCCTTGGTACCTCACAAAAATCCGTTCCATGTGTTTTATTTACAGTTATTTTGTCTAATTGTTTCTGAATCATTAATATCAGGCCACTGTAGTGCATTTGATATTGTGTTGGTTGTATTCTCAATGTATAACCAATTATAAAAATGTTCTTTCTGTTTTACAGTTTAAATAACTTTTTCTTATTATTATATTATTTACTCTGAAGTATATTTTTATATTGTTGTTTTATTGTCAGAAATGCTGCAAATAGCACCATAGCAACATATCATATGCCCTTCACTGTCAACTTTTTCCTGTACTTCTATCACATTAACACATAATAGTATGAAGTAATAGCAAATTACAGCACAAAAACGGACATTGCACCTTTTGAAGTTAACCGTAAGCTCCATGGCTTCTTTTACCCTTTAAATTGGATTTAATAGTTATGCTGTGACTAGGCCATTTCAAGACATCTAAATGTTTTCTGTAAACCACATAGGATAACCTTCATCCCAGTCTCAATTCTTTAGCAGACTAAAACATGTTTTTCTCAATAATTGCCATCTATCTTTCCTTCAATACTGACCAGCATTAGTGTATTTGGAATCCACATATCCTTGGCATCCACACAGCATGATGTTGCTATCAGCCTGCTTTATGGTAGGAATAGTGTTCTCGGGGCGATAGAAAGTGTTGGGTTTGCAACACCATACAATGGTTGCCAAAAAGTTCAATTTTAGATAAATATGACCAAAAACACCTTCCTTGTCACATGATGGTGGGCAAACTCAAAACATGTTTTTTGAAGTCACTATTTCAAAAGACCCAGCCCTATGGGTTAAAGTGGTTCTATGAACTGATACTTCCATTTCTGCTGTGGATCAGTACCTTTGGTGCTATTTTTAGAGTTCTATTTATAAAACAGAGAATTTTGCATGTCTCAATCAATTATTCCCATTAAAACACATGGACCTGGAAGATTCCCACTAGGGAAAGTCAAATTCCCTGTTTTAGAAATAGAGGCCTTAGTGTTTTGCTGTATTTCTAATTATTGTATCACTTCCAACATGTTATAATAGATTAATTGGTACTGGATATTCAATGTTTTATTTATAGTTTGTTACCCAACCCCCATCTTTACTTCTTCACAACTTTGTAATTGACCTGTTTTGAGTGATCCTTGGTCCTTTCATAACAGGTGTATTTACTGTATGTATATAGACACTATAGTCCTGTTTTATTAAACTCTCCTGGAAGACTCTCCTGGAAGACTGGAAAGGCTAGACTATCATGTGTGAACCTGAGTGATCCAGCAAACATGGAATGGATCTGGTCCAGGACTGAAAACATTTGCCAAATAATAGCAAATTCTAGGTTTGCTGGATCACCCAGTCTCTCCCATGAAAGTCGCTTTTCTCCAGTTTTGGTCGGCAATAATAAATCAGGCCCTTCTGTATGTGGCAAATCATGTAACACATTGCATTGATTGCACACAAGTGGACCCTAATCAAATACAAATTTTCTTTTTATTCTTTAAATTAGTAGAATGAGATATTTTTTGAAGGTTTCATATAAATAAATAAAAATATATGCTCTCTAAACTTACAAAAATTTTTTAAAAAATACAAAATCTAACGTGCAAGCAAACAAGACTAACATATTTCAGGATAGTAGCAAACCCTCTATAGATAGGCTAAAAACTAGGTAAGTTTGAAATTTGGCCTTAAGTGTTATCAATTTCCAAATATGGGTTTAGTTTTGTTAAATTAAGCACTAACATGAAAATATGTTTTGTTCACTTATAACATTCATACATTTTACCCAATATGGTGTACTAGAGTAGTGTCTTTCTACGAGTAAATGTGCAGAATAATTGAATGTCTACTATTAACACTGTCTCAGCCTACACAGAGTTGTTGATTTGTGTAAGAAGTGAAGTCTACACTTTCTCAATAATATTAGGGACCTGCAATATACTTTTATAGAACATACTATTTAGACTGCAAGCTCCATTGAGCAAGGTCCTCTTCTTTATTTGTGCCATTGTTCGTACTTGTGAAGTATGCAGTTGGTTTTTCATTATCAAAGGTTGATAATAAATTTTTTTTTAATAATAGTTTGCACCTATATACAATTCCACCATTTATGTTTAAAGGCCACACTCTGCAAGAAAAAGATTTCTATTATTAGGACTTTTAGATCACTGATATATAAACTTCACTATATTTTACTATATTTCTTGTTTAATGAGCTTTGTAAAGATGATCTGCCACTTATTTTTGTTTTTTTCACATTATATAATGATGTCAGTATGTGAAAGTTTGCGAAAGCCACAGGCAAAGGGGCACCATGTCAGGGTGAATAGGTTAGAAAAGAGTTAAAGATAAAGGGCGAGGAAGATAGGGTATAAGCTGATAGGTAAATAGAATCAGGTGATGGGAGTGGCATCAGGGGTTTTGAAATGAAGGAGGGGGAGGGGGCAGTCAGTTGTGATGAGGAGTTGAAAGGGAAATCTTCGCCCACCCTCCCTCTCTATTTGTAAGGAACTGGAGGGGTGTGCCTATGTTATGTGGATTGGGGACTTGCGGTTAGGGATGTCTAACAATGATGTCATGGCGGCATTTAAGCCGTGTAAGGTCCAGCATTTTAAAGGAGGCATAGAAACCCATCTGAGGTATTGGGTCTTTTAAATTATGGTGTTTTGTGAACAGTAAGGAGTGGGAGTGGTTAAAAGAAAAAGATTGGCTATCGGGAGTCTGGTGTAATTGTCCCCGAGGTGGTGTCTTGGCAGCTGGGGGCCGGACAGTATAGAAAGAGGTAGAAAGAGGTGAGTTATTAAGTGCCTAGTAGACGTTTTCCAGGCTTGAATAAGATGTTGTTATTGTTGGTTTTAATATAATTGTTAATAAAAGGCCGTTGTGGCCAATTTATACCACAAACTTGGATTTGTATTTGTGTTTATCTAAACGGGATTGTTGGGTGGGGAGGCATACGAAAATCCTCTATTCTACCCTGTCATATAATTGTAGAAGTGCATAACCATTCATCCAAGAGTTAAGTTTGATAAATGCTGAGTTTTAGAAAGTGATAGAAATATCACCTACTGCCAATAACAAATGGCATATGTTCCGTGTCCTGTGGTCTGATGCTTTTATATTGAAGGGTTCCTGTTTACCTCATCACTGTTGATTAGTTGCTGCAGACAATACAAAAACTGTTTCTTAGTCATACAAGATGCTATGGATGGTGGGAAGTCTTACCTTTTCCACAACAAAAGCAAATATGACAACTGGTGTGAATCACAGTTGCTGCATTGAGAAGATTGGGTTGTTTATTATATTTTAAAATCTTGTTTTCTTCAATTCGTAAGAAAGTATTTTGCTTTTTGTCTGAGCTCTTGATTTTGGATAGACCATGTGGATTTATAGAAATACATTTCTCACAGACCTAATATTCAGTTCTCTATAAAGCAAAATATCATAATTGAAGAAAATGGTCTGGCTCTCTCATTTTCTTCAATCAGGCATATTGAAAAGCTCACTGTGCATGCAATTTAATAATCACACTTTGCCAATAAAAATTTCCTTTATGACAAACTAAATATGCATTCCTTGTATTTGTTTATACTTATTTCATTATTTTGTATCATTTTTACTGACCATCTGGGTTTACATTTATTAATACATTTATTTCTTTGTATATCAGAAATCTGTTTTTAATGATACTTGTTTAAGGGCAACCAAACCTAATAAAATATTTCAAAATTAGTTTAGGTGTAAAAGAAAAACCAGGGGAACAGATTAGGAGTGGAACAGATAAGAATGGATCAAGATTTGTTTTGCTCTTTCTTTCTTTGTAAAAAATAAATGCTATAAAAGGTGTAAAATGTATTTCAAAGCCCATAACTAATATTCAAACATATCTTGATTTTATATTGTTGATCAGCAAATGTCGGCTGTTCATTGTTAAAGTTCATAAAACATATGGCTATCTATTTTAGTAGTAAGATGAATATATATTTGACATTTCTGGAAAGATAAGAAAAGATAAATTTCAGATTTTTTTTCTTCACTTATCTGTCCTAAAACCTTGGTTGGTTCATGTTTAGGAATATGCAAAACAAATGTAATATTGCATGTTTTTACTTTTTTTTTAATCCAAAATATGATATATTTGATGTGTAAAATATGATGGAACAGCATTAAAAGAAACCACGCACATACGTAACTTTATAAAAAGATTTAAAAGAAAAAAAACTAATTAGAAAAGTTTTTATTCTTCAACCATGTGGAAGTTTTATAAGCAAGCTTTCAGTTCAGGTATCAACATGTTTGTAACATTTTCACGTTTGAGCAATAAAAAAGCCATTGCAACCATTCTGTGTTTATGTATGCAATTAGCAAGGCTGAAAAAACAAACCATGTCAGTGGAAAATCAATCTGTATTCTTAGAACCATAAACTAACAATCGATCCAGAGGAAGGCAAAAAAATCTTAAAATGTGGTCCAGTTTAGTCCAACATGGTAAAAATATTTGTTTCTTCCCATTCCCTCAGCCAATTGTTTTCTTTGGATTAAGTATTTGCAGTTTTATGTATTGTAAATAATCAAAACCAGTTACATTTTTGTTCACATAGAAACACAAAAAATGTGGTATTTAATAAATGAGCCACATTTTTTAAAAAATTGTAGTTGATTTAATAAATACTTTATACATGTTCTTCATGACCGTTTTCTTTGTGTGACGTTGACAGTTGTCAGTGCAGCATCTTTATGCCTGGCAGATACCATTGTTTGTTACATAGTCCTACCTGTCATTCAATCACCCTGATTCCTGATGCTTCTTATACATTGCTTGATGACCTAGTGAAGAGCACATATCTAAACACAAAAGTAACATCAAATCTCATGCCTTCAGTCATTGAGAGTTACAGACATGGTATCATAGGGAATGTCAGCTTATGCCATATTCCATCTGGATAGCTAGTCCTATGTATTTCACATTGGCTGAACCTAAAGATGTCAAAATGTAAGCCCCCACTTACATTCTGCACGTTGAATATTGTTTAGATTGGTTAGGGTATATTTATGCCCCTGTTCACCTTCACCAAACACCTGTTCTGCCCTGCACTCTGATCTTCTGCTGTACATTCCCATCAGTCTATATGTTAACCACTTTCACTTTTCCCAGCTTCCATGTCCATGAACTATATATTTTACTATGACCCTTGAGTAACTGTCTCACCATAATCCCCAACTACAGGTATCTGCTACACCATGCCCCACCATTGTCTTCTGCATAGTGCTTCAGCATGTGATGCTCTCACACACATCATCCCACACAGGAACATTTATAGTTTTATTAAACTTCATTTTATGGATGCAAAAACTGTTAGATTCATAGTATTTCCACATATATAAATAAACTCTATCTACTCCTTTAAAAGCAATCTCAATAAACAGGTGCTATGTTTTGATAATAAATCTTGGCACATTTTTCATAGTTGAATGTTGTGTGTATCCAATCACTGGTAAAAAGATAGGAAAATGTCATTTTAAATCCAATGTAGGTGCTATTTTTCCCTAATAGTGTATGATGTGTTTACTGATACTTGACTTTTTAAACGGATTATACTAAATATACACACTTCAAGCGTACAACAAAATCTAATTTTGTATGTCTCTTGCATGTATTCATTAACTTTCAACCAAAGATAATATATATTTTGTCACAAGCCAGCGAGCAGTGACAAATCTCAATCCCCAATTTCACTATAACTGGGACACAGTTTGTTTTGGCTTCTGACAATTTTCATTTTGTTTTTTGAGGTAATTTATGCCCTGTTAAAGATCACATATGCCATATACTAATAAGAAGAACCGTGCAATTCCTTATTTAATTTGGTTGTGGCCTCTGGTTACTGTTCATCTCTAAAGTCAGATGCCTTTTTAAATATATTTTGATCTCTTTTACAGTAGTCATATCCAGGTTTCCAAGTTTTTAAGCAGTGCATTAAACAGTTCATAAAGCTTAAAATTATCTAAATCATTGCACCATGGCCAGAGGTATTGTTACACAGGTCCTTGATATCTAACATAATTTCTCTAAAACATTTAGAAGATATCCTCCCTGATGTAGCTACACACTGGACTTTATGTTTATTCACCCAATTAACTGATTCATTCCACCACAATTTCTTAAGAGCAAATTCAAATTTACCACCACACAGCCTGTGCTGGCAAACACTTTGATTTATTTAGGCTTCCCAAAGCCGGAGAAGATACACTTTCATCAGTGAAACTGGGTGATCTGGCAAATCTGCAATAGATTTCTTAAAAGTCGTTCTGTATTTGTTAGCAAATGTTTTTAATCCTCGACCAAATTTGCCAGGTTTGCTGGATCACCCAGGTTCACTCTACAGCCATGGAAAACTTTAATGAATCAGGCCCAATGTCTCCAAAATCCTAGTGTCTCTTACAAACAGGGCCAGTTCTGCCTATATTTTCGTCCCCAGGGCAACTAGTGTATTGTACTTACATTTACATTTACACACACTATGGGAACAATAACACATGAAGAAAATATTCACAAACAACATAAAACAATAACAACTAAAAAACCTTGCACAAAAATAATAAAACAAGTAAAAACATAAGTAATAAATTATAAATAAACATGCAAAAATGTATGATAACTGTGTTCATTTTGCTGTAATGTGTTGGAAAATTTGGGACACCATTATTAATGAACAGCAAGTTTTTGGACCAACACATGTACTGTGCCCTAAGGGCGCTTAAGGTTTGTTCAAATGGCCATATGGTCCTGTAACAGCCACAGAGCATGTGGTAGCAATAAAATCCAGACTGGTAGGCACTGCAGCCCTCTAACCATTGAAAAACCATCCATGTGAACTAGCTATAATGCATGCAGTGGTTATAAATCATTGGTTTAGCACTGTAAAACATCAATAAAATGTATTAATGCCAAATAAATTATTTAGAATTTTCTCGCAAACAAACAAGGAGTTGTCAGCCATATGCTATGTTCAGTAAGTGCATTATTCACATTGTTCATTATCCGACATTGGAAATACAGGAAAGATAACAGTGCCTTTACACGTTTCATATTAAGAGTACTTAGTACTTAGCTGACAACTCCTTTTCATAAGTATTTTTTAATTTGAAGTGAATATAACAGCAGATTGATCATAAGCAACCAATAATTTTGGTCCCCAGTCAGACATGGGGTTTACAATTATTGAGTGTACAGAAGTTGTGTTGTGTGTACTGATAATCAAACAAATCTGAAAGGAGATATACCTTCTGTGATAAACCCTCCTACCATCCAGATCACTCCAGGAATCTTAAAACAAATATGAGCTGCGCATGAGCAGCGTCAGCTTTGGTTGCCAGGATACCCAGTAATCCTGGTGTCACGGTGCTGCTAGGCAGGATGGTGGACCCTCCGTGTCACCAGCTCAGTTGGCACAGACGTGCAAGGGGCGCAGAGTATAAGCAGCTGCCCGGTCTTCATCAGAGCCTCTAGAGGTGAGGGTGTTACACTGCCGGCAACTGCCAGGTTGCGACCCCTGTGCACGCAGAGGCTGGTGATCGCTGACAGGCAGTAACAAGGCGTGGTACCTGAACAAGGGACAAAGAGTAGTCAGAGAAGCCAGAGGTCAGGGCAGGCAGCGATCATAAACAGTCAAGGTCAAGCCAAGGTCGATACACAAACGATCAGGAGCAGGAGACTGGAACAACAGGGACCTGGAAGCAAAGCCAAAGAAACTCCTTGTTGAGGCAACTTCCTGTTGCCAGTAACTTCCTTATATAAGGAGGGTCAGGGGATGTATGGAAGCCATGTGACCTGCTGGCACCTTTCCCTACTACCAGAGGGAGTGGTGAAGGCGAGAGATAGGTGATGTTACAGATCTCCTAGTCCTGCGGGGATCTATGACACCTGGCTTCCTCTTTGCATGCACTATGAACTCCCACACACCTGCACAACAGTTGCCCCATCCTGGCCCAGCCATTTGAGATGGACTTATATTCTCTATAGGAAGGGAACAATAAAGAAGATGGTGATGCCCTGTGAGGGAACAAGGACAGGTAAGTAACAGCAGTTTAGGCCTACCTTTATGATTGGAAGGGCAAAAAATTGTGCATATGCATTCCATGTTTTAAGACAGATGACCTGGGGATTACTAACCTGTAAATTATTTGTCTGTCTGATTATTGCAACATTTTCAGGGGATCTGCTGGTGTGTAAAAGACCTTTTGACAAAACTCTCTTGTAAAATCGGGTCTCTGACAGTCCCTGCATTATTTCTCTATCTGTGGGGCTAATTTATTAACCTCCTGGGCGGTTCAATTCTGTCCAGATTTATGTCTGAAATTAGTACATTGTTTTTCATGAAAATTTAATTGACAGTAAAATATAATATATAATACAGTAAATTACAGTATAATACAGTAATACAATATAATATAATATAATTTTAAAAAAAAAATTTAAAAATTTAAAAAATAAATAATATACCCATACTATTATATTATACTGTAAAATACATTTTCATGAAAGACAATATACTGCTTTTACACATAATAATCCACAGTATTGCATTCAATACAGTTAGTTTGTATTGAATGCAATACAAATAGATTTGAAATTCCCACCACTTCCCCAACGCAACACACCAACTGGAAGACCCGGTTTACTCATCGGATGCAGAGGATGCCGGCAGGAGGAAGCGAGAGGATGGGGATCGTGAAGTTTCTCTCTAGTATGCTGCAACATCCCTCCATACTGCAACAGCCTCTAGTATGTTGCAATCGCTAACCATCTCCTGTAGCATGTCCAGTCTCTTTACCATCTGCTGTTTTATGTTAGAATTTTCTGTAGCATTACAAACACTAAATATTACGGTGATGTCAGGATCTGCACTTAAGGCCTTCTACAATAAGGATAATTGACTACTGGGATGAGATTGGAGCTGTTTTACTCATACATTTGCAATTATGCCCATTAAGTTCTAAAATTTACAAAGGACTAGGCAGATGACACCATTTTCTCTGGTACAGTTATTAGCACAGTGGTATCGCCTCCTAGGCCACAACCTGATAGCTGGATAGTAAAAGAACAGCAGCAGACTAGCGAGGTCATCTCTGCTCACTGTAGTCTTTCTTTATGATCAATGTTTCTTGTCAGCAGGTGATTACAAGAGGCTTGTACAAAGTCAAATTTAGATACTTATCCTACATGCAAGAATATGTTTTATAATACTTAGCTTTATTTAGAGATCTGCATTGAGACACACATTGAGAACTGAGATAAAAATCAGCTGATCTCCCATTGCAAAGAAAGCAACATAAAGTGTTCAATGACTGCATTTTCTGATTTTAGAAGCTACTTACAATATCTGTGTTCCAATACTTCAGCTTCCCCTTCATAATTATCTCCATATCTTGTGTAATTTAAGCTCTATAGCAGCCAACACACATCCTTTCTGCCGGTATACTGCTGCATTATCCCCAGTGGTTAACACAAACTGATTTAGAATGACTATTAATGCTTTAAAATGTAAAATAAAGCAATGAAAGTAATGGCTAAAAGTGATTTATAAATACTGCTTACTAATGCAATGTGTCTGTTATCATCAATCTGCTCTGTAACAATTTTTATATCACAAAAGTTAGAAAACAAAATATAATTCTTATTACACTACACTGCAGGCATAGCTAACTATATTTGCTCAGAGAAAGCAGATATAATTTAGAAGAAAATCTTCCTAAGTAAAAAATACCTGTAACAGAAAACAAGAAACAAAAAGACTCCTGGTCTTTTGGTCATGGCACCCTAGGCCATGGCTCAGAATATCTTCTTCTAGGCTCTTTTACATCAAATTATCTGTTTTGATACCTGCATACTTCCATAAGCACTATATACAGTGCAGAAAATATTTCCCTAATTATAATCAAACAAGCTTCTCCAGCCTGATAAGTGTTCCAGGTTTTATGATTTATTGCACCAGACTTGGTTCGGGGTAAAAACACTTGCAAAAAGTGTTAAACCCGAACTTTTCTCAGGTGGGTAAACAAACATTATATTGCAATCCGATTGTCATACATTGTATGACAATCGGATTACAATTGAAAGAATATACTTACCCGGTCCAATAAGCTCCTCCGGACACGTCTCTCTGGGGTTTCCCAGGTGACGTCGCTGCATGCGTCCGTGCGGGAGGTGGGGCGGGAAATTGAAATAACTTTGTATTGAGCTCAATACAAAAAAGCTGTATTGAGTCCAACACAAAGAAATCTTTATATAATATATATTTATTTGTATTATATATATATTATATAAGCTAATGTACAATTAAATTACATTATACACTATTTTTTTTTTTATTTTTTTTTTTTTATGTTTTATAAAAAAAAATTTTATTATTAAATTTATAAAATTTTGGACATATTTCAGTGAGTTATGCGGTAATTCGGTGAATTATAATTATAGAGTAATTCGGTGAATTATAGCCTACAATCTAAAATAAATTTCCATGCAAAAAATGTAACACTTTTTGCATGGAAGTACAGAAGTTCGGAAAGAATAAGAATACCTGGTGTTCGCGTACGCGTCCCTCGGCGATTCCTGATGATGTCCGTGCATGTGCCCATCGATGGGGGTCGTAGCGGGAAATTCAAATATTTTGTATTGGATTCAATACAAAGTCCTGTGTCCAATCCAATACAAAATAATAAAAAATATATTTATATGGTTTTGTCTATAGGTATGTGACGTTGGACTCTTTTTGAAAATTTACCACACTAGGGAGGTGTTTTAGAAAAATATATTACTATACAGTATACCGAATTATTGCATTTTCAGTATTTTTTATTTATTTATGTATTCTTGTTTAAGCTGATTTTTGTGTTTTTATTTAATTTTATTAAAAGTATTTTTTTTTTTTACCTGATTGTGTGTTTCAAACGTTTTTATATTCATGATATCTACTAGACCCTTGTTCAGACATATTTCTGTAAGTTACAGGTCTACAATTTAAAAAAAAAATTTCATGAAAAACAGTGTACCGCTTTTGGTACAGAAATCTAGACTACAGTGAAACGCCCAGGAGGTTCAAGAGAAAATTACTTTTTAATATTATTATTATTATTATTATTATTATTATTAATAATAATAATAAACAGGATTTATATAGGGCCAACATACGCATCGCTGTACATTAAATAGGGGTTGCAATTGACAGACAAATACAGACAGTTTTTCAGGAGGCGAGGACCCTGCCCCGAAGAGCTTACAATCTAGTAGGTGGGGGAATTAGCAGACAATAAAGAACATCTTTAATACTAACATTTTACTCTTTTACATATGCATTTCTTCTTTAGTTGTAAAAGATCTGCATGGGACATTAAACCATTTATTGCAGGCTGTCTGCAGTATATGTTCCTTAGCTTGCTGAGTATGCTGGCGCTTTCAGTGACAAGCCAGTCTGTACTTTTTATGCTTTTTTTGTAAATCATAAATTATCCTTAGAAGTAATTGTTAAGGCATGGATGTGTGTGTCCTCCATCTGCTTTGTTGTAAATTTGATTAAATGTATTCATTTCTAGTTAAAACACAAACTATTTAGTAAAGAACTCCGCAGAAATGCATGAACAGTAGGCTTGAGTGTGGGACGTGCTACCTATGACATATGACATTTGTATGTCATATGTCATATTTACCAAACTAACAAGGTTTTTTATTAATGTTATAAGGTTTAATAATAAATAATATTAGTCTGATTATTCAAATACATTCATTCTTTGTAAGGGCATTGCAAGTAATTAACAAAATCCTATTATTAACTGAAATGATAAATCAGTGAAAACTGCAGTTTTGCTCATAAAAATATGTCTGCTATGGTTTTCTGTCTTGTGGATTAATATGCAAACGACAGCAGACAAACAAAAAGAAACTTCTTTATTATACACCAGTGTACACTACACAACACTTGTATACACAGAAAATAAATAAAGCTAGTAAAAATAATTATATGAAAAAGGAGCAGTAAAAGTACAGAAGAGTAACTAGCTTATGACTCCTAGCATTCTATATCTTTCTCTTTATTGACCTACATTCTAGTACACAATTCTACCTGTTGATATACCTTAGTATATATAGTATCCCTCATCAGCTATAAATCCCAGACGCACATCCACCTGAGCTAATCATAAGTCACGAAATCCAAGATTTTCCCCACTGAACTTTTAATCAGTTGTCAGAATGTTCAAACAAACATTTCACCACCAGACCCATACCTTTCAATCTCTAGCATATTTGCCTAAACAAAGACCTTAATCATAGAGGTAACAGCTTATGGTGGGGCAGAAATGTATAAACACACCTCTACATATCCTTATCTATTTCTAGAAGAACAGTGCATATTTTCTAGTATATACAGTGGCTTAAGAAAGTATTCAGACCCCCTTCAATTTTTTAATTTTGTTATGTTGCAGTCTGATGCTACAATCGTTCAAATTATTTTTGTTTTCTCATTAATCTATACTCAGTACCCCATAATATCTGACCTTGTGCTTTCTGTTTCTCTTGATCATTGCTGAGATGTTCCTGCACTTTGATTGGAGTCCACCTGTGGTAAATTAAATTGATTGGAAATTATTTTCAGGCAAACTTCTATAAAATACCCTGCTCAATACCATCCCAAACAGTGAAGCATAGGGATGGCAGCATAGTGTTGTGGAAAGTGTTTTTCAGAATTGGGGACTGGGAGACTGGTCATTGTTGGGGGAATGGAGCAGAGTACAGAGATATCTTCAGTGAAAACCTGTTCCACAATGCTCAGGACTTTAGACTGGGCAGAAGGTTCACTTTATTACATGTAACACACAGCGGAGACTACATGTACCAGACAGCGAAGACAACACAGAAGTGGCTTAGAGACAGCTCTGTGAATGCCCTGGTGTGGCCCAGTCAGAACCTAAACAAACATCTCTTGAGGCATCTGAAATCGGCTGTCCACAGATAGTCCCTATCCAACCTGACTGGGTGTGGAATAATAAAAGGGAAAAATTAAACAGTTTAACATCAGGCTGCAACATAACATAAATGAAAAAATGAAAGGGGTCTGAATACTTTGTGAAGCCACTGTGTGAATATATATACTTTGTCAACAACCTTGATAGCCTGGATAACCAGTAAACCAAAAAACAAATGTTAATCCTCTAATTACCCTAACAAAACAAAAATAACAACACCTAGATAATCTACATATGTACATTCCAGTGGTTCCAAGCCAAGTGGTGATGTTTAACCTCCTGAGCGTTACACTGAGGTCTAGATTTCTGTACCAAAAGTGATCCACTGTTTTTCATGAAATTTTTTTTTTAAATTGTAGACCTGTAACTTACAGAAATATGTCCGAACAAGGGTTCTAGTAGATATTATGAATATAAAAAATGTTTGAAACACACAATCATTTAAAAAAAAAATTACTTTTAATAAAATTAAAGGAAAAACACAAAAACCAGCTTAAACATGACTACATAAACAAAGCTTGAAGCCATGGCAGGGGTCAGGCAGGCGGTGATGTCCAGGTCCAGGCAGAGATGTCAGAGTCCAAGCAGAGGTCAAAGCAGGCGGAGATGTCAGAGTCCAGGCAGAGGTCAGGGCAGGCGGCAGGCAGAGATGTCGGAGTCCAGGCAGAGGTCAAAGCAGGCAGCAAATGGTCAAAATTAGGCGAAGATCAGCAAAGGTAAGATAAGACACAGTGTTACACACTAGCCATCCAGGGAATAAGTGGCAATTTTTAAAACTTTGATTCTGTATTTATTGGGGTTTGTTTTGAATTATTTTGTATTTGATTGGATACGGGAGTTTGTATCCAATCCAATACAAAGTAAGAATTTGAATTTCCAAGTTATTTACTTTTTTTTTATTTTTTTTTTTTTTTTTTTGTATTGGATTGGATACGGGAGTTTGTATTCAATCCAATACAAAATGACAGTTTGAATTTACCAATTACACACTTTGTATTTATTTGAATTATTTTGTATTGGATTCAATACAGGAGTTTGTATTGAATCCAATACAAAATGAATGAATGAGTTTCTATTTGAATTTCCCGCACACGCGCCGACGTCATCACGCACGCAGGGAGGAGCCGTCCGGTTTTTTTTTCTCCGCCGGACGGCTTCTCCCTTCAGAGATCATCCGGCGCTGGAACTAGAAGGACGTCGGAGGATCAGCGGGACCAGGTAAGAAGCCGGCCGGCATCTTGTGTCCAGCCGGCCGGCATCTTGTGTCCCGCCGGCCGGAGGGCGGAACACAAGATGCCGGCCGGCGTAACACAAGATGCCAGCCGGCATCTTACCGGTCCCGCTTGCACCCGACGCTGGAGAGGGAGATCGACGGACGACGCTGGACGGAGGACAACGCTGGAATACGAAAACAACGCTGGATGAGCACAGGGGGACCAGGTAAGTATGGATGGGAAAAATCTCGGGGTTAACCATCCTTGCAATTTTTTTGTGCCCGAACGAAGGTCGGGCTTAACGGCAAGGTGGTTAATGCTGACTGGGCTAGGGCGTAAACATAGAGGGTAATATTTACCTCACTTGGAAATCCAAACTATATCCAATGGCAAGATAATCCTTCAATTTTATAGATTCACATAATCTATATGTCATAGGGTCTCTCACTTCTCTTGTGCATCTATTTTAAATATGCTTTATCCACTAGATCTTGACCATAGCCCTGTTTTAACACCCGTGCAATGTATTCTGATCCCTATAAATTGTATCTATGTATTGTCCTTACAGACATGCTGAGGGTGACAGCTGGCATTGTGAGACTTTTTGTTAATGAACTCTATATATATATCCATTTTAAGTGTATTTTTTATTTGTTGCTCCGAAAAGTCAGATTCAAAAAAAGTATGGTACTATTATTTTCCTCACAAGTGATTTCCGAATGCCGGATCCTGATTCGCAATATCAGGTCATCATAGTGGATGGAGTACATGTGGATGGAGGACCTGTAAGGGTTTATATCCGTAAACATGTGCCACTCCTACCACTAACTAAAGTAAAGGTTAGTTTAAGTAGGAGAAAGTTTTGCACTTTTTTTAATTGCATTTTTTCTCAGTACCCAATATTTACTGAATCTTTACAAGAGACATCTCAATACCTCCAACCCCAATGACAGGGGATACAGTACTACAAAGACTTGACACCACATGTCACTCACTGGTGGGCCAACACCCAAGGAAGGCCTTACATATTCTTTTAAGTGTCTTTAAATATGTGGCTGCAGTAACTGATATAGCAAATCCCCCAGTAAACCTATACTGGCCACTACAGCTTGGCCTGCTAGGGTCTTTTCTAATTTGTTCAGTTTGGGAAGGTGGTGAAATACCAGAACCGCATTGGAAACAAAATGAAGACTTGTCAGGCATTTTTAATTCACTGCCACAGAGATCCCATTGGTTGTAGGTTGTTCCAGTGCTGATATGAATAGTGCTAAAGGATCCTCTCTCAGAGGCTTTTCCCATTATATAGTTGCCTCTCTATGACAACCTCTGGTTAAAACCACAAAGGCCCCACTCTTCCTCCCCATACTAATGGTCAAGTTGGCATTCTGCTTCAAAGACCTAAATTTTCCTTTTTACCATCTAATGTAAGATTATTCAAACCTCTCTTGTTGCACCAACTTCCTAAAATTGTCCAATGATTTATTTCTCTACTGACCTGAAATAAATACAAATATAAGTTTCCTAGGAATATTCAATTTCACTAGCCATTTGAGCAGTCCATGCTTTCTGACTAGCCATACACACATGCTAAAAGTGGAAAAGCAGAAGGAAGAAAGGCAGGGAGAATGAAAAAGATTAATCAACTGTGTTGATTCTTGTTGTAATGTCTCCAAATCCTGAATCACAAAATTCTTCAACATGCTAATCAAGAGCTTTGGCTGAACCACATCCCAATCATTAAAGCAAAGTAAACATGGGACTTTGGCAACCTAACAATGCTGTGCATTTTATATTATAAAAGCAAAATTTTGTTAGAATTCATATTAACATGTCAAAGTTGCTTTAGCACATTATATTCGTATGACTCAACTTTATTTAGTATCATCAGTTTTTCCACAGTTCAATAATATCTTAATCATCACTTTAACAAGTTTTGTTCAAAACCTTCATCCAGGTCAGAAGTGGTAACACCAAAAAACAAGAATTTTTTGTCTTAGTCTTTATAATGAAATTACAATTTTCACTACATAGTCAATGCTTGTTTTATAGACAGGGTAGCACAAACAAAAATTTACAAAACTGATGATAAATATTACAAATTTTCCCAGCAACCATGTATAATCCAGCAATATGACAATTACATGGTACTATAGTACCAAACCTACAATAATATTAGAGGCAGGTACTAGCCGATCTATAATATCTGTAGGTCTGTGAGTATTATTTGAGTTTCTAAAATAAAATAAAGAAAAATTTAAACTTGAAAAATGCAAGAAAAGTGAATTGTATGTTTAGCTTTAACTGAAAAATTTACAACAGCTGTCAATTTTTATTAGTGCAGTAAAATATAATGAAATAATATTGTAGTACCCACAGAAAGCCACAAGAGGTCATACAAAACTAAACTAAAAACATGTCATATATTCAGGTTCAGCCATTTGTAACACAATATTATTGTGTCCATTAAGTGCCATTAAATTTAATGTATAATTAATAAATTTTAAAGTCATCAGTATATAATTGTGTTTGTTTCTTCAAATATTTTATGTCTTAGGTTTTTTCATGAGCTGAAATCCAGATTATCCAAAGAAAATGTGCAACATCAATCAACATCAGTTTTTTAACTGTCTAGATTTTTCTGGGCCATAAATAAAAGTCCACAATCCTCTGGAGTGTTATATGTGGTATTATTTTCTAACTAACAAAAAATACTAACAAGAAGCATGTTTTTTTTTTATTAACCTTAAGGATAAGGTATAGACTATCATTAGTGAACCTTGGTGATCGAGCAAACCTGAACTTAAACTAATCCAGGATGTAAACATTTGCCAAAAATTAGGAGTGATTACATTAAATTCATTTCAGGTTAGCTGGATCACCCAGGTTTTCCCATGATAGTCTTCTCCAGTCATACAGTGTTTAAAGAAATTAGACCCAAAGTGCCCCTTGCACAATGTGAGCACATAGATAAAAGCAAATCATTAACTTTTAGGACCAAATTCTGACAGCAAAAGTTAGGTTGAGTTTTAGGATGAGGAGTGGGAGTTGGCTACATGTTTGTTGCTTATGGGCCATTTTTGTTAAGTGTTGGGGGATAGTGATATGGTTTTTGGGGCGGCATAAATGTAAGGAATTCAGTGATAAGTAATAAAAGTTCAATCTATGCAATTAGTGATTAGTTACGTGTGTACTCACTTGGTTTCTGCCCCTTGCTTCTTAGATTCTCCAAAACTAGGATTGCCATAATTCCTGGACCATTTCTCTATACCTTTGGGTTATGGGTTTTCTTGTTAACCTTTTTGTGTTCCAATATCCCACCTGCACTACCAAGAATAATAAAAAAAAAACATTGTATACATTGCTCAAGTTATAAATCAGATGATCACATTAAGGTAGCCTGGGAGTTATAAATCAGCAACATCTATTTTGGACAGATGGACTTTATAGAGTCTAATTTTCTTCTTTTTTTTCCTCTTTTTTTGTCTTTTTCTTTTCTTTTTTTGGGGGACTGGGGGATAGTTACATGTTATAGTTCATTTACAGTAAAAGAGCATCATCCTAAATATTTAGATAGCTACAAATCATGAACATTTGATGTTAACCTAAACTAAGAAATATTACAGCAGACTTTCTGTACTCAAAGCAAAATAGCAAATTTGTAATCAGATTATATGTATAATGAGCTAAATCATTTACCAGTATACTGCAAAGATCAGTATGGGGTTCAGTTTTTATAGACAAGAAAAATAAAGATAAGTTTCAGGGTCAATGCTACAATGGGTTTAGAAATAAGAAAAATATATTGCGGTGCAAAGCATTTATCACTGGGCAGCCAAATCACAGGAGCCAATAGTTTAAAGGAACGATTACCTAAGCCCCCTTTTTGTAACAAGGTGGGTTTACAGCAGCAATATTGTCAGTGTGTGCCACAGCTGTTTAGTGAATGGAAAATTCTTTTTTTTTATTGTGGCATTAAGAATGAGACAACATACCCAAGTTTAATCAGTTTCAAAAAAATTTGGAAAATCTTAACTGTTTACCAAACACAAGCCAAAATTTTGCCTAAAATACCTAATCATTTCCTTTAATTGAATATTATTCAAATGATTACCCATTTTGCCTTAACAGATTAAGCCTTACGCTTACTGATATCTAATTTAAGTAAATCTAACAAAAAAAATAATTACCTAACTTACTAAAAATCTTTTATGACTTAAACAATTAATTGTGTTTTATAGATTATGTTTTATTTTTGTGGAGCCCTAGACTAGCTAAGTCTGTAAAGTTTACCAGTATGCTGAATGTGTTTTTCCTTAGGGTTGTAGTTTGTAGGTTGTAGTGTGTTTTATTAAACAACTTTTTTCTTTATTGTATTATGATTATTTTTGTGTATGTGCTAATATTTTGCACTAGAGGTCACTGTTGCTCTATTGTTGTACATTGTCACCAAATTGATCTACAATGTAAAAACAAATTGGTAAATCCATTGTGTCTGTAGTATCTGTTCCTAAATGACTTTATACCTACGAAAACTAATAAATAAAACTTTCAAATATATTTTTTATAGTGTTGGTTGAATAGCTGAGTGTTTTTTTGGGCAGCTATTCGATCGAATATTTTTCGGGTAATCGAATGCCGAATTCGAACACCATTAAAGTCTAGGGGGGGGGTCTATGATAAGTACAGCCGTGGGAACTGAACTGAAAGAAACTTCATTGAGAGCTCATCTGGAGTTCGCCTATTTTTTTTTAAAACCCTTTAAAACATGAATTCTGTGTTTTTCGGGTCAGGTCTGCCCGAATTCAAACTTCCAGTTTTGGGTCAAATATAGGGACAACCCGAATTCGAACACCAACACTTATTATTTATCCCTTCCTATTTTTTATATTTTTATAAAAACATTGAAATCACTAAACAATATATTACTATTTAATTAGGTTAATAAAGTTATATTAGTAAATGGAAATAATAAATGTGTAATAAATGTGGTAATTAATTTTGTATATTTTTTTTTTACTTTATTTTTTAAAACTAGACATCCAAGAAAACCATGACCATAACACAGAAAAAAGTGTAATTTTGATATATATATACATATGTATGACTCAACAAAATAGGAAAATACAGATATCATCAATAAAGGCATCACAGTTTTTTGGCTTCCTGGATTTTTCTATCGTCATAACTCACAAAAGCGAAAACATGGGGAAAGACAGCAGACAAACACTAGAGGAAAGGGGTGGGGGAAGGATGGGAAGGGGTTCTAGTCTCATGCATGATTTAAGCACGCATTGGAATAGAAATTGTCTCAATGATAATGTGATATTGAGTTTGCTATTGCTGTTGAAGTACAAGATACTCTGTCGACCAAAAGAAATGTTCCCAGTAAAACAAAATGTGCACGTTCTTGGTTCTTGCAGATTCGTCTGCAAATCTTCCATTGCCTTAATATCATTTACTCTCTGTATCTATTGTTTCATGGTTGGTGGTGAAGTTTGTTTTCATAAAGCAGGGATACACACCTTTGCAGCATTTAACAAATGGTGTAACAGGAACGATATTTTTTCCTAGACATTGAGGAAAAGGGAAGCGGGGCCAACTGCGGCTTGTTGTGGATGGATACCTCTGTGAGATTTTTAATAGCGTCAGACACCCCCTTCCAAAAAGTTTGCAAGAGGGGACCAGAGGACTGGTATGAGGGTACATCTTGGCCAAGACACTCGGAGTTCTATACTCCGGAGTTTTGTAAGTAACTTAAAATTCGTCTCCTGGTAGTGATTGCTGATAGAGGTCTTATGGCCCTAAGTTAATGAGCCTCCAGCATTCTTACGAAAATTTCCTCGAACATCCGATGGGTCCGCGAAATTACGGTGAACTGATTGTGCAAAACCATCGGAAGATCGGGGAAATCATTACAGGAGGATTCCCAGGGCTGCATTCATTCATGCAGCCCTGGGAATCCTCCTGTTTGCAATTCTCGGCACTAGAGGTTAAATAAGCTCTAGTGCCCAGGGATCAGAGTGGAACTGCAGATGAACTCTCAATGGAGAAACTCTATTGAGAGTTCGCCTGCAGTCACAGCTGATTGGAGGCACTCTTGTGTCCCTGTAATTTAGCTATTCCAAGCACCTTAAAACCAATTCTAGGATTCATTACCTCATATAAAAAACGTACAAACTCTGATCAAATCTTTGATAAAAGTGTGGAGGGGATCCATACTGGTAAGGTCTGTAAAAAGATATATTAGTCTGGGCATGACATTCATTTTAGGAATATTACAGTGCCCAAGCCACAAAAACGTATTCTGCCTCCAACGTTGCAGTTCGCTTCTGATTGTATTAAGCAGTGGCAGAAAATTTTGCATTGCTGTTCATGAAACATCAGATGGGATGAAGGTGCCCAGATACTTTAGAGCTCCCTTGGCCTATTTAAATGGGGAGGAGGGTGTTAAGCTCTGATGCATTCTAGGTAATTTTTGAAGATTGTTTTTTAAATTGGAGAATAGCGCATAATCCTGCAACTCTTTTAGTAAATTAGGGATAGACGTTACTGGAGAGGTAATGTTAAACAGCAAATCGTCAACATATGCTATTAAGAGTAGTGGCGAGAGGGGGCATACTTGCCTCGTCCAATTCATAATGGCAAATGAGTGAGATTAAGAGTAGTGGCGAGAGGGGGCATACCTGCCTCGTCCCATTCAAAATGGCAAATGAGTCAGATAAAACCCCGTTGGCTCTTACACACGCTGTGGGATTCGAACATAAGGCCTGTATCCAATTAAGGAGCCTGGACGGGGTACCTATATGTGTTAGTACTTGTCTGAGGTATGTCCAGTCCACCCGATCGAATGCCTTCTCTGCATCCCTAGACAGAAACATCGCTGGGATCTGGTTAGAGTGTGCATGGTTTATTATATTAGGAGTACGAGCTGTGTTGTCCCTGGCTTCGCGGAATGGGAGGAAGCGGCTTTAATCAGTTTGTATCAGGGGTTCCAATAGAGTGGTCAACGTATGAGCTATAATACTAAAGAAAAGCTTCAAATCACAATTTAACAAGGATTTAGGTCTATAATTGGCACCTGAGTCTGGGTCTTTATCAGGTTTGGGAATATAAGTGTTGTGAGCAGCTAGAGTATCAACTGGCAGAGACTACAGATCTGGGATAGCGTTAAAGGCCATTAGAAAGGGCAACGCCACTAAAGTTTGGAACCTCTTGTAATAGGCCAGGGTTAACCCATCTGGACCCGGGGCTTTGCCTGTAGCTGCCTTTGATAGTGCTGTTTGGAACTCTTGTAATGTAATAGAGGCATTCGGGGCTTCCAGGGATTCTTTTGGAAGAGCGGGGAGGGCCTTACTATCTCAACAGGTAGCATGGGTGGGGCTACAGGGAGGAGTCGCAGGTTATACAATTTTTTGTAAAATTGGTCGAAGGAGGCTGCAATATCTTTGGAGGAGTGAACAACACTACATACCATGGAAGATATGCTTTGTATATAGCTCTGAGACTTTTTAACTCAAACGTCTCAGGCTAATGCCCCCCCCCCCCCCACCCTACACACACACACATTTATTCGCATATTCAGAAAAGAAGCCCCTTTGGGCATTTGGACAATTGCACTTTTGCTCCTTCTTGATAAATACAGGCTATTTGTTTACAAATCCTAGTAAGGCGGGCTTCCAGATCAGGGGTGTGATGACGTTTATGCATCGTTTCTAAATTATACAATTCTCGAAAAGGTTATTAAGCCTAGACTATCTTTCCTTCTTTGCTCTGTGGCCCAGTTGTATAAAGAGACTCCTTAAAACACATTTATGGTCCTCCCGGGCCATCAGGGGTTGTATATTTTGTTTATTTATTTAAAGATCTAAAGTATTCAGCTTTTCCTTTTACTGTGCTATTGTCCATTCTACACAGTTAAAAGCATGATATGAAGGAATCATTAGTTGATTTGAAAGCAGCATATGTTTTTTAATGTAATAATTGTACAATAGTGTTAGGAAGAAACTTTGAATTTTCTGAGGATTTGAAGACAACTAACATTATTCATACTTCTAATAATCATCATTACAAAATTTAGATAAAAAAATTTTTTAGTGAACTTTAATACAAATTCCAAGGAAACAACTGTTGGATTAAAGTGGTGAATCAGTCCCCCAGTCTCAGTCTTAAGCCACTAATTCATGAAATGGCCCAGCATGCTTTATAGCACAAAGGGCTTGATTTATTAAAACTCTCCATGACTGGAGAAGCTAGACTATCATGGGTTAACCAGAGTGATCCAGCAAACCTAGAATGGATTTCCTAAAATCATTTGCTATTATTTGGCAATTTTTTTCAATGTTAGACGAGATCCATTCCAGGTTTGCAGGATCACCCAAGTTTTCCCATGATAGTCTATCTTCTCCAGAAAAGACCACTTGACATCTCCATTCAAAGCCATTGTGATGGGGCACCAAAAAAAAAACAGCATGAGCATATGTATATATTATAGTATAGTCACTAACAAAAAGTCTGCAAACAAAGACAAGGATGGCAGGATCATCAGGAATTATTTTAATGAAATCTACAGATTTAAACATATTGAAAAAGTTTTTTGAAATTACATTAAAATTATTAATTCAATTTTGCTACAACTTAAGTTTGCAGCACATTTTAGGTGTTTTCAATTTGCCAAGTTTGCACATTAATGTGAACATTAATAATCAGTGAACTCCAAGGAAATTGTTGTGCCTGCCAACCACTTGAACAGTCCTTCTTATCACCTTTTTTTAAATTTCCAGTTAATTGAAATCCTGCTGACACCAGCTTGTTGCTATTGTACATAGCTTGCAGCATTCCCATTGGCTGGTGGCTGTTGGGGGTAACTCTCCTGACAGCTAACAGACAAATGAGTTGCTTCTTGCTTTGTAAGTTTGTATCAACTGGATAACAGTGAATGGGGTTGACAAACTTTAAAAAAAGTTTCCAAGCCTGTAGCAAACAGAACTTCACTACCTTCGCCCATGACTAAATCACATTTAAAATTTATATAGGAATTCACTGATTGGGATTCTCTATTTAGGGCGAAATGCATCGGGAGAGACCATAAGTACAGTACTAACCCACGTCTTGGACTCTTTAGTGAGAGTATTTTATAAAGTCATGGTTAAACATTGCCATGGCCTCTTTTACCAATTATGTTTCTAAGAAGTATTTGTTTTAGTAATTGAAATTAAAGGTTTTATGTCATGCTAGAGTTATTTTCTGCCATAAAGAGCCGCTATCTTTCCACTTTTTCTCTACCGTACTATTGGCTTGGCAACCACTATTTTCTAACCTCATCACTGCCGGATTGTCTTCCTCTCCTTCTGACCATCTCCATTGAAAGTTCATCTACAGTTCAGTTACCACGGTCACCGGACTGATAAGTACAGCCCGGTGACCATGGAAACATTGCAGTCACAGCTGATTGGAGGCACGCAAGGAGGATTCCCAGGGCTGCAAGAATAAATGCAGCCCTGAGAATCCTCCTGTAATGATTTCCTCGCTCTTCTGATGGTTTTGTGAAATTGGTTAGACGAAATTTTGCGGACCTATCGGAAGTTCGCGGAAATTTTCGCAAGAATGCCAGAGGCATTCTCGCTCATCCCTTCTGATCACATTCTCTCAGTGAAAGGTTTAAAGTGAAGCACAACTACAAAAAGACTGAATATGTGCTGGTGCAGGGAATGTTCATTATATTCAGTTCCGGAATATTCATTTTGCCTGAGTATCCTGAAAAGTAAAGGCTTGTCTTGAATCCTTCCTGAAAAAGCAGTAACAGTATGGCTGTATCTGCTGGTGATTTGAAGTGATATTTGGTACTGTATGTTATCTATGGCACTGCTGTACTGCACATATTTTTCCTGGCTAGTATGAAAGCTGCAGTGGAAACATTTCCCTGTTTCTGCTCGATTCATTCCATGAATCTGTGTTTTGAGAGTTTTTATGCTGTTGCTCCTTGACTTTTCCTTTATCAACAGCCATTAGATTAGCTCTTCATAATCTGGTCACCAGTCCTTTGACCTCTCCCTGCTTTTTTATGAGCACAGTTTTGACATGTCAGGCCCTCTTTATTCTTTAGAATGATCTCTTTATGAAATTTGTAATTGTGAGTAAAGTAAATCTGAGGACCGACATAGGAAGCTTCCCAATGTTCAAAAACATTTTTACAGTAGAAATTCCATTTTAAAAATAATTAAGCATACTGTACATTCATTGTATTATATTGTGTCATAAATTATTATACTGGTGCCAAAATCTTGTACATAATTTGTATAGGGAAATAACTGTATGAATGAGGTTACAAATCATACTACACAGTTAAGAAATACTTTGTCAAACATTTAATATATGATCCTTTTCATTCTTCTGACATTATGAAATGTAAAGCGTAAGATCCTGTTTTAGTTATCAGTGAATAAAACATTTCCTGAGTTTTATTTCCTACTTATATTAACATAAATGGAATTCAGCTATTTTGTGTGTGTAATCTAGAATTTGTGACAACTTGTAGCCCAAAGGAAATTAATTGTTTATATTCACTACTTTTTACATTTAAGAATGTAATTGTAAAGACTTCTGGCACTATGTGCTTAATAAAACAAATTACCCTGAACAACAAAGCTTTTGGTTTACGTAACCTTCTTCTTTTTCCTTTAAATGTGTTTATGATAAAGTATTCAATATATTTTACACAATGTACAAGAGGCGCAATTTTCAGAGATAGTTCACCTTTCAGAGATGGTAGGGTAATTTCTAGGAGTAAGAAAACAAATAAGACTCGATAGATAAAAAATCTTCCTACTTTTCTAATAGTATTAAACATTACCATGTTCGAGAATTTGTTCTTTTTTATTTATATTATTGTAAAAGCATTATATTACTATATTAGATGTACAAATGAATTATAGTTAATCAGTTCTATTACAAATATAGGAGTTACAATTGCTGACTTCTGTGAAGTGCACTGATAATAGTTAACAGTAAGTTTTAATTGTTTTAAAAAAAATCTAAACCCAAATACAAAAATGTAGTATATATACAGTTTACTATTTTTTAGATACATTGGCAGCATTAGCTTTCTTTTTTTTTTTTTAGGTAAATTTGAATGTGGCAAATTACTACTACTAGGTATACAATGACCTGAACAAATGAGAATCTTCACATACTTTGGGTTCCTACTCATAAAGATGATATGCTTAAATACAAACATTAGCAGGCTTGCCTTTTCAATAATGTATTCAAAAATATAAACAGATATAAGTATGAACTTTGTAAAAAAACAAAAAGTAAACCCCTGGCCCCAGAACCTGATATAGCCCCCTTTTAACAGTACTAGTTAGCATTTTGAATATGTCTGGCCAGTCTATACTGCTAGTAAATTATTTTCCTTAAAGGTAAACAATTGCTTTAATAAATGTCATTTTTTTGTAACTTGCCAGACTTATAGGCATTCACAACCTTTTTTTTAGGCCTTACAGATGTAATTTTGGATTTACTTATTATTTGGCTTTTATATTCTTATTTTCTACATTGTTAGGGCTGCACCCCCTGGCAGGTGATGCAGGATTACCTGTGGTGGAAATATAGGTGTCTCCAGGTCTTCACCAGAGCAAGGAATGATGGGCTGGTAACCCTAATGGCCACTGGACTACTTTGCTGCAGCGATAACACCAGGTCGCAGCCCCCAGGCTCTCCCCATCAGAGGCGAGCTAGACAGAGGGCTCTGGTGTAGGGACAGCACAGGTCAGGGACTAAGTTGGATGACAGCAGGAGGTATGGTCCAGGCAGACTGATGGTAAGGGCAGCAGACAAGCGTAGTCCAGGTATAAGTACAGAGCAGGCAGCAGACTAGCATAATCCAGGTACAAGCACAGGGCAGGCAGCGACAAGTGTACTTCAGGAACAGGCACAGGTCAGGGCAGGCAGGGACAAGCGTAATCCAGTTACAAGCACAGGTCAGGAATCCAAAAGGGCTTGATTAGGCAGAGTGTGACCGAGCAACTCACAGGAAACAAGCCTGAGGATCTAGCAACCAGAGCCTGGAATCAGGGAGGTATAAATATAGTTACATTCCTTCCTGATTCCATGAGGCAATCGCATATTCCCTGGATCAACAGTCACTGTTATTTTTACTTTAAAGCCTTAATACCCAGTTTTATTCTGTTCTTCTAGAAAAACATCCAGCTTTTTCCTAAAGCATTCTATAGTTGTTGCTGAAACTACTTCCTGAGGGAGCCGATTCCACATTTTCACAGACCTTACAGTGAAGAATCCCTTCCTTATCTGGAGCTTAAACTTCTTTTCCTCCAGACGCAAAGAGTGCCCTCTTGTTCTATGTAATGATCTCAAAGTGAATAATTGGGAAGAGAGTTCTCTATATGGACCGTTTATATATTTATACAGGGTAATCATATCCCCCCTTAAACGTCTCTTCTCAAGGGAGAATAGATTCAGTTCAGCTAATCTCTCCTCATAACTGAGCTCCTCCATTCCTTTCATTAATTTAGTTGCCATTCTCTGCACTCTCTCCAATTTCACAATGTCTTTTTTGTGAACTGGTGACCAAAACTGGACTGCATATTCCAGATGTGGTCTGACCAATGCTTTGTACAGGGGCAGGATTATGTCTCGATCTCTGCAGTCTATTCCTCTTTTAATACAAGAAAGTACTTTGCTAGCTTTTGATATTGCAGCTTGGCATTGCATGCTGTTATTAAGTCTATGATCTACCAGAACCCCCAGATCCTTTTCCATTACTGACTCCCCCAAATGTATTCCCCCTAGACAGTATGAAGCATGCATGTTGTTAGCGCCCAAGTGCATACTTTTACATTTATCTATATGAAATGTCATTTGCCACTTGGCTGCCCAATCAAACAGTACATCCATGTCTGCTTGTAGATTATAGACATCCTGTATGGACTTATTTCCATTACATAGTTTGGTGTCATCTGCAAACACAGAAATGGTACTTTTAATCCCAAAGTCTATGTCATTTATAAATATGTTAAATAGTAAAGGTCCCAACATTGAACCCTGGGGTACACCACTAATAACCTTAGACCATTTGGATTATGAATCATTAATTACAACTCTCTGGATGCAATCTTTAAGCCAGTTCTCTATCCATTTACAGATTGACTTTTCTAAACCTATCAACCCTAACTTGCATATTAACCGTCTGTGGGGTACAGTGTCAAATGCTTTAGCAAAGTCCAAGTACACTATATCAACTGCTATTCCACTGTCTACCTGTTTACTTACTTCCTCATAAGAAGAGAATAAATTTGTTTGACAACTTCTGTCTTTCTTGAAGCCATGCTGACTATCACATATAATATTATTTTTTATCAGAAACTCCTCTATATCTTTATCAAATTCTCTAAGACCTTTCCAACTATGGACGTTAAACTAAATAGATAAAAGCCAATAGCAGAACAAGGCTGGAACCAGGAACTACTCTGCTCATTGGCTGCTGCACATTTCCTGAAATCCCCTTCAGCTGTTAACAACCTCAGAGTAAGTACAGGGGATGCAGAAAATGCACATCTTTGCACAGCTAAAGGGTGGCTAAGGATGCTGCAGGCTGCTGGACAGATGATCTTGTGGTAACCTACATGCTTGATGACAGTACTAATCAGTTCATAGCCAATATTTTCATATAATTTGCCATATCTTTGTATTTTATAATTTTATTCTGATTTTTTGATACTTTTTATTTGCTGTATACATCCAGTGTTGCTTGTCGTAGTGAAACCATTAAATATTCTTCATGCAAGCCTACTGCCACCAACATCATACTCTTCATGTATGAACTGAAGTTTCATATGTCTAGCTCTGCTTTACAAGTTGCTATATCAAAATGCATATTATAAAGGTTTATATTTTCAGTGATTTTGTTATAAATCAGTTTCTCTCTCCACCGGGAAACAGTGAACCTGCAGTTACTTACTTATATTAACATTTTTAATAGCCACTACTTTTCCCTAATTTTTTAAGAGAATGTAAGTTATTAATTAGTTACAAGAATAAACAAACATAGCTCTGTAAATTGTAGGGCAGTGATAAATAATATTGTATGTAGTAAAATGTAACAATGAAATTTAGGATTAATGACATTGGTCACAAAAACACTTAACAATGTTCACTCACACACAAATGTTTAATCCCTAGAATCTTTAAATCTTCAATCTCCTTTGGGAATAGAATTACTACGAGGCCTCAATTTGTACCAGTAGCTTAATGATTAAAGATGAAAACTTCTTCTCCGAGGTATCTGATTTTTAAACTCCTCATTTTAATGTAAATCCTATTATTAAAATAAATTCTGTTTTTAGTTTCACATGATAATTAGAAATATTTCTTCACAGTTCAAACAATGTCACTAATGCAACAAGCACAACAAATATTCATGCTGATAATGTATAACAAAACATTAAAGTGTGTGTAAACCCTAACAATAACTTTTCTATTTGCTTTCTTTTGGTCTGGTAAATATGCCATTGAAAGCATTTTGTTCAGGGAGCATGCACAATTGGAATGGTGGTGGCTAGCTTTTGATCCTGCTCAGCATACCCATTTTGAAAACTTTATAAAACTGGCACTCAGTTTAAGGTATTACATTTGGGTCATACACCTGAGAATGGTATACTTTAAAAGGATTGCACTAATATATATTATAAGAGTGAACACATGATCATAAACTACCCCCAATGCAGCTTGTCATCTTCCTGCCAAGCCTATGCAAGGAAAGCTCTTGATCCCCCTATCTCTGACAGAGTTGCACACTCAGGCCCCTGCTGACTTTCCAGTGTACTATTCAAGCTTTTCCCTCCACTTCTGGACCCCTTAAACCAGATCACCCCATTATGGAGAGGATGGGCATTGCCATCAGTGTCCTAGAAAGCTTCAAAAAAGGAAATAAAGCCCTATGAGAAAAGTAGTGCAATAGTTGGACCGTCTACCACTGTGCATATTGGGATCAATCCTCTTGGGTACATCTTATGTTAGATGTAAACCCTTATATTAGATTATGTTTCAACTTTTGTGGGCTGTCTAATTTTTAGCTTATTGGCCTTATTGTTGGACTGATTCAAATGTTGGGGTGCAGTTATATTGGTGTTTAGAGTCTTGCTACACCAGATAGCTAGAAATACTTCCCTATCTGCAAGCAGAATTTATACACACCTCTTTAGGTTTGCTGTAATTCCAGTGACACCTCCATAACCAAAATTACTGTAGACAATGTATTTTTTGACTATACAAAGTGGCAGTGACAACATACTGAACTTAGTGGACAAAAATCTTAAGCTGGAAATAAAAAAACAGTCTATATTACTGTAGCAGTGACTCAATAGACATTTACAGACTTGTAGTTTTTTAATTAAAAAATAAATAAATAAATAATTGTACATTAATTGTCTTGGATTCATTAAAAAAATAAAAATGTCAGCAACCTCTCAAATCTTTTTGGAATCATTTTAATAATACATTTTAAAAGATTACTGAACATCACAGCCTAAATTTCTCTCTATCATCCTATCTATGGCTTCGTCTTTTTTATTTTTTTTTTGCAAAAAATGCTAATTTTTGACTTCCTATTAAGAACTCCTGGCTCAACAGATTTAATGCCTTAAAATTACCCAATCTCCTAATATACTATAAAGTTCCATCTATCCTAATTCCACCCACATCCTCTGTATTAGACAAAAAATGTCCTAAAACTCGAATGAGCCCTGTCAAACCCTAGCATGCTTTGCTCAGAAGGATCCTTCTGAGGTGGTGTTGGATTTCCACAGTTTTCTACTTATGCTGCAGCTGAAAATATCTCCTCTTACAAAACTGCATGTCTTAATGGCATTCCTCTATGGATCTTACTTTGATGTTCCGGTCTGACATCCTATCTCCCCAATTTCTCCACTGTGGATTTTAGCCTTCTTAATCCCTAAACAACTATCTAAATATTAAGAAACGCTCCAAATGTGGGACTCCCCCATCGCATGTGGGTTTGATGGGTTGCTCCTTATTCCTTTTACACCTAGAATAAAGAGATGCACTTACTGCTCCTGGCAGTTGAGCAACTGGTGCCATAACGTTCTTACTTTGATTAGCATCATTGGCACAACTCCTTTATCACTTACAGGAAAAGAAAAACACATAATAAGCAAACATGATTAGGCAACACCTACTCATCTAGCCCAGATCCTAAATTTTTAATACATAGGTTGGCCATATGAGATTTACAGGTTTCCTTCAACAACTATTTCTGCCTATATATTTAACAATCTTTTTGACTTTCATTTTGACATTCACATGCTTTTTTTTTTACATTTTTTTTCTTTTGGAACATAGTCCCATGGGTTCCCCAGACATCCACAACAATTATAGTGACAGTATAAGCTTAGATTAAAACATACAGACCTTCTTGTTGACTGCAATGTAAAAAAAAGTCAACATTTAAAAAATATGAATTTCGATCACATTTTGGAACAATGTCAGAACTCCTTCTTTCAAATTCGGGTTGTTTTCAATTGTAAGTAAACAATTACTTTTCAATAAAAAATAAACAAAAAATCCTATGGAGCTTACTAATGAATTTGGAAAATACAGCAAAGGGTTAAGACATACAGCTTATAAATAATATATGCAGATATTTTAGCAAAGTAAGTAAAATGCAAATTAAATGAAATATCTTGTAATTTGTGAAGTAGATAATATGTGACATATTAAATGCAGAAAATGGTTATTGCTATCAGCTATTCATTACACTCATTGCCCCTGATTCATCATTGAAATCCGCGATCGCGGGAAGCGCGATAATACGCGCGACCCGCGATCGCGGATTACCGCGGTCCGGGACTCGAGTGCGCGCGTCCACTCGCATCCTGAATCTGCCGGCCGGATTTTAATGCATGATCGCCAGTAAAAAGCTGTCGGATAAGCGCGGCTCCGTGCGCGAGCTTTTCCGGTTGTTGAATAGCGCGATCGCGCGCGATTCCGGATCGCTAATACGAATGCGCGACCGATAATCCGATTTTGCTTGATGAATCAGGGGCATTGTGTTATACATACTGCCGTCCATCTCATTCATAAAAGACAGGCAGCAGAGTGAATCCAGCACAGTGCCATGGAGTTCTTCCCACTCATTGGACTCTTCTTCTGCTTTAAACCAGTTTTGTTGTGCTGTGTGAAGTTCAGAGTGCCCGTAAAGCACATCTTTAAGCTTTGTGATTTTTTTTAGCAGCAGCATTGTCTCTGGTCTTGTTTTCAAAATAATAAAAAAAATAATAAAATTAATTAATCATTTTTAAATAGTTGAGTCAAAATGTTTGTTTTAAAAGGTTACTATGAGGCATACTTGGCTTTATTTACTCTTTCAGGCCAATTTCTATATCCCCCCCCCCCCCCTAAATATCTTACAAGGCAAAGGTCAGCAAACAATTTGCTTTGCAGGTGGCAGTAAAGTGTTCTTCATGTGTTTTTGGTGATGCTATCAACTGTGCAGAACAATTAAATCACCTTTATTTCATACATGTCTTGGTGAAAACTTCTGTGGTCATTACCAAGACATATCATGCTGTCAAACTCACTTAATGGGTTATATGTAAATCAGAATCAAAAAATAACTGGTAGTTGCAGATTAAAGAGAATGAAGACTTTGTCAGGTGTCATGGTAAGAAATGAAGAAATTGATAACAATGGTGGAATCTAACAAGTTCTTCAATTTAATATGATTGATCAATTACTTTTATTAGGGAGTATAACTAACCAAGAAGAAATAAGATTATAGCAGAATGGTTTATAACCAATTAGTAGGACATGTGGTTTTATAAAATAACTTTTAGTGGTCTTAGAAGCTGAAAATGATAAGAAATCTGGAATCTAATAATAATCGGCATAACAAAATCAGCAGTGATTGATGATTGATTGATTCCACCGAATATTTGATGAATATCAGATGCTTTCTTTATAAGTAGCATGAAGTAAAATATACTTTTTGCTTTTGATAAGCAAACCATAAATTTCAAAAAGTGCATAAAATTAAGGTCATGTAAATTTGATGTTTATGCTCTCAAAAATTGTAATTCAATTTCAAACAAAAATAGATGTAATGCAATGGTGCCAAATTTAATTGGTTAGTCACTTAATAAAGTGTCCTGTGGTGCACAGTGGGTAAGGCGGTGCACTACAATAGCCATTGATTCTGTTGTCTCACATAAAATTCATTTTAATTGATACAGTACAGTTACTTATTTAAATGTCTTTTTTGAACTAAAATAATGTTCATAAGCACAACTTTATTGTTACTGTAACCAGTAATATGATTAATAACACTCATCTATAATATTCTGTTTTAAATAACATTTAACATTAATCATAATCCATGAAGCTATAACCTCACTAACAGTTAATATGATTAAATTTGCATTCTTAAAAAATAATATCCCCGTGTGCATTGCTATTTATTTAAAATTTTTATCTGTTGTTGAGCCATCTGTTTATGCCTGAAATGAAACCCAACATCTACGGATGTGGTACTCAAGGGAAATGCTCACCTAATTTTTCTTCATGATTCAAGTCTTCCAGCAGGTTAACAAATAAATAAGATTTAAATTATGTACATTCACTATGCAGTTGGAGTTAAGCAATCATATTTAAAATCATTTTGTTTACAACCCATGTTAGCTATAGATATTAGTTGGTAAATTAAGAACAGATCATTAATTTCCTGGAAACTAAAATTGAAATATGATTTTTTTTCAAGAAAAGATATAGGATTTCATAAGTTACAGGCATTTTAATATTATACCATCTGGTACATAACATAGAAATAACATGGTTGTAATGCAGTTGACAAGTGGAGATAAACCAAAAGCCTGTTATCATGCCCAAAGGTACAGTATATCCATTTTCAGTAAGCTGTACATGTACAAAACAATAAGTTCCTTTTGCGTAAGACTTGAATCCATCTGTGTTTCATTGTTTGTTAGTTATGGTAGAACCCATCTTAAAGTTTATATTAGAGCTCATAATAATTTTATCTGCAACTGCTTTACGTAATAAATTTTGTTTTGTACATTTCGTGTAAATTTTGTGTTATTTGCATACAGACTTCGTAACTATATTTTTGCTGGTTTAGATGCCAGTCATACCTGATTACTAGATGTTGGATGCAATGCAATTTAAATGAATAGGTTTCCAGGAAGCATACTTTATTTGAAGACAGTATAGTAAAATACAGTATAGTAAAATCCCTGAATAGGGAAAACCTGTCATGAGATGAGGCAACTAGGGTTGATTTACTAATATCAATCATGTTGTGATTTTTTTTTTTAATTTGTAGAGTAAATTTTCACTTATCTTAGGAAATTAGGTGACGTTAAAACAGTTATTGCAAAGGAAATTTAAACAATAGGATGCATGCAAATGATTGTAAATAAGCACAACTTTACCTTTTTTAAAAAAGCTAAGTGTAAATTCATTTTGCTGTTAAGTTGATGCTGACTCCTGGTGATCACATAGATATTGTTTCTCTAGAAAAATACATACTGTTTGGGTCTTAAATCTTCACAACAGTATATGAATATTGTTTTCTTGTGACTTTAACCAGCAAACCTATTGCTGCTCATCCTGATGGTGTAAGGCTCCAAATCCTATCATTAATTTATATATAATTAATTATTTTAAGTGTAGAAGTAAAGAAATGTAATACTTTAGGAAATTAAATATCAAAGTCTTGCTGGCTTCAAACATACATATGCTGTTTATTTTTCTTTGCAAAGTTTGGCCTGGTAAGTGAACAGCCTAAATCCTTTCAGTAAAGTTTCCCCACTATGTCTATATTGCTGTCTACCAGTCAGGTCAGCATCATGTACAGGTACATGGTGTTATAAAACAAGGCCCCTTAGCTCAACATTTAAAAAAAAATATAGTTATATATAATTATTGCCATTTTCCTCTCCCATTTGGCTCCAAAGTCCCACATAAAATTATTAACTATGTTGAATTAGTCAGCTCAGTGGCTTGGCTTTCAAAAATTCATATTGGTGTTGAAGTGATGACTTTTCTGTTTGGTTTGTGTTGCATAAGATTGTTTACTAGAATTCGTGCATACCGTGTTTCCCCGATGATAAGGCAGGGCCATCAAATAAGACAGCCCCCCCTTTTTAGGAAAAAATGAAAAATAAGCCCCCCCCCCCCCGCAAATAAGCCACCCACCGATTACCGTATTTTTTGCCATATAAGTTGCACTTTTTCTTCCCCAAAACTGGGGGGGGGAAAGTTAGTGCGTCCTATACGACAAATGTGTTAAAAAAAATAATTAAAATATTATACTCACCCGATACCCGATCCTGCGTGTGTCTCTGCAGCAGCGTGTCTCTCTTCTCTCCTCTGCCAGCATCGTGTTTTCTCCTGTCTGTAAAGCAGAGCGAAAGAAGCTGGCACAGCGCCACCTGCTGTTCCCTGTCCTAACTGCCGTACAATAGAAAAAAAGCACAGCGTGATCAGAAGGGGAATTTGAATGACAGAGTGATCAGAAGGGGAGTTTGAATGACACAAGATGATCAGAAAGGGAATTTGAAAGGCACAGAGTGATCAGAAAGGGAATTTGAATTGCACATGAGTGATCAGAAGGGGACAATGATTGGCACAGATTGATCAGAAGTGGACATGAATGGCTGTAGTCTTCTTCATGGGTAAATAAGGCATCCCCCTGAAAATAAGCCCTAGAGCATATTTTGGCCTTCAAAAAAAAATAAGACAGTGTCTTATCATCGGGGAAACAGGGTAGATGAAAAAGGACAAATCTAAGAATATTTGTTAACTTAATTACCTTCATTTACTTGATTGAACTGATAGAATTTAGCTGCAACATACATAAATTTCCCATTCTACCAAATTCAGGCAAATATACACAGTAACTATTGTTTATTGTTGTTTAATCATCATCTTTAGGTTTCCCACAATAACACTGTATGTAAAAGATTTCTGTGTTTGAAAAAGATCTGTTTTCAGTATTCTGTGTTGGGGCCGATAATAGAAGGATTCAAACAATCAGGTGCAGAATGCTTTAACTGAAGAAGAGTGGTAGAAACTGGTTATTAGGGAAGAGCAGGGCGTGTCAGTGTGTGTGTTTAGCACTCCATATGGTTATGTTTAAGGGGGGAATCCAGAGAAAGCAGAAAGAGAGGTTCACCTTTCTGGTGTAACCTGTCTAGTCAAGAGTATAAAGTGGTATAGGACCCAGCACATAGTCAAGGAATGAGGCATCAAAAAGATTGACTGAAAGTTTCACAGCAGCAATATGCTTGGAAAGCAGCAGGGTGCCAACAACTAACTGGTCTCACTGCAGTTACCCTGTACAAACAAGTGATTGAATATTTTTTGCAGGTCCCAAAAAATTTGATCTCGACGGACGAATTTACACAGTCAGTTCTCGCTTACATGTTCGATAAACGAGAATGGCCCCATACGACAAGAGATCGAGTTTTAAAATTTTGCTCGCTCATCCCTAGTGGGAGTTAGCAAATGCATAAAAGCCTTTCTCACCTGTCAGTTAAAGTACACAGGAACAGCTGTTGTTCACATGAACCAATCACATTGTCGAGTAACGCATGCCTTGATCCATTCTAATCTGTCAGCAGGGGTATGTAGGTACAACTGTAGACCTCTTCCCCCACACCCCAAGTCCGTTTACATGGTCCAGTCACAGTGGCCATTGAAGATATAGCTCCAGTAGAAATCCTATTATTTTCTATTTGGCTGCTTTGCATCTATGCACTACAGTTTTGTCTGGAAAGGAAACTGTATGGGCCCATTTACACATATGCAAATGTGTACTGCTGTGCACACTGAACACTGTGAATTCAGCCTCAGGGGCGCAGAAGAAAATTCTGATACGAAATAAAAGGAGGGGAGGGGGTTATGCAAGAGACATTCCACCCACTTTCCAAACCACAGCCGTGTTCTCTTGATGGGGGAACAGCCAAAATAGACAGTTGAATTGTCTGACCCACATGAAACTGGGTCCTCAGTTCTAGATGGCAACTATGTCAATATGTCAACATAGGAAATTTAAATTTTAGGAATTGTATTATGCTAAGCCTACACAAACTGTTTCTTCAGCTTTTAAATGTTTCAATTGAATCCAAAGGGGGCATATACATGTGTTTATAGGTGCTTCCATTTACCCATGTTTTGCATATTTGGCTTTAAATACCTGCTTTAGGTGCTCTTTCAACTTCTACCAAATACACTTATGCGTCTTTATAATCATTTTTACCTTTAAAAAGTCTGACCTGTCCTGGGACCTATGAGACTATGTCCCAGGAAAGAAAAATGTAACAAAGCAGGTCATTTTTCCCAAGGGAATTGTTAAAGCTGTTTTCTAATGTCTGGCTATTGCTGCCCGCCAAGTTTTTATTTTAGCTGCAAAGTCCTTGAACACAGTATGGTGGACCAATTGTAAACCCAGGGTGTTCAATTTGGCAGCAACAACGTTGAACGTGTGTGCAGGTGCATTCTCCTGCAAAAAAAGATCCCATTGGTCAACTTTCCATGGCATTTCGTCTTAATTGCCTCCTTCAGCTGGTCCAGGAGGTTAGCATAATACTGTCCGGTGATACTAGAGCCCTGAGGTAGGTAGTCCACCAACAGAATACCGTCTTTGTCCCAGAAAACGGACGCAATGACTTTTTTGGCCGATTTCTGGGTTTGGAACTTCTTCGGCCGCGGGGACCCGCTGTGGCGCCATTTCTTTTACTGATCCTTGGTTTCAGGATCATGGATATGGAGCCAGGTTTCATCCTCAGTCACTAACCTAGCCCAACCTAACCCACTGCGGGGCTCATCTTCAACGGTGAAATGCCCAGTCTTGAACCGAGACATCTAGGTTTTGACAGTGCTGTAGGAAGGACACTTCTCCCCCAGTGTTTGTGACATCTCAGTGTGAATGTTCTTTGCTGACTTTCCCTGTAGAAACAAAATCTTCATGACGGCCCGTAACCCCATGACTTGAAACTTGCTTGTGCCTCTGCCATCACAGCTTCTCACTAATAGAAAAAAACAGTTTTAAGAATTGCAAAGACTTGATATTTGCACAATTACATACTAAGATATTAGGCTGTCATATGCCCCACACTCATTTTTCTATTTCATCTAGAAGGGGGCAAAGCCAGGAACTTCTCAGTAAAAATACTTCTTCAATGATATCTAATTATGATTTCCTATAGGAGGCTTTAAAGCCCTGCCTGCTACTTCATCACTGTCTCCTAACCCATATTGAGATGTTTTATAAACATGAGTTTTGGCATTGTTTCTTTTTTAACCCCAATATTTTCCACAAGAATAACTGCAAAAAACAGAAATGACATCTGTAGTACCTGACAAACCTAAAAAAGTCACTATTCCTATAGTATCTACCGTCTTTGTTCCCATCATGTAATATGTCTGTCTTCCCATTTATGCCAGATTTTTTAAATTTTAAACTCTGGTAAGGATTATCAATTTCTGTATTGTTATGCTGCATGGGCATACTCTCCTAGTGTAAAGCAGCTAGCTAGTAAAACACCTACATTGTGATACTTTTCTACTTTTAATGGAATATTTTAGAATGAGGCAAGGAGATTATTTAGGTTGAATGTGACGCTCCTTTGTATATAGAGTTTGAAGAAAGTTTTGAGAATAGCCCTCTAAATATGTTTTTCTTAGCACCACAAATAGTAATGACGTCAATAGGAGTGTAGTCCCTGAAATGTAGCAGTACAGACATGGTCCTTCTGGATGATAATAGTACATTACTATAAAATGTATGTGGAATAAGCTTTTCAAAGTGATGTTATCATCAAAAATGTATTCTTTATAGTATATGTAAACTAAGTGAATATAGACCTAGGAAGAATCATCTTTGACAAAGCTCACTCTTTACTGTAAAACAAGACTACAGTAAAGTAATGCAAACCCATTATTGCCTTGAAAGGTACAAAAAATAACTATAATGTTCTTTTATGAGTTAGAGATCTTTTCAGGAAATGTAAAACTGAAATGTATCCTATTGAATATGTACAAAAAAAGAGGCAATGGCTTTTAAACAATATGTAATAGATACAATGGCAATTTTTTTTAATGCACAAATGTGAATAAAAAAAACAAAATATTTGGATTGTTTTTAAATCAGTAGCACTGTATAAACATTGTACTGGTATTCATTGACAGGAACATATATACAATATGGATTGCTTCAGCATAATGTGCAAATCTTTCTTTTACTGTGGCAGAAAAACAGCTTCTGAACACCAAATTACCACTGATACTGAAATACATGGATGCTTTAGCATACAATTTATTTTTTATCATGCAATTCTCTAAATTAACTTTTTTGCTCAATCAAAATTCTGCATATTTGGGATTGAATGTTGGTGTAGCCAAACTACTTTCAATTTATTTATTGTAAAGCTTAACCTGTACTTGTGCCCAGACTGCATTGTTACTAAAGAAAGTAGATATTGGCAGCATATCAGCCTTCTAATGTTAAAAAACAGCAGGTGTTTCTAAGTTGTTAGAAACTGTCCAAAAGTCTTTAAGTATCAATTTTGAGAAACATGTCAGTATCTTTCATGCTCCACCTTCAATCTGCCACCAAGAATCCCAAAACTATAGCCAGTCCCATCAATATCCATCAAATCAGAGGCAAACTTTTCAGGAGTGTGGTGTCAGGACTTGCTACCATTCCAGTTATTACCATTACAATTACAACTTTCTTATCTGATTTCAGGGGGAGAGGAAACCCACAACATTATTATGCATTTCTTTCCTTTCTTTCTTTTAAGTCTAGGAAAGAATGGAAGGGTTGAATAGGTAAAGAGTGGAATGTTGTTTTTTAGTGGCCAAAATATGATAGAATTTAGAACTTTTTCATGCAGCCTTTAAAGTTACTAAAAGCTTCAATTGTCATGATGAATCTGCTTTAGAAGGTTTTCATTTATTAAAAAGTGCAACATACATAATATTATATAATAAAAACAGTTGCCTGACTTATGATTGTACAGCCTGTCTCCAACCAGGACATCTAAAAACACATTGTTAGAATACATAGAACATATGCTAAACACGGTTTTGTACCACGTCACCACCACAATTATGTCATTTTTTCTAGGGTATGGAGTGATCTACCATAAACAGGGGTAAAAATGTAAAATCACAATATATGTATGAATACTTAACAGTTTGTGGTGCACTTCTCAGTAAATTTGCCAATGTCTAGTCAATACAGTTCAAGTTATTGCAGTACATTCACACTTTCCAGTTTTTATTTCTCCAGTGCTTTCTCCCATCAAAGTTCACAAAAAATGTATAACTAAGCATTTTGTCTTGAATAAATCACTATAAGAATAGTTTATGAATAGAACCCTAAGAGCTGAGAAAATACATACTTTGCCCATAAACATACATATGTGCTACAGACAAATCCTATCCTGGGTTCATCAAAGGGAAAATACTGGCAATCAGAAAAGGCTTTCTATCTTACATATACATATGTAACATTGCATCCTAGGAGGGTGCATCAGCTGTGGATTATAAAAAATCTGAATATTTCTTATATGGAAAAAGAAAGCAACAGGGAGCCTACTAAAAGTTTCCATCTTGCCACTGTGAGCCTTAATCCCCCTATTGTGTCAGAAGATAATGTGTTGCTTTCATTTATAACCCATGGACTGGCAAAATATCGTCTGACACTGGAAGTTATTGTTGAACAGATGCCTTATGTGTTCATAGACTTGTTTATTCTTTACAGAGACAGAAATTCCCCCAAGCTTTATGTTTCACCTTATTTCCCTACACTGCCAAATAAACTACACACAAACCTACTGCAGAACGTTCTCCCATACCACCCAGAATTATTATTACTTACTTATATAGCACCAACATATCACGCAGCACTTTACATGTCATTACCTGTCCTTCAGAGGAGGTCACAATGTAATCTAACAGACAATTTCTTCTTTTTTCTCAACTTCAATTAGACAATAGATATCACTTGGTTTCAAATTATAACAATGCAATACATTTTATTTCCTTTAGGTGCAACAATATATGATTTAAACATATATTGTCATGAACCAAAGGTATAGATTTGTTAGCAAGGTAAAATGCAGCAATAGTTCTATAGCTGGATGCTTAGGTTATTCTTTGGATCCCTGTGACAAAAGGTTTACGAGGGCAACCACAGAATATGGGAGTAAAAAGTTTCAGTGTACTCTTTGAAAAAATAAGCCATTCAGCATTGTGGTGTAACTGTTAACCTTTATGATATGCATAAAACACAAAATATTAGCTTTGTCATATCCTCCGTTGACTTTCTAATATAGAATGTTAAGGAAAAGGCATGTCCTTTCATTGAGAATGTAAGCAAATTAATATGCTATGTGCTATTGTGTTACAAAGCTTGTTTAAAGTGCACAATGTTAATAAACATCAGATACTATATTAAGGAGTCTTCAAGCGTGTAAAATAATATGATTTCACAATGATTACATATTCACTCTACAGCTGGCTGAGTTTTTACATCTCCATTTGTCACTGACTATTGTGTCCAATTAAATGATTAGCTTTTAAAAACTGCAGCGCATTATGAGAGTGAACTTGTGTTTCATTGCAATGAGTGATGCAGAAGCAAACTCATTACAGCATGTAATTCAACCATATTAAATAACAAACAGATGGCTGCTGTAAATGGGAGCTGCTTTTTCTCTTCAAAAGTGCCATGAAAAAGGTGTTTTTATTTATCTTTGTTTCCAGTTTCTTTCTGTTTTCTTGACAAGTGGGCAGCTGGTTGCTGAGGTTTTCAATTGATGCAAAAGAATGAAAAGCCTGTTTCCATTAATTTCTCCATAAAATAAGTCTTTGAATCATTTCTGTTATAAATGCATGTGCAGTAGCAAGCTGCTGCTTGATTAATTCACTTATTATGAAGATTTCATCTTTTATAAGAGGGCCTGCAGGTAATTTGTCTTGTTTAGTAAGATTAGAAAAATGTAATTATCTTTATACCTTAGGACCCCTATCAGTTTAATTGTGCTCCTCTAATTTCAAACATTTATTCTTGTTTTTATCTTAAACAGTAACATTTTAAACCTTAATGCTCTTTGTTGAAAGTACTCATAAACTTTGTATATTAGTTTTAAAACTGGAGTACTATAACAAAAAAATAAAATATTTACAATGTATTGCAGCATAAAAGAAGTTGTGCATTTGATGCAGTGAAGCAGCGTCCTTGTTCCAGTAGGAATGTGCTTCATTAGGCTACCTGTTAAACACATCACAGACATCTTGAAAAGTGAGGTTAATCAATTCTGTGGGTAACACACACTGTACAGAGAAACACAAATGAACATTAACAGTATAACTTGTCTTGGCCATTTGTAGGCAAGGATCTATGAAATACACATATAGACTTATTTTTAAGATAGAAACCATTCTTTCCTGTGTCCTGTGGACTCATCTAGAGATTTCTACATACCATACAGGTACAGTACATGCAATAACTTGATGCCCTTGATGGGTCACCTCCAAGATAGAATATCACTTTGTACAATTTTTATATCCCAGCATTATCAAATATACTCATTCATATTTCTGGACAGTGATTTACAGTGACAGTCAAATACAGTGATTTGAATGAATGTTGTTGGCCAGGGAAAACAATGAATAGATAAAAAATATATATATGTTTCAGTATAGAAAGAAAACAAAGTAAAATGTAATTCACACTTTAAAAGTCATTTATTAAAATATTTACAACAATTACACTCATATTTAGCAAAATATGTTATATATTAAAATATTATTTCCAAGTTATTTTTTTATTTTAAGTGATGGATTGTTGCCTTGCAACCAGATTTTTCTTGTTCTTTTGGCCTGTTTAAAAGAGTTGAATAAAAGTATACAAGAGTATATCCTAATTCCCAAACTCAAGCAAGATAAAAAATGGTCTTTGATTTAATAAATAAAACATCCAGTGCAAACCAAATTGTAACCAGGATTGCCAACACCCTAGACAAATGTGTGTCCTCTCACCCAGGCTCTACTACTTACTTTCTTTTAACATAATAGAAAGGCTTTGCACAAAATGCATTTTTATTTCTGCCACTAGAAATATTCAAAGGGGTAAAGGGTCTTAGGTTCACCCCAAAGAGTAGCAGTTGACTAATTTTCATTGATAATAAATTATGTGATTTACCAATAATGCTGGATCACTCTGCCCTCTACCTGTCCACCTGACCCCTGTGATTTTCAACCTTTACACTATGCCGCTCCTCCCACTATCTGCCTATGCCCCCTCCCCCACCTCTCCCTATGGTTTTTGTTCAGAAGAATAAACTTGGATGCATGTAGGAAAATGTGGAGAGGGGTGCAAGAATCTCTGTCAACAAAGGAAGCATAGCGCGTTGGAAAAAAATGAATACTTCTTTTCTTTTTTCTTGAAGCCTACTTTAATATTTTATTTATTAGCATTTTTTAGTATAGATGTAAATCAAGAATGATTTCACCAAACAGTAATATTATTGCCAATGATAATGTTGCAAGCAACTATATGTGTTTTAGTGTTCTATCTATCTATCTATCTATCTATCTATCTATCTATCTATCTATCTATCTATCTTTTATTTTACAATGGCAAATTAAAAATATTGAGGCAGCACACAAATGTTTGCATTAAAACTTTTAAACAATATACAGTCCTTCAAGTTAGTGGCTGCTTTTTGTGTTTAAGAATATTGCTTATTTTTACCTTTGGAAAATTAAATTTTCATGATACTCTATAGACAATTCAATTACCTTACTAGAATATTTAAAAGTGCCCATGTATGAAACAGGGCATACAGTGCACATTAATAATGTTACATGCGCTCTTCTGTTCAACTTTGCTTTGTCAAATAATTAAACAAAACACTAGATATATCACAGTATTTATTTAAGCTAAATTGGTCTTAATAGGTCACTCCATCAGAAATTCAGCTCCAATAAAATATACAGCTTTGTCCACAGTAGCAGATTGCACTGTCATTGCTTCACAGAAAGCATTGCAACGCCATTAGTGGGCATAAATAATGCACATGCTCTTCTACTCTACTCAGCTAAGTGCATAGAAACCTTGGGCTCATGTTGTCAGAAATTCAATGGATTAGTATCAAGATTTATTTTAAGTCTGTAAAGCACTTTGTTCTTGACAGTGTTCAAAGCAGTAAGAGTGTTATCCTGAATGTGCATCTTAATACTGTCATGCCTGTCTTGTAAGAGTAGATGATATATAAGCTTCTAGGCTTCATTTTAAAAGTTTAGCAAATGTAACAACATATATATTCATGATACATATAAATATTGATTGTGAAACCTATGCACCCAGGTTTAAACTATGATTAATGAAAACAAAATTGTAGATGTTTGATAACAGAATAAAAAATGGCCCAGGTTATTTGTTATATAGAATCATGAAGGCAAAATTGCAAAGCTAAAAAAATTCTGTATAGCATAAAACTTATGGTAGTATACAAATTTTTTAATTCTTTTAAATATTTAAACAATAGATATAGTAACTAAATATAAACACTGGCCAATAAAAGTATGTATTGAAATTGAAAGAACTGTATCTATCTATCTATCTATCTATCTATCTATCTATCTATCTATCTATCTATCTATCTATCTACCTCCATACAATTATAGGAATATCAATGTAGCATCAACATAAGGCTGAGGTTATATAATGATTTAATATTTTATTATTCCCTCTATCTATGTATTCTGTCTGTCTTGCCTAGCATTCTATATGTTAGCTCTCACTAGTTAAAAAATTACTGGGGAAATCTGATGTGCACTCTGTGCATTTCTGTATTGTACTTTGAAAGAAAAATATTTGTTTAATACATTAAAATTATAAATATTTTACATTAACTTTAAAGCAATGTTATTTAGGAGTGACAGTGCTTTAATGCTATCATTTTAGAGCAGCAAGATTTGATGTGAAGGTCAATCCTTTACATCTTCACAAAGACATTAAACCTTACTTTGAAGTAAAGCATTAATATCTCCTTCTTGAATGGCCCATGAATTCCAATATTATTCATTGAACCAGCAGTGTCTAAACTATTCATCACTGAAGCCTGTGATTTTACAACCCAGAAAAGTGTCAATAATAATTGTATGCATTCATGGGGTTCCATAATTCTGAAGATACATTGTAAAATAAATTAGGTAGTTTAGATTAAAATTTTATACTTGTGTTATAATCATTTTGCATTGTATAATATAAAGACAATGAAAAAGAAACAAAAATCACTTATGGCCAGCAAAAAAAATGTCATCCAAAGCTTTGAAAATAACATAATTCATTCAAATACTTTTGTACAAAATACCAGTGTAAATTACTATTGTGCAGTTATTGGAAGCCATGCATGATGAATATGTCTGTGCTTGTTTCATTTACTATAATTTAGCAATGCTTTCATTAAAACAAAGTGTCTATACAGAAAATCACCCTAAACATGAATTTATTTATTTAAACAATAAGGTTTATTTAGGAGGGATTGAAAAAATGTTTCTCTGTAATTTCACCAAATCCAATTTTTATGTAATGCAATTAGCTGCAGATGTTTTTCCAAAAATATAATTGGCAAGACCTTATACTTGAGTATAAACCACATTTTTTTACTTGAAAATGCCATTAGAATAAAATATTGGTTTATACTTGGGTAATACTAATGGATTGCACTATTGCACTGCATGTCCACATGCAGAGTATTTAAAAAACACCTTTTGCCTGAGACATTATTACAGTTTGTTACACACTTTACCTGGGAACACAGCACCATCTACTGGTGGCCAGCAATAATGCACAAAAGAATATTTAAGAGCAAGTGACCCATCATTTTTATAAAGGAGACCAAAAAGCCATAACAGGGATTGACAACATCACATAGTGAAAATGAACAGATAAAGGCTATTAGAAGGGCACATTGTACCAAAATGGTATCATGTGTAGTAATTACATGGAGCATGTCATATAATGGAGTACAATACAAATAATCCTATACTCTGAAGATTTAAAACAGTAAAGTTATACCGTTATATAAATTTGAAGTATGCCTAATAGAATGGCAATTTTTACAAAAAAAAACAATCAAGGGTGGAGAAAGAAAAGGTCAGTGGGAGAGAAGTGGGGGTGTGATTTGTGAAAATGATTCCCCTTGGGTCATCAGATCCATAAATTTTAACATCCTCACAAATATTTTGAGAGGAACTATAAGTAGATGATTGCAGCAATGTCAGAAATATCTGGTATCTACAAATCTCTCTGCAGACTGACACTCAGGAATGTCAAGATCCAAGATATCTTTTATCCTAAGAATCCAGTTCTATAAAGCTGGGGGAAAAGAGTACCACCACAAAGGAATTCAGTTATTTAACCAATATTTTTAAGGTCCAGATGGATAAAACAAATTCCAATGCATTTCACGAACAAATTCCCACATTTCAGGGGAGTATCAGTTAAACGTGGAGTCTCTAAACCATAAAACTCCATATACATATTGCTGGAGTGAGTAATATGAAGTTTGCCATTGGGCTTCACCACAGGGATTGGCAGGCTCACACAATCAGACCAGAAAATAGGTAATAGGCCAGCATCACCAGGTTATCACAATTCAAAGGAGTTCATGTAAAGTTGGAACCATTGTTCATTTTCCAACTGTTACTTGCAACCTCAGAATATGATACCTTTTTGATAAAATTATTTTCACGATTTTTATATGAACTCTTTTGAATTGCAGTAACCTGGTGATGGAGGCTTGTTACTCAATTTGGGGCTGATGGTAATGGATTACCGATTTTGACACCAGAAAATAGCGTAGATATAGTTTTGTACTGTTTTACTAATTAAAAAGAAATAACTACCATTATCCCTTCTCTACCTTAAGACTTAATATGACTTTATAAAATAAACATTTTTTAAAAACCCTGCTTGTTGCACCACCTGTCTTGACAATCTTTCCTCTCTTAAAGGGATGGGTTAAGTTGCCATTTCAACTTTGAGGTTAAATTGTTATGAAATATATGATTGTAGATTTTCTGTAAATCACAGGTAACCATACCTATTCTAACCCATTGTATTGCAAAGTATGCAACTTAGGTAAAACATTGCTACAAGTTAGAATACAGACTAATCAAACAACATGCTGTGTAAAATGCTGTAAAATTAATAGTCATAGATATAGTTATACGTTTAAAAATCTCATTTATTAAAAAAATCTGTGATGGATATCCCCACCATTGTGGACATTTACCCCCATTTTAGTAAACACAATGTTCCTAGAGCATTTGGTTATCTTCTAATGCCTTTTTGACGCATTTGCTCCCTTTATGTGTTTCTTACTCCAAGGTCAGTACCAGTTATGGGTGAACAGGCTCGGTATAAACTCTTGAAGTTTACCAAATCCCACTACAACAAACCTTAGAATGGGCTCCAGTGGAGGTCTGTTACTAAGGTACATAGCAGACGGCATTCCGGTTGGGTGGTGGATGTTATTGGTAACTTAAAGTTCATTGTTATCTCAAACCTTATACCTACTCAGCACAACAGTCTTCTTCTTGCAAACAGAGGTATATGATATGGAGACCACCAGTAGTATGTAGTATATGCTTCATCCACTATTACAGTGAACCCCCACAATAGCCAAAACAAAAATTTTGCCAACACAGCTCTACATACTAAAATTTTCAAAGGCAGAATATGACGAAAATTCCAGTACAATAATGCTAAGCTCACAGTAACAGAAATTGTCATAATTTTGATTGAATAATAAAATTGTTTGTCTTTGTACGACCAAACAGAATGGCAAACGTCTGTAGCTGATTTTTAAAGTAAACACTAGTTCTTATTACTTTGGGAGATAGGTCCTCTTTAAAGTAAAAAATTAAAAAAGTAGAATAATAGCAGAGATGCTAACCATAAATGTGATATCTCCCCTGCCTAACATCATTATCAATTTTGTTTTGTTACTTGTGCACTCACTACCAAAGAAAATTCATTTTAGTTCACCAACTATTGTTTTACATGATTTACACTTCAAAGTCATTTCATCTATGCTCTGGTAAATTGCTGAGCTCTGCTTTCTATGGTAATTTATGTATTGTGCCATCTTCTTCATAATATTAAAAATAGAAGGTAAATTAAATGCTTTTTAATTGGTGTTCTAATCATTTTGATTACAGAAGAGTCAAGTATTAAACCAATGCTTATCTATAAGATTATATCAATTTTCTGCTACAAAATAGAGAGAAATCCACTGCATGAAAACAGCCTGATGTTCATGCTTACTGTGATCAACACAAAGATAATTATACTTGTTTTTTTATTCATTGCTTTCTTACTGAATAAATTAAAGTGTACCTGTATTCAACTGGAAGGAGTAGGTACTCTAACCACAAATGCCATTATTTATTTTCTGCCATGCCTTATGAGCCTCAAAACTCAAAAATATGCAACTCTGGCTCATATGATGACATTATATGGTGACACTTTGACCCACATCTTCTCATCAAATCCCGTTGCTATCCAATACAATATAGGACCACTAATGAAGTGCAAAAGGGAATGAAACAAAAAACTAACTACTAAGCTGAAGCTGAAAAATACAGTGCAGAGCAACACACGTTTGAAGCTCCTTTTGGTACCCCAACTTTGTTTTCCTAACAAAATCACAAACTAAAAAAAACAATGTTATATTACATATTATTGATTTAGAACTTTAAGGATTAAAACATACAGTAAACATGGTGCCATCTGGAAACCTATTACTGTATGCCAAGCAGATTTGCATTAAGCACATACTCACATACACTGGTGTTTGATATGACCCAATATTCTGTATTAACAGTTTGGTTCATTCTTACCATTACTTATCATTCTTTTGTATCATGTTGTGTGTCTTTGCTTCATATGACAGGTTCTTCCTTGATCCGTTTAGGTTTCATATGTTTATACTGTTGTATTAGCATTAAACTATGTTCCCATGAACTCTTGCAGCTGCAGTTAAAAAGAAAAACAGATTAAAGAACATTAAAACTGAGTATAAATATTTGCATATTATTCTATGGAGTTTGCCTTATAAACAGGTAATTATCATAATCCTATTATTGATAATGATATGTGTATAGGGAAGCACTTCAAATGATATGCATATACTCTTGTATTGACACTGTTAACTGTTGCCTACCAGTCTTTCGCCTTCATCGAGCTGCATTAGCAGTTTTTCTAACACCACCCTTTTGCAGTACATATACTGAGGATGCTTTCTATTAAAGTAAAGGGAATGAATTCTACTTAAAAGGAGAATTTAGTCAATAAATATTTCCCTGTACCATATGCATAGGTAATATTCCATAAATACACATAAAGGGCTCTATTTATAAAAAAGGGAGTTTGACATTCCCTCAGATATTCTCTGGTGGGAATCAATTACTGACAATGCAACGCATTGACCTGGATAATTCCCACAAGGTAATGTTTGAAGGAATGTCTGATTTCCTATATAATAAATAGAGCCCAAAAAGTGTTTTTTCATGTTTGCTGCTACACACTGTGGTATATTACTGGGTGTTGCTCATGGTAACGGGATGCTTACAGGGCAGATTAGAGGCAGCAGTCTCCAAAACTCCAAAATAACAGCAGTTTATTTGTTATTTGTTTAGGCAAGTTTTACAGCACACTCCACAGCTTCACAACAAAAACAATAAACAGTAGCCCATAGCCCATAGCCTCTCGCTACCTCACTTAGGTGCCCTCTCTTCTTAACACATTCACTATATCAGTACTGTTCCACTCACAGTTTTGTAGTACTGTTTAGCAGCTGGCTTTCCTGGAACCCTCTGGCTCTCTCTCTGTCTGGAACACTCTGGCTCTCGCTCAGCCTGGAATCCACTCTGGCTCTCTCTTCAGCCTGGAACCCTCTGGCTCTCTCTCAGCCTGGAACACTCTGTCTCTCTCTCAGCCTGGAATCCACTCTGGCACGCTCTTAGCCCTGAACCCTCACTGGCTCTCTCTCAGCCTGGAACACTCTGGCTCTCTCTCAGCCTGGAATCCACTCTGACTCTCTTTCAGTCTGGAATCCACACTGGCTCTTTCTCAGCGTGGAACCCACTCTGGCTACCTTCTCAGCCTCTTGCTGATCACTTCCCCTCAGCCTCTTGCTGATCAATACCCTTCTCTAATTGCACCTGAGTGCAGGTGCACATGTCCAAGTCAGGATTGGGTTGGGCCAATGAACCCACCCTTTCACTCCCTTGGCTGGCTCCAGGGCCCTAAAGTACCTGGTTTTTTGTTCCTAAAAACACTACACATCAAGTGTCACTCACTTTCCCTGGAGCCACTAACACTTTTCCTAACATTTTTAGGACACTCTGTCACAATACTTAGCAAGAGTATATGTGGCGGGATGTTAAAGGCAATCCAGGGATTCCATACTATTTTAACAACATTCTAAAATTAAAGTTGTCATTTAAACTCTGAACCTTAAAGGTCACTTAATTATGTTAAAATGAAAACTTTTCAAAAACTTCTTGTGTTATAATCAATGCCTATGTGCCTAATATAAACCAAATATTATTCCTATCACAAGTCTTATCTCTATAGAGAGCCTAGAACATGGGTGTCCACACTTTTTTGGCCTGGTAGCTACTTTTAAAATGACCAAGTCAAAATGATCTACCAACAATAAAAATGCTAAACATATTTTTATTTATATATACCGAGCAAGACACAGAAGTGACTGAAGCTAATGAGACATTGGATGGCAGAACATTGTACAGACATTGCACTACAAGACTATAGTGACAGGAAAGCTACAGTTCACTTGTTATAGGAGAATGACATGCTGCACAAGAAAAAGAACTGCTAATCTGTACAAAGGTATCTCGGTAATTGAACCCTGACCCCGAGTCTGAACTGACTTGGACGCCCAGCACTGCTCAGTTCAAACTGCCCTCCCACCCTTTTTGCCTCCCTTCCCACTCCCCACTGTACCAGCGCCTTCTCAAAAGGAAAGTGTCCTGGAGTGAAGGACACAAAGTTCCTGGTGTTGGCTGATGAAAGACATCCCCAGCATCCCTATAGACATAGAGAAGGGCTGCTGGTAAACAGCAGGAAGGGGTAAGGCAGGGCTCCTGGATCGACTCTTATTGCCTTTGCGATTGACCAGTAGATCGCAATCGACGTGTTTGGCACCACTTGCCTAGAATGTTCAGTTTTGATACAAGGTGGGGTACACAATGAACTGTATTCAAATCAATGGACCATTCTTCACAAAACCCCAACCACCTCTATACCTAAACGTTCCCAATAGTTTTGGAATTTTATAAAGTTCCATATCCTACACAAAGCTGTGAAAACTGCCTTGTCAACATGAATAAGGTATACTTTTTTTATCCAGTCTATGGGAGTCATACTTGAATGGATCACTAATTAGTAAAAGACCCAGTTCATAGATATATAACCACTTTAGATACATAGTTTGATTGATCTAATTTCATTGGACATTACTTTGAATAAAAACATAAAGTAGCGTTGACACTGGCATTTAAGTAAATGTTTTTCTTTATAACTCCATCCATCCAAGCCAAACTACATGCCACTTCACTGCCTTTCTCCCTTAATGGTGATATTGTATAAAAGTCTTCTACTCTTTGGACAGCTTGTAAAGGGTTTATTAGAGAATAATTCTAGGCTACAAAACAAAGATCTATGCAGATTCAACAAATAACCCAAAAATGTGTGTGGCTGAGGCTATCTGTAACCTGAATCTTACTCTTTCCATCCTAGATGAGCTAATAAATTGGTTTCTAACAGACAAACATTTTCTTAAGTTAGCCCAAATGAATGTGAAAACATTTGGTCAACAAAGTAAATAAAAGACACAAAATATACTTTTAAAAGATATAAATCTTTTAAGAAGATTTTAGATCCGTATTTAAGGGAACTGTTGTGTCGTCCAGTTTTGTGGAATATATCTACTTCCTCAAAGGTTTCTGGAGGTAAATGGAGCTCTAAAAGGTTTCACATTCACAAAGTATTCAAAATCTAACACCAAAAGGAAGCTAGTGTGAAATAATTTCAATACCAAATATCCCCAGTCCCTATGGATCACTGTTTGCATTTTTTTAAAGTGTTGGGGAACAGAGTATTCCTTAGACTGATTAGCAATATTGTATTTATGCTCCCCAACCCTCACTCTTAATGTTCTGCTGGTGTAGCTGACATTTTACACTCCCAAGAACAATAAGTCACACAACTGGGTAAACAGATATGCATTGAAGTGTTTTGCACTCAAATTACCCTTTGACATAAAAAAAGGTTTGATACATGAACACTGAACCCCATATTTAGATCTAGTGCTACAAATGATATTTGTAATTCATTTGGATTTTGAAAATAATCTTATTTTATTATTATTTGTTTACTATTTTATTATTAATTCATTTACAATTAATCTTCTAAAATAAATAGTCCTTACCATTCTGCTTATTCCCATGCAGAGTATATATGTGCACCTTTCTACGGACTGTAAGGAAGTGGGGAGGAATTATTCCAGGATTAATTCAAGCAGACTTGGCTTCTGCACTTTTAAAGTACACTTTTACTTACAGTATGTGAAGAAATATTAATAATTTATTACTTTGTTACTCTAAAAAAGTGTATTTTAATTTGGTTACTTCTTTAACTTTCTGTACTAGTGCAACAGTTTGCTCACTGTTTGGCTTGTGAAACAAGTGGACTTTTAATGAAGTGGAGTTAAAAAAACAGGAGGCTGATATTGTGCATATTATGCATTTGGGAGTGGTGTTTGCTTGACTGTCAGTTTTGTTTTAAACAGCTTTTTTCCTTGCTGACCTCCAAGGGGGAGTGGTCAAGGCTTCACAGGTGATTTAAGTTCCTGGGGCACTTATTTTGAGCTTGCTCAATGTTTGGCTTGTGAAAAAAGTGGACTTTTATTCAAGTGAAGTTAGAAAAAACAGGAGTTTGAAAACAAAAATAGTTAAAACCTTATAGTAACCACAAACTGTAAGTAAACATTTATAACTTCTTGTAAACAAACAAACATTGTTACTGGGAAAATGAGTGGTAGCAAGGTAGAAGGTTTGGTTCAGTGCACAGTCTGCCACATGGATGCACAAATGGAGCAACAGCTCCTAGGTGAATACCGCTGTGATAGATGTGTGCAGGTCGCCTTTCTAGAATCTCACATTGGAGAACTGGAGAAGCGCATTGCAACACTGAAATCACTGGATCACTTTGAGAGGGGTCTCCTGCTCACTGACCAAGCAGTTAATGGCTTAGGGTGGAGAGGTTAATCAGGATGAACATGTAGGGAGTTGGGTTATTGTAACTAGAGGGAGTGGTAGGGGCACCCAGAAAAGGAAGGCCAGCCCTGGGTTTGAGCACCCCAACATGTTTGCAAAGTTATGTGAAGATGTGCAGGTGGCAGACCCAGTGGTGTCAACTCTAGATGTTACTGCTACCCCTAACAGCCAGGAAAGCAGCGCATCTAGTAGTGGTGGGGAGGAAAACCCAGGAAGGAAAAGACAATTGGTAGTCAAAGGGGTTTCTATCATTAGGAGGTCTGATAGAATAGTTTGTCCCCCGGATCCCTTCAACCGAATGGTTTGCTGTCTCCCTGGTGCCAGGGTTCGGCACGTGGTGGACCGAGTGGAGAAACTACTGGGAGGGGCTAGACAGGACCCAGCTGTCTTGGTCCGTGTTGGAACCAATGACAATATAAATGGAAGATGGAGGATCCTTAAAAATCAGTTACGGAACTAGGTTTCAAGTTGAAGAAAAGGACCTCCAAGGCTATGATCTCTGGAATATTGCCTGTGCCATGCCCAACACATGAAAGGCAGAGGGAGCTTCAGCAGCTAAACGCATGGCTTAAGTCATAGTGTAGAAGGGAAGGATTTGGGTTTATAGAGCACTAGGCTGACTTTTCATTGGGGTACAACCTGTATGCCAGAGATGGTTTGCACCTAAATGAAAGGGGATCTGCTGTGCTAGGGGAAAAATTTAGGGGAATGGTGGAAGGATTTTTAAACTAGAACAGACGGGGTGGGACAGTCAAATAAGGTGGCAGAAAGGTTAGTCAGGGGTCGGACACTGGTAGAGGGTGGATTGGGGATAGTTGGGGGGAGTATTATGGATAATTGTAAGGAGCTTCTCATGTTACAAACAAACGTTGGATTGTGCAGTACTAGTTGTACTGAAAAACAAAATGATTTGACAAACAATAATGGTAAAAGCAGCAATAGTTTAAAGAGCCTGTCCACCAATGCTAGAAGTCTAGCAAACAAGATAGGGGAGTTGGAAGCCTTAATGAGTGAGGAGAAGTATGATTTAGTTGGTATTGCTGAATCCTGGCTTTGTATCATAATATGATTTCATTTAATGTAAGCTGTAAACAGGAAGCAAAAACAGGAAAGATAAAAACATTTAATTTTAGGATAGCAAACTTTCCATTATTAAGAGCGGCTCTCTGGGACTTGGACTGGGAGACAATATTGTCCTCAAAGAACACAGAACAGAAATGGGAATGTTTCAAGTCTGTTCTACAAAAGCAAACTGAAAAATATATTTCAATGGGTAATAAGTTTAAGAGGCTAAAATTAAAACCTATATGACTTACAGCTGATGTTAAAAAAGCCATAAGGAACAAGAAAAGGGCATTCCAAAAATATAAAAATGAAGGATCACCTTCATCATTTGAAACCTGTAAAGAATATAACAAAAGATGTAAAAAGGAGATAGCAGATTGCAGAATTGCAAAGAAAGTAAGGGAAAGTAAGAAAGTAAGGGAAACCCCCCCAAATATTTCAAATATAATAATAGCAAAAGGATCAGATCTGCTCCTTTATGATGCACCTTTAAGTACAATTTTTACATGATCAGGCTTTCTTAAATAATAATAATAATAATAATAATTAATTAAAACCTTTTACAAACCTTTTACAAATATATATATACACACACAAACTTGTAAGACTTGTAAGTATTGTTATACAATTATGGTGAAACTATAAAATTGTGTGTGTATGTATATATTTGTAAAAGGTTTAATTGATAATTATTGTTATTTACAAAACAGATCTTGTACTCCTCCTGATGAAATGGCTTTGGTCCTGAAATGCGTCAAGGAAAGTCTGATCATGTAAAAATTGTACTTAAAGGAGCACATGTGAATACAAGTTTGTGAAATGTTAAATCTTTTTATTAAAAGTTTTTTATAAGGAAAACTGTATAAAAATTGTATTGTATAATTTATTGCTGCTATGTTGCCTGAAAAGTCCCCCACCTCTCCTCATGTTGTTATAATTCTAAAATAAAAATACAACGCATTCCTTTGAAAAAAAAAATAACGTTATTTATGCACCAGAAGTAAATCCATCATTGTAAGTCTTCATCAATCATGATGATGAGCAATGATCACCAAATCTAATCAAACACTTACCCAACAGCAGATTCTGTGGCCAGCACGTATGTACAGTTCTGATTAGTTTGTTGACATTAATAGAATGTATTATTAATTATTCAATGAATAACTCACACACTGTAATAAAACTTATTTATTACATCAATTGAACAAACCAGTTATCACTATACTTACACTTCTTTACCATCTGTGAATGGTAAACACCCTATGTATGCACTCAAATTCATATTTGTACAAATTTGAGCTTCATTCCTAATAATTCCCATTAAGTGGCAAAGAAATCTATTCAGAATTGCATATTGTTAATTATGTCAACCTATATATGGCTCTAACCACAGTCCTAACCAAAATATACCCATGTACCTTTTTACACATTAACTGTTATGATACTATAATGATGATGATGACTTGATGCATAGGGTTTAGCTCGTGCAGCACAGTGGCTCAATGGTTAGCACTACAGTCTTCACAGTGTTGGGTTCAAGGTTCAAATCTTGGCCAGGACACTATCTGCATGGAACTTGCAAGTTCCCTGTGGGTTTCCAATGGGTACTCCGGTTTAACCTAACATGCAGTTAGGTTAATTGGCTTCCCCCCAAAATTGGCCTTAGACTGTAATAAAGACATATGACTATGGTAGGGATATTAGTTTGTGAGCTCATTTGAGAGACAGCTAGTAACATGACTATGGACTTTGTACAATGCTGCGTTATACATAAATATGTGCTATATAAATACTGAAATAATAACCGTTTTTCTAAATTTGTGCATGCATAAAATGCACTTTAAATAAACATTTCTGTCACTAAGCATTCTATATGTACTTTTTTTCAAGAAAGTAAAAGATATATAATGAATTTTGCCAGGTTTACAGTTATCTCTTAGTGAATTTGTAATATAAAATACAAGATAAAACTGTTAATGGATTGGAAAATCTTGTCTACTCAATAGATACTACAGGACCCTTTTTCTCCCCTGTTTAAATGTGAAAAGAGAAGACATTTGAGCCATAATATTAATTAGTATACACTATTGCTGAAACTGACGTTTCAAAGTAAAAAAAAAAATTAAATATCATTTTTGACCTTTTATAAATAGGCCTTTAAATCAAACTGCATTGTAATGCAGCTCATTTAAAGCATTTGTTCATATGGTACATTTTCCTTCATCTATTTTTTATAAACTGCAGGATTATAAATGTTGAATATACATAATAATGATAAATGTGGCAGAAGGTAGAATAATTTCAAATGTGTTCTCCTTGAAATTTGTTTCCAGGATGTTAACTGCAAAGGAAGTTATATATAGCTAAAATGCATGTTTAATTTGTGCAGAAATCATGGTGTGATGAAGACAATTAAGAGCCTCAGAGGGAATAATTATATTACTGCATGGAGCTGGTGGATCTCAAATTGCTTGATGCTTGGACTTTAAATTGGCTTGTGCTCCTGTTGTGAAAGTCACCCATATTACAAACTAAACTGCAATAAAAATATAATATTTTCAAAGTCATACAGAATAGAGCTACACTTTTATTTATTTTTTTAATTTATTTATATTTGATTAATTGCTGTTATATTTAGTTTGGAAAATCAATGTGCTAAATCAGATAACCTAAATAATATAGGGTGTAATTAAAGAAAACAAAAATAGACTGATTTACAAGAGTATTCACTTAGGTAGCCAAATTGAATGCAGTTTCACTTAAATCACTTAACGTTAATTTAGCAAAATAAACTGTCACATGCCGTGTAAACAATTTCTACTACTTTTGTAAATCCACCCCTATGCAGTTTCTAGGGTCACTTAATTTCTTGATGACTGACAATTCAGGGTTAGCCTATGCTGTCTCACCTTACATATCTCAATTTCACTATTCAAAATGGAAGGAACATAAGCAGCAACAAATTCTATTTTACACTTTGAATGTATGAAATCCTTTGGTCACTTTATCTGAAAAAGAGTAATACATGAAATTCTGATTTTAAATAGGAGATAGAGGAGTTAACAAGGAAAGGATATAGTAAAGAAAATGTGCAAAAAAGTGAGAAGTGTTGATGCGGGAGAGGAAAACTGTTCATGCCAAACAAAATATGGCAAGATTACAAACCTAATTTGTTTTGACTATATACCTATGATAGAATAAATAAGGAAAGTTTTGCAGAAACAGTGGGGAATTATTTCAAGATCCAAAGATAGGAAAGAAAATAGAATGGTTTCCTAAATGCCAAAATTGTAGAAAAACATTGGTTTATAGTTAAAAGCATAAGAAAAATACTGACTTGCCAGAATGAGACAAACAGAACATTTTTTTTCATGTGTAAATTGCATTATATGTTAACATATTAAAATAAAAGCTAAGTGTAAAACATAAGGAGTTGTACAGCAACATCTATAAAAGTATTTAATGAATAAACTGGTGGCCCATGGGTAATATTGACATAAGGGCTCATGATTGCTTGACATTTGTGGATATGAAATATGTCAGCAGATGAGCAAAAATGATAATAGAGTTGCATGCTTCTTTAATAAAGAAACTATATGGATTTTTAAATGAGTGAAGTTTCCACAGTGCTAAAAAGTTTTAGAGGCACAAATCTCCTGGAAAAACATTTCTTTCAGGTGGTTAAGGGTAAACTACATAATAATGACATAACAACATTCTAGCTATATATGAATAAACATCTGTTCTCCTCTTTGTAAGAATATATATTGAACTTTTCCTGCTTTTATTTATTGATGCTCTTCGTAGTTTTGTAGCCTTAAATTTTTGGCAAAACTTTTTTTCTTATTTTCCATTAACAATTACCATTTATCTGTACTCTGTTTTTAAATACTTTTTTAACTTTGGTAAATTAAAAATTATAATTATTATAATTATCCTTAAAAGCAGAAGCATAATGTTATGTTTTTCTACATTAGGAAACAAACAATATTAACTTTTTATTTGTTATTCATTGTACCTTTTTATAGACTGATTTTAGGTGTTCCATGGCAGAGAGAATGATGGAGCATCAAGTAGCAGTAATGTACTGTTTTGGAAATTATTTTCTTCTCTCTACAGAAGTTTACAGAAAAAAACTCCCAGCAACCCCTCTAAGTTGCTTCCCAGGTAGCTCCTCTCTTCACCTGACCCTCTTGTAATATTATCAGGTAAGACTACCACTTATATTAAAAAAACCTTAGACTTAACTTCCCAGAGTCATGCAGAGTCTAGAGTCCCCCCATTCACGCCCCTATCATTGCCTTAACATAGGAAATATATATATATATATATATATATATATATATATAATATATATATAAATATATACATTTATATATAACACATAAATTCTGAAAGGCCTGTCAAGGTACCATCAAAGCTGGAAGAAAATTTGATTTTAACATACAACTATGTATATTCACTCTATGGAGTGAAAGAATGTTCTCCAGTAGAACCATTGAATTTGTGTTGTTTCCTCAGTCTCCTTTAGGACAAAGGTAAGAGTCTCCATCTGATAAATTGCATACTGCTACTGAACCACTGGGCCACCAAGGGGGCCTTAACTAATACCACAGCACTGGGATAAATAATTAGCTGCTACCCCAAAGGGACAAACAGAAATTTGTGGTATAATTTGTGACTGAAATGATTGTTGAGCAGTGTGTGGAACCAATTGTATATATTTTAAACCTTTTTAAAATATTGCAGCATATATCCAAAGTGTAACCATCAATTAACTCCAGTAGCCTAAACTTAACTTTTAGATACATCACATTGGAATGATCATGTTTTCACATCTTATCATGTTAATATTATATATATATATATATATATATATATATATATTCTTATGGTATCAGTTCTGGTTCTGGTATAACTTCTTAAAAAAGGCCACATGAGATTGCCAAACATATCAATGCAACCTTCCAGTAAACATATAGTATTAGAGTATTTTATGTTTGTATTTTCACTGTATATATTTATGTAATTTACATTGTAATTTTTTTTTAGCATATTGATTACAGTGATAAAGTTAAAAAACAATAAACTTGACTTAAAGTCCCATAATTATTTTGCATTAACAATTTTATGCATCCCATTGATAAGTGCTGTGCTGAACCTACCGTATATTAAAAAATGAGGGTTCCTGCTATGGTTGCCAACAGTTGGTACTTATTGACTGAAAGTGAAAGATGTGTTTATTCTAACATCTTGGAGGTATTATTATCAGTTAATTAATATATAACACATCCCTATGAATATTTTATTTTGCATATAGAAGAATATAATATACAATTACACTTAACAAGTTTTTTGTTTACCTCACTTTAAAGTTTGTTAGCACTATAATGTAATAATTTTGTCCATTAACTTTTTACTTTTATGATAAGTGTCAGCAGCTAGCAAAATATCTTGAACTTTAATACATTATTCAGAACTACATACTGTGTTATGAATGAATCTTTATTTTGTTCTGTATTGTCTGTTGGGCAATCGTAAATAATGCCATGTTTTAAATTGTCAAAGTACACAGTGGAACAACAATTAATGCAAATGTTAAAACTGTCATCTGTTTTCTAAACGATGGTTTGACAAATTGGAAATAACAATTCTACATTTTACCATACATGAAATGTGCTTACAATACACATTACTGAATAAAGCATTACATTGTCACATGGAAATGTTTTCCACAAAAAATCCCACTCAGCTGCAAGATTTACAGTTTAAAATATTTAACGTACTTAAGTGCCCATTTATCAGCAATGACAGTTATTGTTAACATAATCAATAATAAGAAATATGTAATAATTCATGTAATACTCAATGAAAACAGTATATGCCTGCATCAATACAGTGTAGAATCAGAAAAATCAATAAGTTTTCTTTGAATATATATATAATGTCTTACCATTGTATTGTTTTAACTTAAGTTTGTCTCATTAAATTTTCCTATATAGCTTTATTGTTGTAGTTCATTTAAATAACTGAAAGGATTAATATGAAATGCAATGTTATACAAGCGAGCAATTCAATTTATACAATAAATTAGGTCAACATGTAACTTTTTTTGTTCTTTTAATTTGACATCATTTTTGCAAGCAATGGCAAAACGGTAAGCTTATTATATACACACACAACAGTGACATTAATACTTCTTTTTCTTTATTTTATTGTTTTGCTACTTGAATATACACCCTTAATTATCATACTGAAATTAATTTGACTTATGGTACAGGTACTGCACATAGAATTAATAGCCAATTAACAAGAAATATATTTATGTAAACAATATGCATGTTCATTGTAATTGAAAAAATAAAACTTTGTTATGCTATATATTTATTTAGAACTGGAATTAGGGTATTTGCAAATCAAATAAACCATCCATACAAAAATTTCACAGTGAGGGCTTGAAAATATAGTAAAATATTGAAGAAAAATTTATTGTAATATTGTTTCTATAAATATAATTTTATTTAAAAGAGCATGACATTTTCAACAAAGAAGTTAAAAACACTGAGGAGTGGAGAATGATGTCTAAATGATAAAAGTTCACTTAGCTTACTTTCTGAGTCCAGATAACCAGATTCCACATGATATATTCCTGATTAGCAGCTACCACATACAAAAACCCTTTTACTGTGTTGAATCAATTAGGGGAAATCATTTAATGGGGGCAATTCCTGTTGTTGCAAATAGTAGAATATAAATCCAAATGGGACATAGATGGCAAAAAAAAAGACAAAAAACTCTTAGATGTTTTTATCAATAGTGGTACCTTAATACTACCCTTTAGTAATACCTCAAAGGAATGTGGGACCAAATGTAAGGTACAAGTTTTTATCTACCCTGTCTATGTGATACAGGAACTTATATGCACATGCAGGTCAGGACTATGGTTTTAGAGTTTCAAGTTACTGTTCCTTTTTTATTGCAAAAATAATCGAAATGTGCATGCAAGTAGAGAAATACTAATCTAGTGTCATGTTTTTCTTACAGAAACTGTACAAATAGAAGATATGTGTTAAATCACCATTCATAAGAAGAAGGTATACAAAAAAATTAGGTAAAACTAATCACCACACTCAAACACATTACAAGTTACTGATGTTTACTATATACTCTTGTATATATCTTAAACTAGAAATGTTCTTTTTTTTTTACAGTTGCTAAATATATTTCCTGTATGAAAGTATTATGATGAACAATATTTGGGTGAATTCCAAAACTCACCAAAGAATAAGTCTGGCTTTCTTTGGTGAGTTTTTCTTTGGTTCCCTCAAATCATAAATATTTTAAATATAACAATATTTAGCCTTAGTCTACATGGACTTTTTCCCCACTATTTCCTATTCACTCCAATGGCCCAGTCTACACCTGAGTTTCCTGCTGGGCTGTAAAGAAAATGCATGCTGCAGTGTTTGGAATGATTAAAATGCCCATATGTGCCCCAAAACACATTTCTAAATGCTCAAAAATGCCCCAAAATGCTCCAAATACACACTTTTAAAATGAATAGATGTTTTGGGTGTTTGGATGTTTTGTTAGGCTTTTTGGACATTTTGGGGCATTTTTCCCCTATTTTAACTCTTTGCCACATATCTTTGTTTTACCCTCTCTAGAGGTAACCCTGAGTCACACTCGGGGTATGTACACCTATGGGAAGGTAATAGTAAATAGAGCCTTACCTGATCCGCCGGCAACCCGGGCTGTCCAGCGCCGCTATCCCTGTCTTCTTCTTTCTTCCTGTTTCTGCATCCGATGAGTCACCGGGGAGTTCCTGGTGATGTCGGTGCGTGTGTACATTGCCGGCGGGGCGGGAAATTCAAAATCCATTTGTATTGCATTCAATACAAAATAACTACATTGAATGCAATACATTGGATTTTTATGTGTAAAAGCAGTAAATTTTTTTCAAAAACATTTATTTTACAGTATATATAATAGTAGGAGTATAATGTGCATTTTTTTTTTTTAATTTAAAAAAATATATTTTTTTTAATTTTAAAAAATATATATATTTTTTTTTTTAAATATACAGATTTTTTTTAATTTATTCAATTTATCATTTTTACATGAATTTGTGTTTCAAACTTTATTATACTCATACTTTTATATTATACTGTAAAATAAATTTTCATGAAAAACAATGTACCGCTTTTAGACATAAAACCGAAAAGAAATGAACCGCTAGGGAAGTTAAAAAATGTGTTTTGAAATTCCGAAAAATAGATACAAAAGCTGCATGGCATTTATACACATTTACAATTAAACCCATTGCAGACTTAGCCTTACTGTATGTACTTTATTATGGCAAAGAAAACCAGTCTGGATTGTCCTATTACTGTAGTTGTGGAAACTGTTGCCAAGCATCACCATCTTGGCCATAATGTTAGCAGTCTAACAGGAACAAAGACCTCAGTCAGGCTAGGGGCGTGCTAACAGAGGCACACAGTGACAAAGGCACATTGGCCCCAGTGGAGCTTAATCCAAAGGTTAGTCTGACACTCTTATCACCATCAGATAGGGGTGACGCTCCTGCCAATGTGTGCATGCTCTGAGTCTGCCACCAATCCTTAATGCCCCCTGCCTGGCCAGATCCACAGCTCCCAAAACTCTGCCCAAATCTCCCAGTGGGTGGTGGCTAATATTAGTGCATGGTGATGCCTGGCCTAGTGTGGAAGATTTCTTGTCTGGGACAAGACTATTTAAATGGTAGTAGGGAATATACACGATATTGTTTTTTGCTATGTCTACTAGTACAGTTTGTTGTAGCATATTTTTTTATATACACGGTACAGTTTTGCTACCTAATTATTGTACCTTAGCGTGTTTATCTCTAAAAGCCACTAAATCCTAGATAACTGTGAGGGTGATTGTATCTGAGCAGTTGAGAGAATGATTAATTGCAGTGAAATTGCAGATTCCATTAGGGGGAAAATTGACTAATATGTAAATCTAAAACACAAATAGAAACATGAAACTGCAAGCATGGACATTAACCTTACATAAAAAAAAAACTTTATAGTAAACAATATGTAATAATATAAACTATGTGCTACCTAAAAATTATTATTTCCTAGCAACTACAGAGAAATCAAATTATTCAATTACAAATATACTGTGTGAATCACTATATAACGATGGTGTGCGGTCTGGCCAAAATAAAATTATGAACCCAAAATAATTGGACCTATAACAGAAGCAATATCCTTTTTGAAATTGTAATACCAAGTACATTTTCCTTTTTGGTGAAGATAGGATTAAAACTTACCTGTTATATATACTAATCAAGCCAGCTACCTACTCATTTATTTAAAAAAAACCTTTACTTACGTGTTAGGAAGTGATTTTTAGCACTCAGTTGAGGAGTATTAGAATACTGAATGTACAGTTCATATCTTAGCTTTTTTTATGTTTACTGCATTTTTAAACGTTCTTTGGAATTTTTATCTTGGGTTGTATTTGGCTTTTTTTTTTTTGGTCATTAAAAGTCGTAACATATAAATGCACAATTTGTAGATTATTTTCTATGTCTTCTAACAACAAAACAATATTAATATTTAAAAACTACCCATCTGCTTATCTCCTGCTGCTAAATGTTTTCCTTAAAAGAGCTATAAGAGACATGGTGAACAGATGGCAGCTAGTTTGCTATATCCTGCATCTCTTCACAACTGCCACAGAGCTCGACTATTCATTAATCTTCTATAGACTTCCAGTAGCATAGTGACTAAATTACACATACTGAGGCCAATTCTGCTGTCAGGCTTCAAATGAAACAGAAACACATCTTGCAAAGTATTTTATCTGATTTCTACCCTAGTGTCTACTTAAGACCAGTTATAAAAATAAACATTTTGCTTGGAACTTGATCTATTTTTATGTCAGGAAATAAAATGATAAACTGCAGAGGAGATTGTAAACCACCTCTACTAAACTGCAATAGCTAAAATTCCTAAAACACATCCTAAACATTTCAAGGAAACATCTGCTTAGGAAACAGATGACATTATTAAAAGGATTTCTCGTCTATTTATGTATGTGCAGCTAAACCCTTTGTGTTGTGAAATATAGAAAAGGTGTTAATGAATACATTTAGCACTCTGTAAATAAAAGATGCTTGATTTTTTTTTAAATGCACCTGTCACACAGCCTTGGAACATCTGCTATTAGCACTACAAACTGACCTTATTCCATAATAAATATTAGGTGCTGGTGTCCATGTATGGCTCTCGCTTTATAAACAAAAGCTTTTATATACAAGTGTTAGATGGTACCCAATAATATACATATATTTTGGATGCATTATATACTGCAACCTTTACCAGCTGCATCATATAGTATTTCTATGACGCTTCTCACAGTTCTCTGAGGAAGCCTAAAAGGTGAAACGCGTTGGGTCATGAGACTAATCTTACTAAACAGCGCATTATTTTTCTTTGGAACCTATTGTTATCAGTGTTTTTAGGAGAAACCTACTTAGTCTAGTGTCCTATTTAACCCATGAAAACTGATGGGGCTATGACTAATCTATTGTTGTACTGTGTAACTAACCACTACAAGATTTGTGCACATATTTGCACATATAAAAACCTAGTTAATAAACCATTTGCAACCAATAAACCAAACCATTTGCCAACAAAAAACATCTTTTTCCTTTTTCTTATCGTAAATGATGGTCTTCTACAATGCTTCCATTTGATCTCTGTTTTTGATAACCAATGTAATCTGTATGTTGGGATATCAGCTTACAGAAATACGTTTACTATTTTTCCACCAGTATAGCTTGATTTCTGAACAATTTATGAAGATAAAACCTCAATGTTCATATTTTAGCATGAGTGTATTTGACATAATAGTTTAATTTATATTTTTGCCAGTGTTTATTAAATAGATGAAAGATAAACTTTGAAGTGAATCTTTCCACAAACCTGGGCAATGAATTAGGCAATTTAAAAAATAGCAGAAATTTCGAGTAGAAAAAAGCACACCTACAAACTAGAACTATATACTGTAAAGTCCAAAAATTATGTTTCTATAGGATTTGAATAGCTATTAAAACAATAAAGTTTATAAATAGACCAAAAAGAGCTCTAAAAAAGATCTTATTTAAAACTATTGATGTCCTGCATGTTAAAACAATCTGAAGGCAACTTTATAGCTTCAAGAACCAGGAGATTATAAACATAAAAAAATTTGTTTGTCTAAAGTACAACAAAGTTGAAAAAATCTACAAAACAACTAAATTGATAAAAGGAAAAGAAAAACTAACCATTTACAAATGTGCTTGACAAAATAAAGGATTAAGGAAGTAAATAATATTTTTATTCTATGTTCTTACTTTGGTAGAAAAGTATTATACCAAAAAAAAGTCTTGAACAGTAGCATTGGGTTTGATTTACTAAAAGAGTTAAACCTATTCACTTTGAAAAGTGAATTTTCACTTATCTTTAGTGAATGAGATGATACTTTACTGACCCCAGCTATTCAGTCATGTGTAAGCAAACATTTAAGAAAATTTTCATAGAAATCATTTAGGGTTATCAATTTTTCATTTGACTTGTTTAGACATTAGCGTGCTTTTAACAGATTAAATATTAAAATTGGTGATTTGTAGGCTCTAGCTGTTGTGATTATGATGGCTATACTATAGGTGACCAATGACTGTTGTCTAAAGAATAGACTTGCTGAAATATGATATGTAAATTTGTCTGGAGGATTATGCAGATAAGTATTACCACTCTGATCCACAATTTTGAGCAAATACCACCAGATGTAACCAATAGAGCCCACTCAGGAATTTCTAAAGCAGCGGTCGCTAACTGGTGGTCCTGAGAAAATTTGGTGGTCCGCAGCTCCACCCCCAAGCCTGATCAGGAGAAGGGCCCCGCTGGGGGGGATGCACCGGCCAGAGCTGTGGACCATGTCCGCTGTATGGATCGCAGGCTCAGGGCGGTTGTGTTTCTGGACACAACCCGGCCACTCTTCCATCGCAGGATCAGACCTGCGATGGGAGAGTGGGTGGGTTCTGGCATCATGACGTCACTAAAGGGGAAGTTTCTTCCCCTTTGAGTGAGACCTTGCTCCTTGTGTATGCGTGGTCCAGGGACTGTGAATTTAGCAGCCCAAAAAGGTTGTCAAACACTGGTCTAAAGTACAGTTATGGTGTATAATACCACCTATATAAAACTTTGTAAAAGCTCTTCAGAGAAAAAAACATTTTGAGAAACTGTGGCTCAGAAGCATTTTCTATGAAAAAAAAATATTAGTTTTATCTGGTTTTATCTAATATATAAAAGGTTTTTTTTGATGCTATAAAAAAAAGTAAATCTTTGAAAGATGTTCTCTGATATAGCAATTTGGGGATTGAATGATAGTTTCTGGGTCTGAGGAAGCAGAGAAGACTCTGAAATGCGTTACTATATGAAACTACAATACCTTTTGTAACAACAATCTATATAATGATATGAGATATGAAATTGTATATTTTCCTGCCTATAAGATCCTTTGGGCAGCACAGTGGCTCAGGGGTTAGCACTCCGGCCTTTGCAGCGCTAGGTTCAAGTCCCAGCCAGGACTGTATCTGCAGGTTCTCCCAGTGTCTGCGTGGGTTTCCTCTGGGTACTCTGTTTCCTCCCTCATCCCAAAAACATGCAGTTGGGTTTATTGGCTTCCCCCTAAATTTACCTTAGACTACATTAATGACATATGACTATAGTAGGGACATTAGATTGTGAGCTCCTTTGAGGGACAGTTAGTGACACCACTATGGACTTTGTACAGCACTGCGTAATATGATTGCGCTATTTAAATACTGTGTAATAATATTAAAGCAACTATTGTATGTCTATATTTATTTATATGTTTGAATTTTGCTATGTGTGGAATAAACTGTGGGATTATATTCAATGCTATGGTGATATAATGAATATATTGATTATACCACCACTAACTATATGATACCACATTATTTATACTTATACATTGAAAAGTATTTACATTATTAGCAAAAAAACACAATGACCCTATGTTTCATACCAAATTGCTCTACTTGATCTTAAGAGATTAGAGGTTGATATGGCTGTTAAACTACTTTAGATTTTACCTTTTTAACTGGTGCAAAGAACTCAAGCTGCAGATCAACTTCAGAATGCAATTTAAAACCGGCTTTTACCTTTTCACAGAATAATGAAAAAACTCCTACTGATCAAACAGTGGGGAAGGACCAGGCCATACAAATTTCAGTCCTTCTGGAGGAGATTGCATAATAGTGAGAAAGTACTGACAGTTTTGGATTTACTGCTTATTTTGACATCTAGTTTTCATTGAAAGTAACTTTTATACACACATATATATATATATATATATATATATATATACAGAATATAAAAATATATTCTCTATTTTTCTATTTATATTTACAAAAATGTTATTGAATGCATTTCTTGCAATACATCTTTAGACAATTAAAGAAACCTTGCAAATTCCTGAAAAAAAAATCCGGACAATCTATCAAGGCATAACAATTATGTTTAACACAGCTCCTGGCTATAATATCTAACTCATCAAACAATTGTTTCCCTGAAAATTATTAAATAGGAGTAACAAATACTGGAAAAATAGAAATATTCAAACTGTACTAAATGAGCAATATTTTTTACCTATTTTGGTAAATTAGGTGAAACAAAGTTAAAATTAACCTGCCGAGCGGTAACCCCAAGTGTGACTTGGGGTAAAAAAAGTTTCTGAGAGCGGTAACCCTGGTTGTGACTAGCTAAACCATTGCAAAACAATGATAAATCGAGCTATACCTGATCCGCCGGCATCCAGTAGGGCCCCGGGGATTGCCTGCAGTCACAGCTGTGACCTCAAAGTTCCCAAGGCCACGTGAGGGTGGGAACTGAACTGCACACAGATTCTGCAATTCCACTACGATCCCCAGGGCACTACAGGTTAATTAATTAATTAATTAACCTGTAGTGCCCCGGGGTTCGCACACTGTTCTCAATGATTGCAGCCTTCAGAAGATGCCCCGCAAGTATCTCTTACTCTGTAACACACTTTCCAGCACAGTAATATGATACATTTGTTACATTTTTCTGGCAGTGGATAAAAGAAAAATGTACCAAAAGTATCATAATATTACTGTGCTGGAAAGTGTGTTACAGAGTAAGAGATATGATGTCATGTAAGATAAATTAAAAAAAAAAAAAAAAGTAAATAAACACGAACACTCAACATTAATTTGATATTATTTTTTATTTTTTTAAACACATTCTTTTACATTTTTTTAATCCAAATTTTTGCCGTTGAATCTCATTTTTTTCGGGTCTATCTGAATTCGAACAGCCATCATCGGGTCGAATATAAGGACAACCTGAATTTGAAAACCAACACTAGTGAGGACGTTTCATTCGGGGTATGGCGGGAAATTCAAATCTATTTGTATTGCATTCAATACAAAATAACTGTATTGAATGCAATACAGTGGACTTCTATAATATAAAAAATGTTTTATATTATTTTTATTTATTATTTTGACATGATTTTGTGTTAAACTTTATTATACTCATACCATTAAATTATACTTTAAAATAAACTTTCACGAAAAACAATGTATCACATTTAGACATATATATCTGGACAGAAATGAACTACCCAGGAGGTTAAATACCTAATCATGTGCAAAGAAAATAAAATGAAATTTTGTTTGCAAATAATTGGGTGATCTAAGACAGTCTAATCTAAGTAAATTTTATTTTGTCAAAATAAATTTTCACTTGGCTAAATAAATGAGGTGATGTGGCAAAAAAGGCAAAATAGCAAAGCGCCTATCTTTTAAATTAAAAGCCTAACCTAAACTATATTTAGCAATTTTTTAACAAAGTAAGGATGTGATAGGACCTCTGCCATGTATCTGAGGTCTGCATCTACTGGGGACACATTTCCTCACTTTCTGTTGCGATTATCAATAATATCAGCATAAAAAGATGTGAGATCACTGAAAGTGCAACTAACTAAAAACTAATGTGAAAGGTACCAACAAACTTAGGTCAGATAAATAGCAGGTCAGGATTAGAGATGAGCGAATTTCTCGAAAATTCGATTTGTTCGGTTCGCCGAATTTTCCGAAAAAATTCGCTTCGATCCGAATTTATTCACGGCGAATCGCGATAAATACCGCTATTTCCAGTTATTTCTGCTATTTCGCGGTTGCCGTGCAGTACTTCTACTATGTATTCTTAGATACAAGTATTCTTAGACAAGTCCACGGCAAGAGCGATTGCTCTTGCAGCGCTGTTCTATGTATTCTTAGACAAGTCCCCATTCATCCCCTTTAGTCCCGTGTATTCCTAGATAGTGAAACTCTACCTAAGAATACATAGAACAGCGCTGCAAGAGCAATCGCTCTTGCTGTGCTGTGATTTTACTATGTATTCTTAGATAGAGTTTCTCTATCTAAGAATACAGGGCACTAAATGGGGATGAATGGGGACAAGTCCCCATTCATCACCTGTAATTCCTGGACATTGTAGTGGAACTGCAGAGGACTGAAGTTAAGTTTCCCATGTGACGTCACAGTGGCAAAACTGAACTGCAGTCGACCTCTGCAGTTCTACTACAATGTCCAGGCACAACAAGGGTTGAATGGGGACTTGTTCCCATTCATCCCCTTTAGTGCCTCCTATTCTTAGATAGAGAAACTCTATCTAAGAATACATAGTAAAATCACAGCACTGCAAGAGCGATTGCTCTTGCAGCGCTCTTCTATGTATTCTTAGATAGAGTTTCACTATCTAAGAATACAGGGCACTAATATTCTTAGTGCTCTATTTAAGAATTCTTAGTAGAAGCACAGCACGGCAACCGCAACTGCTGTTGCAGCGCTGCACTATGTATTCTTAGATAGAGTTTCACTATCTAAGAATACAGGGCACTACAGGTGATGAATGGGGACAAGTCCCTATTCATCCCCTGTAGTGCCCAAAGATCGTAGTGGAATCTCTTATGGAAGTCCTTAGACGTGCATCCGCCATTTCAGGAAAAATTGCGATTCGTTACCACGAATCACGAGGAAATTCGGATTCGTATCAAACCGAATTTTTCCTGAAATTCGTATCGAATTCCACTTCGTCCGATTCGGTTTGCTTATCTCTAGTCAGGATCAACAGGTTTTGGAACAGAGATTTTCTAAAAATCAAACTTTTATTATAGTAAACAATTAAAATGTTGCACAAAGATCTATTATAATACATAAAATAAATAGCTGTTACCCAAATTTCAAGAGTCAGTAGTGCCTTTATATTGAACTTCTTACATATTTTAAAGATTCAGGGGATAACAGCTATTAACAGGTAAATTGTCATAATCTGGACAATCTATCAATGCTTAAATACTGTTTAACACAGCTCCTGGCTATATGAACAATACTCTACATCTTGATTTTTTACACTATGGCCAAATATCTATGTAAACCTTACTATCACACCTATATGAGTTTTTTTGACATCCCATTCTATAACCATGTACCCGTAGTAACATGAAAATGCCACTCGTGGAAAAACTTTCCACAAGATTTTGGCAAGGACACAGAATACTCTAACAGAAAACGGTCTCCCTTAAACTTTTGCCACTAGGGTTGGAAGTGCACTGTTGTGCATAAGTTACAGCCATTCACTTACAAAATGTAAAATGAATAATTTGGAGGGTTATCTAATATAGTTGACTATGAAGTTCAATAGTCCAGTATTCACAAACATTTGACCACTTAACGTAGTTCTTCCCAGTTTTCAGTTTGAAAGATTGAAAAGATTTCATAAAATGTCCTCATCTTCTGCCCAACAATATCTGTTACTAAAAACTGTCAAAAACCAAAACAACTAAAAATTAATGTCTTACTGCTAATCGTATTACGCGTCATATTTAACAGCTTTTGGTAATGTGTTATAAACTAATCCAATTATGATTTTTCAAAGGAAAATTCCTTAATTCGATTTAAAAATGTTGCTATCTTTTAATTGCATCAATTTTGCAAAGCATTTGAAACTACTAATCTTCTATATCTTTGATTATGAAGTTTGTGTTATGTGAACAGCAACAACAAAGTTTTTTTGCATAATATTTGAATATATAATAAAGTAATAGTCACATGTGTATGTCATAATTTTATTTCTGTTCATGGTTATTTTTAAACAATATGCATCAAATGAATATTTGTAATATGCAGAAAAATACTTTTCAATGATAACACGTTTAGATCAAATTTTAGATATTGGGTAGCGCTTCTCTTTCCTAAATGGCATCTAAAATATTGAATCAAATGTGAAATGTAAATATCACATAAATTGTTATATAAATGTTATAATCAAAAAGAACAGCATTTAAACATTTGGATTAGTAAACATACCTCATACAATCAATTTTAATGCAAAATTATACAATACCACAAGTCTCAAATTTTGTCTATCCACCAAATCTACAGTGATATACTCTGTGTCTAATGTCCAAAAAAAAAAATACTAATTTTCTCCTGAATTATCCTTTTTAAATACTGTATTTCCACAGTGACTTTTCCACCAAAAAGCCTTTAAGACCAAAATGGCAGAGCAGGGTTAAAGCCAGGAACTAATCTGCTCCTTAAATTCACTTTTAGTTGTGCACAGCCACACTGACCTAGTAAGAAATTGAGGGCTTTCCTGTTGTTCCTGTTGGCTTCTGGGAGCACAGCTCAACATGGGAGAATAGGGAGTTGTTCCCTGTACCATATACACATACATACTGGTAGCAGCTCTCCAAGACTGCAGAAGATAGACTATCATGGGTAAACCTGGGTGATCCTGTAAACCAACTATGGATTTGGTCCAGGATTAAAAGCACTTGTCAACTAAGAGCAAATAATTGTTAGGAAATCCATTCCAGACATGCTGAATCACACAGGTTCACACATGATAGTCTATCTAATTGTCACAGTGCCGCAGGGCAGGATAGTGGACCCTCTGTGTCACCAGCTCAGTTGGCACAGACGTGCACGGGGCGCAGAGTTTAAGCAAATGCCTGGTCTTTAACAGAGCCTCTAGAGGTGAGGGTGTTACACTGCAGGCAACTTCCAGGTTGCGGCTCTGGTGCACGCAGAGGCAGGTGACTGCTGACAAACAGGAATCAGGCGAGGTGCAGGAACGTAAGACAGAATCGAGGTCAAACAAGCCAGAGGTCAGGGCAGGCAGCAAGCAGGAGTAGTCAAAGATCAAAGCCAGAGTCGGTACAGAGGAAATCAAAAGCTGAAGGTGCGGGCAGGAATCTAAGAAACCTGGAACAGAGCCTATGGGAACTTATTGTTCAGCCAACTTCCAGTTGCCAGTCACTTCCTTTTATAGGGAAGGTCATGTGGCAGATGGGAGTCACAATACCAGCAAAGTGAGAGAACCCATCACCAAGTGGAATGCTGGAGCAGAGGCAGCTCAGGTGGAGTTTACACTGCTGCCAGTAGAGGGAGTGCTTCTGCAAAATACTCTGGTTCTCCGGGGTTAAGGGGCAGCTCCCAAAGGATCACATGACTGAGACCAGGTAGTAACCTGCAGACAGGATTCCAGAACAGGGCTGCTGTTACTGCTGGCTGCAGACGAATATGAGCTGGGTGACACAGACAGCAGCACAGATCCCATGGTCCTGCAGGAATCTGTGACACTACTCCCTTGGAGACCGGAAATAAATCAGGCCCAAACTCTCAGCAGAATTAGCTAAACTGTGCTCTGCGTAGTGTTGATCAACCTTGCCTTTGTCACTGAGTTCAACTACAAATCATCACAAATACTGGGACAATTCGGACTGTCAGCAAATAAAAAAAAGAGGCATTTTCAGCAATTACTACCACCTATGAGTAAAATAAAGGACAACAATTTTCTTTAATTTTTCCCCACACATAGCAAAATAGCAAAGGGCTCTATATATAAAACAGGGAATGTCAGATTAAAAACTAGAGCCCAAAATGATTTGTATTGAAGAGGCACAGATTAGAGCAACAGCAACTTTTTTACTGGTTGGCAGTTGTTAAATTAATTGACATTGTATTTGCTTATAAAAAATTTGCAAAGTAAAACTAAATGTTATCCAGATCATTGTATACCATTGTTGAGACCTTGGGATTTATTTGTGGACTATAAATTAATACATATATATATATATATATATATATATATCAGCCCAGGATTGTTTCAGCTCATGTTCCTACAACTGGACCCCACTTATCACTGACAACCAGCCATCCCAGTACAAACCAGCCATCAGGACCAAAGAGAGACGCCAAATCTGTGCAACATTTTAAAACAGCTCTGGGAAAAATAGCTGCTATCCCAGTTTCAATTTTTAAATTACACTGAGGACCCAAGTGGTTGAGAAGAAAGTATTTACAGCCTTCTATTCCTGCTAGCAATTAGTTAGATGTTTCTGGGGAAGCAACATAGTCAGTATAAACACTTATTTATGTATAAACAGTTTCGGTGGATGTCACAATTTGGTTCCAGTCAGACTCAGTAACTTTTTCATATATGTAAAAAAATTGGAACACTTAGTGCCTAATTATATGGTGGAAACATCGATATGGATGAATCTGCAAGTTGCTATAATTATTTCTTAGGAATATATTTAGTAAAACTATAGAGAAAAAAGTGTTTACTAGTTAGTTTTTCTTTTCAAGTGTTTAGCAGTTTAGCAGCAGACACATTTTAAGACATTTAATTTTGTTTTTCACTTTGATTACATATGCCACATTTATCAAACATAGAAACAACATTTAAATATTTGTTATGACGTTCATTTAATTGCATCCTATTTAAATAATCATGCTACTTACTCTTTCCAAATTATTGCTGTTATATCTATTAAATATGGGAAAATTGTCATCTGTGATTGCAGACTTGATTTATTTATTCTAATTATTGCCAGATTTAAAATTAAATAAAATTCTGGATTTTATTAACCATAATTATTTAAGTGAATCACATTAAACTTCTGTAAATGCAAAACAACTCTAAAAATAGGAAATGTTGAAAAGATTAAGGAAAATGTGGAGCAAAAGCAGAATTCAGAATACATGTATACTGTAATGACTTCTGAACAGTTAACTAAATGTTCAGTTAAACTCCAGCTAAAACAAACCAGATTAACATAAACATCCCATTAAAAGATGCATTAGCAATGTCCATGCTCACTACAATATTCACCCTAATATAGAGATTTCCCTGGGATACTTTTTTTCTGCTGGTAGATCCACAATCATGACATCCATATTGCACCTGGGCCATTTTGCTAAGCACTGCTAATTTTTTACATATACCATGGTCAGTTTAGGGAGAGACAATCAACCTACCTGCAAGTTTTAGGTATGTGGGGAAAACAGAGTGCCTAGAGGAAAATCACGCCAGCATGTGGAGATCATGCAAACTCATTGAAAATGTTGTCTGTAAGCTTACTTTTTATCATGCAGCTCTCTCCTCCTATCTGTATACTTCTTGAAAAACGATTGGTTCCTTGTACTGCTACTTCTTCTCACACTGCAG
>NC_092858.1:54108495-54175995 GCF_032062135.1 Pyxicephalus adspersus
TACTCTTTATACGTCATCCACAAACAAAAAGGCTAATCAAGACCAAGAGAATTTATCAGTCCTTGAATAATATTCCATGCTGTGTCTGCCCACCAGGACAGCTGGGCTGTTCTTCTACTTTGGGTAGAATTTGCCAACATTAGTCAGTTATTTTATTTGAAAATTTAAACTGATTAAAAAAGAACAAATGTGGTAAATTGAACTTGGTGATTTTAATGAAGCTTATTCAATGTTACATTGGACTCTATTGTATCACCAAGCAAGTTAACCTCCTTCTGTGACCGTCTGTTGTTGCATTTTCAGTTACTAACTTCAGCTTGATCCCAACTATGTCTGTTTTGTCTCCCACCCTAATCCTTGATCATGAGAGTGACTGACTTTTTGGTACCTTACTTTACATCTACCTGCATAACTGGGCCTCATTTTTTTAAAGCTCCCCATAGCTGGAGATGATACACTCTCATCAGTGAAGCTGGGTGATCCACCAAACCTGGAATGGATTTCTTTAAAGTCATTTGATATTTGCTAGCAAATGTTTTGAATCCTGGACCAGATCCATTCCAGGTTTGCTGGATCACCAAGCTTCACTAATGAAACTGTATCCTCTCCAGCCTTGGAGAGCTTTATTAAATCAGGGCCATTGTATCTAAGGACCACAACCTGGCCAGGGGAGTTTGCAGCAAAGTCCATCATCCCTTGTGGGGATGCTCAGGTGAACACACAATGACTCTTTGGACTGAACCTTGGCCAAACCTTTCCTTAGTTACAGTACCAAGCACCCACTTCCAATATTAGTCTGCTTTCAGAGGATTCCGGCCTTTGCAAGAAATGAAAAGCTTAAGTTGCATACTAAACTGGGCTGACCAAGAGCTAGATTAGTTGCATAAGTGAAAATGATAAAAATAATATATATATATATATATATATATATATATATATATATAAAATAATATAATAAATTAATTCACTCATAGCACTTTGAAATCTGGATGGGACAAGTGTCTCCAGTGGCCAGCAGAAATAAATACCTTGTCACTATGTAAAAGACTATGGCAATGTGCTCAGAATCTTAACATTTTGTTATGGGGCCTATATACTGTAGAATCATAGTTACCTGTATCTGTAATTATCCTGTGCCTGTACAGCCTAGTTGACTGTCTGTTTGTTTAGTGTGGTAGTTGGCTATCTTTTGAGTAGTCTCACATACCTGGGCATATTAGAGAACTGCATAAAAGCTCATGGTATCATGAAAGCTCTTGATTGCATTAGGACTTCATAACCAACCAGCTCTTCAAGGTAATTCTCCTGCATAACTTACCACCACTGGCTCCACGAATAGACCTCCTTGCATTGCAAATGTCAATCTATATGGAAGGAGGCACAAGATGGGTACCACTCCCACCACCTTCCAGTAAACCATCAATCATGGTTTAGGAGGTAAATTAAAAAACTAAACAAAAAAAGTTCCCAATTTAGGTCATTCTGTTTGTCAGTGCATGCTAGAGATGATTAAATCATAAGATGGATGCATGAGTTAAACACTCCACATGAGTTAAAGTAATCTCCGAAGTCTTTGTCAGTGGATAACTACATTTCCTAATGCTCATGCCACTAGAACTTTATTCATAGGATACCCCTTTTACGGTTTAAATCCAAAGAGGAAGCAACACTTTCAAAAGTGGTATTCTCCCGAGTCCTTACAGAGTTGGGTGGTTTCTTCCTCTGACCCCTGCATAACTATAACATATCTATACCATAAATGAGCCCTGTAAAGACTAAAACAGATTATTGTATCCATAAGCTATCATATTCACGTCAAATAGCCATCCTTCTATCCATTTCCATGTTTTTTAGGGAAGAAAAGGCTGGGAAAAAGTACATAACTCCACATATCTATACAATACTACAATATTTTGTTAGATTACCAGGGTTTAAAATGGTAGCCAACGGGAACATTGCTTAAAGTGGACTAATGTATTTAAGTAAGTAAGTGTAAGTGGGGCAAGGTTCAATACCTTGCTAGTTTCTTACAAAAATCTGCCTATGTACATAAATACCACAGGCCATGTCTGTCCTTCTCCATATGTGCCAGGCTACATATGCACTAAAAAGCAATATGCACTTGCATATGTCCATTGTGTAAATATATGCAAATATGTTACAGTAATTATTTTGCATTTCTGATATTTGTTACTGTTCTCAATATTTTACCTTAAAAACGCAACAACCAAAACAAGTGTATGCAAACCCACATTGAATTGCTTCAATCCACCAGTTTACCTTTATTATCTTTTTAAGGACATCCGACATATGAACGACTCCTAGATAGGAATGGGGCTTCCCTGATTGGTCGTGTGCAGGACAGAGGCTTGATGGGGGGAGGGGGTGGTTTGCTTGACTTGCAGAAGTCTTTTGCAGTTCTGCAACATCTTGTAACTCTTTTAAATGACCAAGACAAACTCTGCAGTTGTTTTCTTTTGCATATCAATGCACAGCTTGCTCAAGAAGTTAATGAATGCCCAGGCTTCATAAAGTTTATTTTTTATTTATTTTTTGGTTTGTTTGTTTTTTTGCTTTGTTTGTGATTACCTCTTAGTGATGATTTTATACAGTAACTGACACTATGCTGCCTAATAATATGTTGAGACAAACATCTGTCCTAATTGCATTTATTAAAATAATGTACCTGTTCTTACTTACAACTTCAACTTAAGAACAAACCTACAGTCCCTATCTCATATATAACCCTGGAACTATCTGTATAAGCTTTCTCTGGGATTTTTGTGTTTGGGTGACAACATTGTCTTACGCCCTTTACTATGTATATTTCAAATTATTGCAGTTTACTGCTATGTAAATTACTGCAAATTTACATGGAAACACACAGCATGCCTACACATACAGCTTGACTAATAACCCATTAATGTCAACCAATAATGGTTGACATGTGCCCAGGGATGGTGGATCAGCAGTACACTATCCATTTCACACATCAAAGTGCATTCCATTGTAAGATTTGATCTTTATTGTTTTTCTTATATCTGCTTCTAGGTAGTAAATGGCCATTTCATTGGCAATCAATGATTTTATTATGTTGGCATTTGAAAGATTAAAGCAATCACATAAAACAAGCTGAACTATGAAAGTTGGTTTCACCATTTTCCCAAAGCCATATTCCTCACACCATAGTCCTGTGCTAGCCCGAAGCTTCTATCATGATCCAGAAATCCAAACCTGCTACTCATAATAAAAGCACAAAACTGAGAACCAGGTTAGTTAGTACCATATTATTTTGTTTGTAATTCTAAACCCATTTAAAAATATGGTTTTATATTTACGGTAAGATGTCAGAGTGTATCATCATTTTTTTCTGCAGGAAGCACTGATTATTAGACTCTTACACTCATAATTAGTATCTAGGTGATAGGAGCTCAGAAAGTGGGGAACAACGACTCTCTATGCTTGTTACTGAAAAACCTAATTTCTCCATAACGTAGGTACACCTGTAACAGGCACATAGATACATAGTTAAACAAATGGTACTTATAAAATTAAATTAATGGCCACAGTGACAATAGCTAACTTTTTTGACATACCCAGTGATATGGTCTTTAAAATAATTTTATTTAATATTTTAAACACGTATAGAGCAGTGAAGACATATCAAACAGACCTGTGACTTATTTGAACTGTTCACTTTTAAATCTTATGAAACCCAGTGTTTTATTTAGGCGTATCTCTGTGTGCAATAAATCTGAAGTTCTATGTTACCAATACAGACATAACAAAGCATCTACAGGTTATTTACACTGAATTCTAAAAAGATATATAGTAATAACATTATTTTCTTTAAGGTCAAATTGCCCATATTTCTTCAGTTTGCCACGCTGAGCCGAAAAGCTGCTGTCTTCAGCAGGAGCAAAAGAGAAGACATTAAAAATCTGACTCCTGTGAATTTATGAGAAGTACATTACTAAGACAAACATTTGAGCCATGCAATTCCATTCGGCCTTTTTGACTGTGTGTCCATAGCAAGTCAACGGCTAAATTGAAAAATCAATTCCAATTTAAATTATTGGAATAAAGAACACCAGGAGTCAGAGATAAAAAGGCTGTGTTCTCAGAGATCCTTTTTAATTGGAAAGTCATTTCTTCAGGGTATTCTAATGGTTCTGGGGAAAGATTGCAAAATAAAGTTGATGGGCTGGGGGAAGGTTAATAGCTAATGTGTTCTTCCTCATGCACAGCAGTCTCCTGTGTTTGTCACAATCTTTGCATATGTGTTAAGAAAGCAAGCCTTACAGGCATTTTATTATTTCTGTGTGTTTATTTTTCTCCCACTGATTGTTGTTATTATTGTTGTTATTATGATTATTATTATGAATAATGTTTTTTCATTCTTTGTCTTGTCTTGTTGCTGTTGTCTGTATTATTACCAAATCCATCTTTAAATCTGTTTCATGCACACTACCAGTCTGACATTTTTATTGTTAATATTATAAAACATATATACATTTCTCTCTCTTCTTGCTAACCTTTTTAACAGGTTAATACAGTATATTCAATATTGTATATCCTACACCCTACACCTTCAAGTATATATGTTTTCCATATATAAAAATGTATGCACCGTTTTTATCACATTACCAGTAATGCAGTATGATAGCTTTTTAAATGTAATGAAAACAATGGACCTGGATCTGGTCCAGGATTAAAAACATTAGCTAAAAAATAGCAAATTACTTTTATGAAATCCATTCCAAGTTTGCTGGATTACCATCTTCCCTGCTGAACGTGTATCCTTGCAGCCTTGGGGAGCTTTCATAAATCAGGCCCAAAGAGTGAGAAAATAGCACACCACTTCAGTATACACCAAGCGGTATTTTCTAAAGTTGCCAATAATGTTTTAGCCTGAAAAATGATAACTAATGAGGCTACCACTGACTAATGGTAAGCTGCTTGTAAGATGCAATGTATTACATTTTTTTCTTGGATTAAGTTACCAAAAAAAAGCAGATGTCATTCCCTTTGTACTTTATTGATCTAAAAGCATTCGGCTGGGCCAGCTCATCTGCACAGAGCAATTTAGATATAGAGAATATTCTGTGAAATTCATTGATTATGTTATTGATTGAAAAGTCAATTGCTATTTTGTTCCTGTTTTATCATTTAAATTCTGACACATTTTGACATGAGGGCCAGCTGTGACTAATGCCTCATCTTTGCATACTGATAATGTGTATGCCATCATAAACATTTATATGTCAACTTTAACAATGTAACAGTTATTAGCGCAGGAGACCTGTTGATGTTGTGCTGTCAGGTCTATCACATTATTTGTGTCTGTCTTTTGTAAACACATGGCAAGAATTCTACTTATTTTATTTGCCATTATTGTGTTTAAGGACTAATTTTATCCTTAAAATATTTAGGACCACAATGTTGTCTGAAAGTACTATGTTTGCATTATAATGTTGTTTGTTAAGTAATAGATATTTTATATAGACATGGGATAACAAACCTAAAAACCTTACTATTTACAATTCAGTTTGTTTTAGAACAGTCCCAGTTATGGGTTGCTGGGACACAGAATAAAGCAATTTTTCACATGCACTTTTTTGTTTAGTAATACAACATAGAAAGTGAGATTCATTGTCAAAAGGACCAATTAGGACCTATATCAAACAGCAATTAACCAAATGAAATTGTACTTTGCCAGCAATAATTGCTCCTGCTTTACATTTTATCAAGTTTCTAAAAAAGGAACCTTCACAAATAAATTCCATAATCACTAATAAGGAATCACTGTTGTGCATAGTCCACAACCATGATAGGCATTATTTTATAAAAAAAAATCCACAGCAATATAAATACAGACTGGGAACAGACTAACTCCTCAATTTTCCAATCATATTATGATCCTTTGACTTGTTGTCTGCTTGACAATGTATTGTTACTGTCTTCCAACATGGCACCTAGATCAACTGTACAGTTGCTGTATGTTGAGCAAATATGGTGGGTAACCAATCTGTAAATGTGGCTTGCTGTGGTGGTTTTCTTCACTTTTACTTTTTTTGATGGTCATCCAAGAAAATCAAAAAGGAGGAACCAAACAGCAATGTAGAGCAAGCACAGCTTCACACGGACACACATTTGTAGTGCCTAGAGCAATGTTTCCAAGCAGGGTTCCTCTAGAGTTTTTTAGGATTTTCTTAGACAAGGAGAAGTTTGTGACTCTTATATCAGTTTAACTGACCTTAATGATGGTTTGGCTATCTGTAAGGAGGACATTTTCCCAATGACCAGCAATGTAAGAGGAATTCTGACTTCCTACCACACTAATGAACTGTGAGCTATGTATACAGTAATTATAGCAGGGGTTCTGTAAGACCTGAAAGTTATTCCTAAAGGGAAATCAGCACATTTTTCAGAATATCAGATATTCATCTTTGCTCTGCAACTTATTGTGGTCTTTAGGGAGGGGCTCCTGTCCTCCCTAATATATCAAATTATGGAGAATACAGGAGGATGTGTTTAAGCACACAAAGAAAGGTGGAAATCACTAATACTCCTAGGTGGACAGAAACAGAGTCAGTAATTATGGAAAGAACTGTGGTTTGAGGACAAGAAGTTAGGGACAAACCTGGCAAAAAGCAAATATTAATTGGTTTGTTCTATTTAAAATGTGAAGTGAAATAGCTTAAATTAGGCATTATAAATACATTTAGGTAAATTCTATTATGTCAGTGAAAAACATATGCCTATTTGTACTGGACTGGCTCGCCACTGGTTGCATTTCAAATTGTCTTCCTAGCAATGTATACTTCAGTATTACCTACTGTGCTTAAATTAGTAGAAAAGGCTGAGATATATTTTAAATTAAATTTACATTAGATAAAAGCACAGCAGAATTTTGACTTTCATTCTCTCTGTATTTGTTCATTAACAAACACTGCTCACAGCAAAAAAATAAATAAATTAAGTAAAATAAACCTTTGCAAGCTTGTTAAGCTAATGAATTGATAGTTTTGTAGAGAAGCAAGAGTAAGTAAAGACTAATGAGGACAGAGTCGTGACCTAAAATTACAATTTCTATATTTTAGTTAATGTGTTTTTCTTATTTATACATTAATGTTGTCCACAATATGCAAACCACCTTCACATATGTAGAAAATGTGCTTAATAGTGTGGGAGGGAGGCAAATAAAGAATATGCATCTTAATAACTCATGCATCCTTGTGTTATTTAAATGTGTTTCTTCAAGGTTGATTGAAACTTTAACCTCAGTCTCAATAAAGAAGAAAAGCTTCAAATTTGCCAGACCTTGAATTTCTACAAGAATATGTTGAATTATGCAGTGATCAGTCAATTATTCATTTCTCCCGGATCGAGATGGCTGCACTTTAAAAAGCATGCAAAATGGGGCTACAGAATGTGATGCTGTGTCAACACATTTCACTCAAGATTGCTTAGTCTTACAAGACAAATTTTTGTTTCAACATTGATTCTTTTTTTTTCTTTCAGTCTCTTTCTTCTAATAAGCTACTTGTTTCAAATCAATTTCAGTTTACATGCCTAGGCTTCTATTTAAAGTTATGTTCTATTTTTGAACAGACTGCTACTTTTGCTTCTTTAGAATAATTAAAGTATATAGTATTGAAAGTAAAATGTAATAATATGAAAGGTAGGAAAGACAGTAAGTAATGTATGAATAAATCATTTATCTTTTTGTGACATAATCTAAATACGTAGAAACACAAATATTTGAAGTATATTTTTGCAGTGACCACTTGAACTAGACTTCATGTGAGCTCTTCTTTGGAAGTTTGAGGAACAACATGTGTGTTCTCATCAAGCAGTACTAGTCCAGCTTTGACCGACAGAAATAGTAAGCACGACTGCCTTAAATGCACAACCACAGGAGTCTGTTTTCTTAAACACTAAAAAGCTAAAGTTTCATAAAAAGTGGTCAGCAGTAGCAAGAAAAGAAGATCCAGGTGCAATAGGGGAACAAGGAACAGGGGGCATTTTTTTTAATTAAAATGAGATCCTTAGTTCACAAATAAAAGTGTATGGCAAACATTACATTATGGAACATTACTGGAAGAATACGGACTGCTTTGTGAATGGTGGTTGGAAGATGATGCAGGCTTCATAAGCCAATCAATTGCCTCTTCTTTGTGCTGTGGATGGAATGGTCAGCCATTCATAATAAGTGCATATATGCTTTGTCTATGCTTTATACATCTCCACTACCTCTTTGATATAGAGGACTTACAGAGTGACCTGCTACCTATTGCCACACAAAAAGGTTCTGCTGCCTTTGCTTTTAGGCCTTCTTGCCATTTTAGGGATTTTTGTCAGGTTTAGGCTGGACGTCTTTGGAGTTGTAACAGTGTAAGGAGGATTTTGGTGTGCACTGTTTTTGCATACAGTTTTTATGATGATATAGCAATGTGCTGCAAACCAAAGGCATCTTCAATAGCAGATGGACAGCAACAGGTAAATGCTGTAATACAAACACAACTTAAAAAGTCAGTATCAACTAAAAATCTGGATAACCCAGAAGGTAAAGCCTTATTATACCACACTCACACCAACAACTTGGGCAGCAAAATATTATGTGATGAGCTAGCAATCAAATTGTTGCTGATACAGATAGTATTCATCATGCTAAGGATAAATAAAGACATATGCAGTGATCATAAGGAGGGGGTGGGGGTGAACGCAAACAAGGTTTCTCATCACTGCAGTTTATAGTATAGTAAGTATAATTTCCTGACTGATCCTTCTTAATCTTTCATCATGTAGCCAGTAATCTCTTAATATCCTTCCCTCCACAGCAGCTCATATACACTAACACTATGGTTGCTCTCAGTCCAATGTTTTATAGCGAGGTGCTGCATTATACAGCTCTGTCCCATTATTGGTTGTTATGTATCTGCTGTAAAGGGTTTAAGGGTGTACAGGGTATAATGAGTTGCTGCCATCGCCTAAGATATAGTGTAGGCTAAATTCACCCACTGCAGGGTGAGCATGACTGGATAAGGGCAGAATAGGTTGCACATTGTCTTGGCTCCAACTTCTCCTGAAGTTCTGCATTGAGTATACCAGTGAACTGATCATCACTAATGGCTGTATGCGGCAGCACAGGCAAAGTAAGAGTTGTTGGCCTAATGGACAACCAAGCACCCAAGAGGTCAGGGTTTACTTTCCCTGTGCAGCAGCAGCTCTACAGTCTACAGGTAGCCTAGAAGAAGCAATGATGGCACTGGGATTGCTGCAACACAAGAGGAAAATAGGAGAGACCGACCAGGGGAGCCTAGGGGAAGGCCAGCATGTATGCTGGCTTTCGGCCCCCCTTTCCAAGGTGTGGGCTTACTTGAGTAGAAGCTGCAAGCTTGCAGAACAATGAGGGAGGCCATGGATCCTCAGTTGAGCCATTCTTGCAATATACCTGCCAGTAGTAGCCCTGAAGAAAGATCATGAAGAACCTGCAGACCTCTCAGACAACTTTTGGATCTCAGGAGGCATGCCATCAAGACTTTCACATAAAGGCCCCTTCCACCATTATTTTTGCTTTGCACTGAAATAGCTGTACTCAAGTTAGATTTGGGTGGAAGGCTGAAAGAAGTGGAGAAGGAAACTTTGGGGTCATGTTGCTCAACAGACTACTATATTGATTGACTACATGGCCCTACTACACAAATTATTGTACTAACACAATAACATAGAAAACAGGAACAGGCATAATATCATCCATATTTGGCTTGCCTGAATAGGTTGAGACTAAAGACTTGGTAGTGTCGGTTATATTTAACATCCTGCTCCACTAAACCAAGGATGTGCCAGTGGAACTAGGCTGTGACCACATGTCATTTGGACCTTAAAATCGAGAGTAATTTTGTCTTAGTGATGTAATATGTAGGATAAACTCATACCGGGGGAGGAGGAGGTTGTTGGTACATTGCAAAATTGTTTGCCCACCTAGGGACTTTGGTGCGGTTTCAGAGCTGACTTTCCCTGTTTCTGCTTGATTATACCCTCACTGTCTCCCCCCATCCATGCGTCAGCTGGCTACTTTTGCCAGTTTAATAATGGTTTCAGCACCAGTGTAATATTTATATAAAGCTCCAGAGCGCAGCCATCATTGATCATTGGGCACTGCTTGTGTATTTGCTTTGCCTAGCTTTCCCTTGCAGGTTACATGCTGTTTCACACAAGAACTTTGATTCAATAGGCATAATTTCCCCCCAATCCCATGTATTTATCACTTACAAGAAAAGTAGTAATACCTATAGTTGAAATAAATTTTATTATATGCTATGAAACATATATGGGAATATTAAATGTCCATTTCTGTTCAAACACAGATTTATTCCCCTACGTTATTATGATGAACTAGTATTTATATAGCACTGACATATTATTCAGTTCTTTACAAAGTCTTTAGTCATGTCACTAGCTGTCCCTCAAAGTGTTTCACAATCTAATGTCCCTACCATAGTCATTTGTCATTATTACAGTCTAAGGTCAACGTTTTGGGGGGAAGCCAACTACCCCAACTGCATGTTTTGGAATGTGATTGGAAACCAGAGTACCCAAAGGAAACCCACGCAAACATGAGAAGAACCTGCAAACCCCACGCAGATAATGTCCTGGCTTATTTGAACCTGGGGGATAGCACTACAAAGGCCAGAATGCTAACTACTGAGCCATCTTTTTTCATAATGTATCTACTAACTGCAAAATGTTCAACTTCTGGCTGTTCTAGTGAGTCATTCAGTCCATGATTTTAATAAAGGAATAAGAATGAAGTGGCACATTCATCATGCAAAAAAGCTTTCCTTAATGTCCATGGTGTCAATGGTGTGCTATTGACTTGTTGTTTCAACTGATGCCTGGATAGGTTTTTGGTCAATTTGGCTTCCTTTAACCCTCTTGTGTTGATTTGTTAATAAAAACGTTTTTTTTTGAGAAAGCAGAGTGCACAGTCAAACAGATGCATGGATACACTGCTAGTTGAATACGATGGTTTTTAATTTCATTTATTCGTAGCTTGAAAATTTACAAACTTACTCTGCTAAAATAGTGTGGACTTCACTGTGTTTCTGCAAACTTACAATATAATTTCAGTGAGATTGTTCTTAGCAGTTACTTTTGTTATACTAGCAGCTGAAAATAAAGAGTTATACCATTCAAAGTGACCCCGTCTTCAGTCTACAAGTCATATAAATAAGTCATTTCCCTTCAAGAGAGCGCAGCATTAAACTTCATCTTTTCCAAGGAGATGATGACTTAATTTCTTAGACTAAAGACAGGCTCACTGTTAGCATAAGTTAATGTGTGTGCTTGTTTTTTCACACACATATGACAGCCTTTTTAAAGAATCTCTGATAGCAGTACAAAACTCAATATGCAGACTTAACCTTGAATTGGCTGTAACAAAAGACAATATAATGCTAAGATCAAGAATACAATTTTCTCTCATTCTACTTTACTGCTGTCTGCCAGACCTATCAGTTCCAAACACCTTACCCTACCACTTTCCAGTATACTTGCAATAATTGTTCTAATCTGGGATGGATATGGATAGAATGGCAGGCAATTCATGTAATTTAGCACAAAAGGCAATGGAATATTCATTTTCACATACAAAATCCTCTGAAAACCTTTCACTTTGCTTTCCCTTCAGCTCACCTTTTATGTGTATCATCCATGCATTGACTTTTCCCTGTGACTCCGGATTTTGCTGACAGTTTCCAATATTGCATTACTTGTAATTAAATGGTTTCTTTTTTTTTAGTACATTTTTACATGTAATAAAACATTATAGGAAACAATATATTCACATGAGTGTGTGTTGCTATTTTTGAGTTTATTAGCACATAGGTTTTGCTAGGCAAAAGCTCCCACAACTAGTAGACTAAAAAGATATGTAAAAATAATGAGGATTTTAAAATCCCCACATCTACAATCAGCTTTATATTGCTCAGCATGTTGCTTGGTAAAAATATGAATCCAGGGAATTATATGCTGTAAAGTGTGCAAATAACATCTTCATGAAGTAGCAAATACACTCACATAAATTATAACATAAGCAAGTTAGCAGACACAGATCAAAGCAGAAAAAAACCTTTTGTAACTTTAGTAACTGTATGTCTCATCTAGGACTTTTTCACTTACTTCTGCGTTAAAGTAAGGCATGCAGGGCAACTTAATAAATTGTGAACTAAATGAACATTTAATGAATAAAATATACTTATTAGCATACCAAAAAAACGTATTTTCTATTTAATCCAATGTGATGTTAGAAGTAAATTCTGCAAAAGAGTTATCATGGGAATCACTTAACTTCAGTAATATTCTATATTTCAGAACAATTTACTAGTTGTTCACTTTAGTTAGACCACTCATGGTAGCAATGAAAAGTAAAAAGAATCAAAATCAGGAAGTACTGCCAAAGGTAAAATTTACTCAAATTCCACATACAAAAAGCATAAACATATGTACTAAATATCCCAATTTCTTCTTTGTGAATAATAAAAAATCATACAAATTTTACAGTAAAAATGTAAATATAAAAAAGTAATTTGAGAGTAGAGCAAAATGTGATCATTTTCCTACATTTCCCAGTCAGGCAGGGCCCGATCATGTATTTGGACAAATACTATAATTATTCCCCTAGCCAACACTAGTAAATCCCTAAATCCTTGGTATTTCTTACTTTTTCATGATTCCACCAGATTAAAAATTTATCTTAAAAAAAAGTTCAAAAAAACTTATGCCTTTTAGTAGTGGTGGTCTAAATGGTCCAATCTGAGTCAATATCAATTCGTATTTGAACTATTACAACCTCGGAATGGAACTTTGAGCAACTGAAGCTCAGATTTTGAGTTGGGATATCATCCAGTGACAGGCATCTCCCACCTGAAGGCAAAAGTACCTATGCTTAAGATCATCCAGGGACCAGCAGATATAGTGGGCCTAATTTATTATAGCTCTCCAAGACTGAAAAAGATTATCATGGGTGAACCTGGGTGGTCGAGCAAACCTGGAATGAACTGGGTCCAGGTTGAAAACATTTGCCGACTAATAACAAACGATTTTTAAGAAACCCATTCTAGGTTTGCTGGGTCACCCAAGTCCTCCCATGATGGTCTATCTTCTCCAGTCTTGAAGAACTTTAATAAATCAAGACCAGTATGTGGGCATAAGTGTGCTGTCTGTCTTTTACAGTAGGCTGCGGCCGACGTCAATCAGTTGAGCCCTCCATATTACAATAACAAACAGTCACAAATATAGTATTTTCACAATTTTTTAGTAACTAAGCCATTTAGATGCTTAGAATATATTATATCTGATTTCTCGACTGATCCATCCAGATTTGAACATACTCAAATTATTCAGCATTATTCAAATATAAAAAAGCCTGACTGACTGACTTTTTTTAAAGAGAAAATTTGGTGTAAATACATTTGTTCAGAATGTTTATATAGTTAATAGTAAACACTTACAGAATCAAACTCAAGTTCAAATACAATTATTTATAAATAATAATAATAATAATAATAAAAGTAATAAGTTATAATTATTATTTATTATTATTATAATATTTTGTTGCATTATGAATTAAAAACAGCTTTATGTACAGACTTTGAACAACAAAATTTGCAAGTATATTTTTAGAAGCCTTGAATAGAGAGTCGGTGTTCTCATGACCATAGAAGATCTTAAAAAGTTAAAATGCGGAAAAACAAAGCAGAAGTCTCACATATAAATTAATATATGTATATGCAAATGTTGGCAATCATTTTTTACAGTATCATACTAGAATGCTTTGTATTTTATTATTTGTGCATTATTTCTCTACAAATATCCATTTTTAAAAAGGAAGCTTTTGTTCTTTTAAAGTTTTACCATAAGCCAAGAATTCATCTATTTTTTAATTTACATCTCCTAAATGAATCAATGAACAGATGACTCTATGCAGGAAACCTAGCAATGACAGATGGGAGATTTAAAAACAATTATCTGCTTCTAACATGACCAACATGTAAAATGTGCTAAAAGGTACCAAATATGCTTTTGCAAACCATAATTTCAAATTTGTTTGACAATACACAGAATGTTTGTAGAATATTTCAAAATACAATGTGTTTGAACTTTCCTATCTGGCAATTTAATAATTAATTTATCTTGGTAATAATTTCTGAAATGTACAAAACTGAACATGCATCAAATTCATACACAGCCATATATTCTACAGCAAACTTAAAAACCAGGTGATGTAGGCAGAAGGAAGAAGACGGAGGAAGTTGGTGGGGCTGCAAAGGCCATCTTGGGACAAAGGAAGAATCCAGGTTGGCCGTGAGGATGTGGAGGGATCTGGGGCTCTGCGGATGTAAAGGTAAGTGATATTTTTTTATTTTCCACTTTAACTTCTACTGAAATTTTAATATTGTATTGTAACATTTTATGTTTTTAGTGTCTACAGAGCCTTTTCATAAAATAAAAGACCATTTTTGTTTGAACTTGTTCATTGATTTTTTGTTTTCTATGTTTAGAAACCTGTTCATGATTTTTATAACACCATATTTTATAAGTATGGGAACAAGTTTCATTACTTTGTGATCAGGCTTCTAAAACTTTAGAAAATAAACACACTAATACCTTAAAATGGCATTCAAAGGCTCTACTAATTTCAACGAAACACTGATTTTTTTTATTTTTAGATATAACAGCAGTAAACAGCAATTAGTACTACATTGTATTCACAATGTAGGTCTATTGTGGTCAAAGATTTGCTAAACCAAAAGGATCTCATCTGTTCCTCACTATCAAAATACTGAATGCAATTTAGCGATAATAAAGTGGCAGTCAGGCTGATCACATCTTTATAAATAAAGTGAATAGCACAGTTAATATGAAAAGTGTTGTCATAAAAATGTTGATCACATTAAAAATTAATAATATTAGATATTATCATCTAAATGCTACTTTTGTTCATAGGACAAACATGAAACACAAACATAAAAATGGCCCTATTTGTGTATAAGAAGCACAGTTTTTTGGGAAAAAACCTAATAAAATGCACACCTTAGAATACCAGAGTAGTACAGTGATTCAGCTGCCTATTATGGGATTTTCTCTCGCAATCCTTTGGTTCTCCAGGACAGAGCATTCAGGCAAATCTTGCTCATGGATATCTTTCTATTAATATTGGATATAGTATAACATTTACTGGTCTATGTGATGAAAGGCCTCTAAAAGATCTCTGAAAGACAACCTACACTCTTTCATTATGGTGTGCCTAGTGTATACATGTGTCCTAAATAACTATGTATGGTACATGGTTTTATACATAATCTATGCAGAAAAGTTTAGAAATAGTTGGACACTGAGATATAAGTTTGTGAGTTTGGAGTTCCATCACATGTTTACTTTGGGTCAGATCAGGCAGTATATCTGACCCAGTATGATCATAGATATTTATGGAAAGCTACATTTACTGACATTCAACTATGTCATTAGTAAACCTCAATGGGTTAGATGCATTAAAGGCCGGAAAACTGAGCAGTAGTCCCGCTTGTAATTAACGTTCAGTATCACAATCTCCTGATTCATTAAAAATCAATAAAGGAAAAATCACACGTGATTGCTGAGTGATAATAACAAGCTTTACTTAAACTACTCCCAAGATTACTGTTTATTTTAAGTGAGCACCGGACTTGAAAAGAACAACAAATTGAGGTATTTGCTTACTTGTTCCATGCTCATCCTGCGGGATTGGTATACAATGGTATTTCTTTTCTTTTATACATACACTGCAAGCCTACACTTCTTCCCTCTGCTACCATCCTGACACACCAGGCAGGCGGATTGAAATCTCTATATTTGGTATAAATCAAGCCTACATGCTCCTTTGCAAAGGGTTATGCTATCAAGAGGGAATCCAAAAAATAAACCTCCCTTTCTAAATCTTGAATATCAGCCTCAAAAAACGAGGCTGGTGAGCTATCTCCCACACTGTAGTGGTTTAGTGACAAAGATACTTTAAATGAGACAGGAGGGGTGTTCTTTCTTTAAATTTACAATATTTTTATTGTCTTTAATCTTCGTGTAAGTATTTATTTTGGCATTGGGCTGATAACAGGTTCAATTTGCCATTTTACTTGAACTTCCATCTATATCTCAATGACCCACATTTTGGACATCTTTCTAAAAAGCACACCTAAGCATGAAGGGCAATAAAGCAGGATATTAGACAAAAAAGGTGAAAATGTTTTTATCCTTAGGTAACAACATCAACTTTCCTCTCTTTTCTGTAATCAAGCAGAATTATAATAATTTTAACATACTGGGAAATGCAGCATTTGTAGTAAATGTTATTGTCATTAAAGGCAATAGTTCTTGAGTATTTAATTTTATCCTATACAGTAAAAAGGTCCTTATACAATCAATTTCTATTTGTAATTCACACAATATGATAATAATACACAAACTGGGGGTTATTATCATAAATCCTTGTAGTACATAAATTATACCTAAACATATTTCTGTAGGCTTTGAGATGGTTGCAACTTACCTGTTTTTTACCTCTGTGTTCCAGGCACCACCCTTAAACTATTTATCACTATTTGTCACTATACTTTGAGTTCATTTAGGAGTGATAACAATCTTATCACACAGTTAAGTCACTTTTGTCTCCAAAAGTTTCTTCCTTAGGGTATCAGACACAAGTTTGTTACTTCCTTTAATGGTATGCATAGATGTTGGTACTGCAGGCAGAACTTTAGGTTTAGTATTTCACATTATGGTGAAAAGTCAAAAAGAAGTGTTATTCTGAATAGCATACCTCAACAATTGAGATTTGTTGATATAAGGAAATGGGTTAAAGCACCCACAGCCTTAATTAATAACAACAAAATAAACCACAGACTTAGTTTAGAATAACTTACTCACGAGGAGGCATATTTGCTAAAACCGTACTCACAATTACTGCACCTCATTGCGAAGGTTCAATAATTGCTATTTTATGTGCATTTACATGTTCAGTCCTAAATTATCATTTGAACGCACAGAAAATGGGATGAACAATTACAATCCTATTCCTAAACCTTAACATTTTTGATATGGGGAATTTTCTCTTTGTGTAAAAGTGTACTTTTACTATTTTAATGACAAATATATACATCTATGTATACATAAAAAGCCAATTTAAAATACAGAATTTATTTCAAATGACCATGCCAATATAGTAAAATGATCCAGCAAAGAATGTCCTGTAGAAAAATAATGTAATGAAATACCTCCAGCTACCAGCAGCAATGGGAAAAAAAACTTCTGGGAGGGCTGATCACTTGGGTTCCCTGTAACTCTCAATGGTTCCTCCAGCTAACCTGATTTCCAAAAGGAGAAGCAACTGTCCACTTAGCAAAGTGAATATTTACTTTGTGGATATGGTGAAGCTATGTTCACTTTGGATACTGGTTACCTTCCAATAAGTATAAAAAACAGAATTTTCGTTTGAAGTATTTACGTGAAAACAGGTTTGCCTTGTTTACTAGGTTACATGGACATCTCTTATTTACATTGACAGTGATAATTTTCTACTTCTTTAGTATTTAAGTTTATTGGGCCTGATTTAATAAAGCTCTCCAAGGCTGGAGAGGATACACTTCTATCAGTGAGGCTGGGGGATCCAGCAAACCTGGAATGGATCTGGTCCAGGATTGAAAACATTTGCTACCTATTAGCAAATAGAACATCCATTCCAAGTTTGCTGGATAACACAGCTTTACTGTGGAAAGTGTATCTCATTAATAATCAGGCCCATTGTGTCTTCCTGCATGGTATTTTTATATATCCAAATAAAACTGTTCAAAACATTGGAACTGATTTACTAAGCCTATGTTTATTTATTTTATTTTTTATTTGCAAGGTGAGTGTTTATTTAGCCTAGAGTACAGATGTGTTCACAATTGTGTGTAAGCACAATTTTGTCCCCTTGCACCTAATAAGAAATCCAAATAGGATAACACTTCGGATATAATAAATCAGCACCAAAATCCCAAACTGTACAAAATATTGTAGGATAATCCCCAAACAGTTATATGTTTGTCTTTTTTTTACAGCCTTATCACTGTTCAGTAGTGGTTAAAGAGCATTATTAGCTTTGACTGTTTACCCCTTAAAGACTGCATGACAAAAAATATATATAATATAAAAAAATCTTGTATATAATAAGGTGGAAAACCAGTACTGGAAAATTTACAAAGTATTAATAATGTTTTATTGAAAATATTGCTTGGTTCATAAAAAATGAATGTGAAATTGTATATACAATATTTTTATTTCAAAATTACAATGGTGAATTGAAATGTTGAGTTCTGCTTCTTGCACAGACAAATTATGTCAGAGTACATTATGGAAGACTTCACAAGCTCCAGTTGAAAACACAAGCAATACTTAGTAGCAAGTTTAAATGAAACTTTACAGGAATAAAATTTCAATCTTGACGTTAAAAACAACCTTTAATGTGTTATAACAAAATAAATTACATTTTATGTGCATAAAACTAGATATGTGTAGAAACTAAAAATTTGTACACTCCCTGGAACTAACTTATGAGCTCAGTCTTTAAAGGGGTACACAGAGGTTACAAAAGGAAGTGGAGAAAAAAATCTAACTTGCTGTATATGCTTGATTTATTTCCAGTTACTCATGGTGAAAATGCATACTTTTATTTAACACATCAAAAAAGACAAAATAGCTCCCCTTTACACTAAAATGTACAGATACAATAATAGGATGGGCAGTGATCATACCATACAGTAGTGAGCAGACAGAAAGCTGTCAAGTCAATACTCAACATTAGTGGAAGGGTATATCAAGTGTTTAGGTTTTAGTTCATTTTAAAGAAATTTGAACGAAAATTGACAGGATTATATAAAAATATTTCTGGTGAAGCAGCCACATTTGAATCCTACATATGATGATTTAGGGAATAAAAGACTTAATATACAAATAAAAAGTGGCTGATGTAACTTCATCTTGTCACCAAATTCTTAAATTTTTTTCAATTAATACTGTGACTTCAGGACAAATATGTACATGCCTGCATGCGTTAAAACTATAAAGGCTTCTTTAGAACCAACAGAGTGACAAAACATTGTCTAAAATTATCTTCCTAAACACTAGTAGTCTACTGCATACATAATATCTTCCTTGTGACCGCGTCTATGTACATGTGGCCTGCCATATTAATAAACAAAGTGTTTTTTTTTTTTCCTGAACCCAACAGTACTGAAGAAGTTCCATTGTTTGGTTGGTTGTGAAGAGTAATCTCATGAACAAAATAGTAAGTTTACATTCAGCAAAAGAGTTCATCTCATTAAATACAGTAGTTCGGTTTCCAAGAGTAAATGTTCTTCATTGTAGAATAAAAGTGTTCATTTAAGAAGAAAACATGGTTACCATTTAAAAACTTCAGTTTCAGTTTGATATGATTTTCTTTACTTCTTCACTTCCCATTTTAGTGCATGCCCTTTTAAAAATTCTTCAATTTCAAAATTTTTCACATCTAAGCATTGTTGCTGGTTTAGGTGTGATAAAATGTATAAGATTCCCAAGTGGCCGCTGCTGGAAGGATCTGGTGTGCTCAGTAAGAGAAATGTTAGACAAGTTTGGTAAAAAAATGAAGTACAGTGGGTCTTGTTTGTTGATAATCACAGTCTTTTCAACATTGCAGCAGCATCTCGAAAGAAATCCAACAAATGGAGTGCTACTGACACAGTTACAAAACAGACTCTCCAGTAGTCATAGGTCTCCAGCCTGACAATGCAGTGTACTTGAAGAACATTGGTATGCAAAAAGGAACTCTTATGCTTTCAAAGCATTCACAGACTTCGGATTTTTCAATTAGTCTACAGTATGTTCCTGCAAGGCCTTTTGCTGTTGTATGTCTAAATTCAGTACATAACGCTTGTCTTTAAATACAGCCTTCCATCTGGAAAGAGGGAAAAAATACAAATTAGAACACTGCCATGGCACCTTTTGTTATGCGACATTTCTTTTTAGTTTATTTTACTTTTAAATTAGGATGCTAGTTCGTTTTTGGATGAAATACATACATTATATATTTCTTAAAGCTAAACACAGATATAGGCACAAGTTACTGCAGATCTGTAATCATTTATAATAATTTTATAATGCAAAAGAGCAGAGAAAGATAGTTAGAAAAAGCACAAGAAGCTAATCAGTTTATGTGTAGACAAAAAGAATGTTCATACGTGTAGAGCACAGAGTGACAGAGAGATTAGTTTATCAATGGTTTGCTTCTTCTTTCACTGTCTAGTCTTAAAGCTATGGTGGTTTCGGGGTAACCTGGGCTCTGAAGAAGTTGGTTTAAAGACAGTCGTGGCAGTAAAAACATTTCAGGGGCATACTCTGAAATTAAGGTACATATTGAGTAAAATTTGTCTTATTTTTAACATTTAACATGTTAATCTGGTGTGATTGGGTCAATCAGCCCATCAGGCTCTGTTATGTTCTTCAGCATATAACAACTGGTACAAAATGGAGCCCAAAATGTGTCCTCTCTTACAGCAGCAAGGTAATGCCCTCCAGTACCCTCTAGTATCCCAAGAAAGAAGAGCAGATAACAGATCTACTCATTCTTTAAGGATACATGATACTTTTTTACTAATACCTGAATCATTATCAAATGGTGACATGTCCAATTGAACTCTTTATAGATTTACCTGGCAATCATGTTAGGTTTTCTATATAACCCCCACCCCCAACCTGCTGTTTCCAAATACATCACATTAAAAAAAAAAAAAAGTAATTTCGAGAAATTTAGGGCTCATTTGCTAATTGCAAATTACCCCAGATCAAATTTCAGATCTGTTGAATCTGTTTAGTTCATCCCTTTGCACAAAGCAATTGTGTGAATTAGTGATACAATAAACATAAAGGTAATATTGCTTTTAAAAATGTCTTTGTCGTTGTAACCACTGTCTTGATTGTAAAATTTGTCAAATAACACATTCTATTTCATAAACAGTCATAAGTCTAATTTATTGTCAGTTACTAGATATTATAAATAATGCAATTTACTAATTTCAATAATCATTTTAATTTGAATGCTTCAAACCCTTTTTTCTAAATATTTGGAGGACAAGCCATTACATAATTTGCATTAATAATAATAATCTAAAGGTTATTTATATGGACAAAACTAATTTTCTACTTATGAACATGATAAAATGTCACATTTACTATTAATACTGTGTAATATCAGTAATTGTACTAAAAAATGCATTTTTAAAGCATAGGTTACAAAAAGGGCTGCACTTTTCTCCTATGGCAGATACTTTATATGTCAATAATAAACAACTATGACTATCTAAGTAAATTCATTTAACTTTAGGATCTGTACACAACTTCATGACTTCAAAGTTCTTGTTCTGGGAACAAGAAGAATGGAATGAAATTTCCATGGCACTGTCTAAGGTTTCCCTGAATTCTGCCATAGTTGAGGCCAATCTCAAAGTCATACTTAGATGGTATCTAGTACCAGATTGCATAGCTAGATACCGGTCTAATGCCTCCCCACTGTGCTTCAGGGGATGCAACGAACGAGGAACTATGGAACATATTTAATGGTCGTGCCCAACAGCTCAAAATTATTGGTCAGCAGTGTTTAATATCAGAGATTGTTCGTTTAGATATTCCAAAATCTGCGGAAAGAGCTTTGTTTAGCAAATTTGACCAACCTATTCCCCACCATTCCAAAAAACTGATAAACCCTATTTTGATGGCAGCAAGGGTTGCATTAGCAAAGGCTTGGAAAAGGAGTGATATCCCTATAGAACCAATATCTATAAAATTAAAGTGGATAATGGTCAATGACAAATTCACTAGCATCTTGAGTGATAAAATGGATACGTTTGATCAAATTTCGGAATCCTGGAAATCGTACAAACTGGTGTCATACACTTTAAGGCTTTCTAAGGTCTCAACCTATACCCACATATTTTACTTTGACAGTCTCTAACCCGCTTTCCTTCCTCTTCCCTCTTTTTCATATCTGGAATTGTTCATCTCTATGGATTTATGTCTGAAATGCTTAGGTAATTTTACTTTTTGATTGAAGCTTGAGATGGTTTTTGCAAATGTTGTTTCCTTCCCGGATCTATGCTTGTCATTAGTTATTTTACAGAGAACTACCTTTTAAACAAGTGTCTCAAAAGGACGCTTATGCTACTTTGGACTTATGTCTTGTTATATGGTTTATTTGTCCATTATTTGTACGACAAAATAATTTTTCTTTCTTGTTTTTGTTATTCCAATGTTTAAATGTTTAAAATCAATAAAAATATTGAAATATAAAGTAATCATGTTCTATTTATTATCCATATCTTTTATTTAATAAGAGTTTGTTATAAGTGTCTACCTAACTAAAAGTTTAACTTGGGTAAAGGTTGAGATAGTTGGACCAATTCTCCCACTTCTCATATCTTTTGGGATTTACCTTTCAGGTTTACCTGCCATAGTTCTAGATGTGATCAAACCCACCTAGCAGTCACACCTAGCAGTTGCCAGTAGGTATCCCGTAGCAGCAAACGCTGGGTTTAATGCTAGTCTGAGCTGGGGTTGGGATAGTATAACTCATTCAGTTAATATCCCAGCATTGTTTTATTTTTTGGGGAGATAGCAATCAGGCAGATATGTGTGTTATTGCAAATGAGACATGGTCTGTTCATTTTGTAATAATGAACCTGCAATAATGAGTCTTATGTTTTTTTTTTTTGCTGAAATATAATATGATTTTAATGCTTTCCTATTTGTTTTGGATATAGTAGTGAAATTATAATACATGACATTGTATTAATATTATTTGGAAAGCCTAAATAGTATTAGAGTATTAGTAGTAGAGAGTATTTTTTCAATAGATAGCTGATGCCCTGTCCAAATAAATGACTTATGAACAAGCTCCAACAATAACTAACAATAAATGTAAATTTGGATTCAACAAACTAACAGCATTTATTTATCAAGGAATTAAGGTTGTAGTGAAAAAACTTTATGAACAGATAAAAAAATAGTTTCTGGTTGAAGCTGCAACATTTACTTAATGTTTTTAATGCCATTATTTCTCATATTATTCATTCAAAGTGTTGTCTGTGTACAGTAATAATGTAATCCAGTAAGAATGGTTTTATGCATGAAGGTCTTTGAGTAGTTTTATATTTAAAACAATACCCTAAAATAAAATACAATTGTGTGGCACTGTGATCTTGCCAAGTGGTTGTGTAATTTTTAAGAACAGTGTTCATTGTCCTAATACAATGGTAATGCACAGCCTACAAAAATAAAACTCCTGGAGTAAATACAAGGAAACAGGTGTAAACAAATTTTCAGCAAGATGATATTTTTGCCAAGAATTTTTTAAGGTGTAATAACTAGAACTTTGCATAGAATTATATTATATACAATTAGATATGGTGCTGCCAGCACAAATACAGGTTAACAATACATCGGTCAACCAGACGATAAAACATGTAATGACTGCACTAAGTCATTTATATTGACCATGTTTTTACATATTCCCTAATTTCAGGTAACTGAAATCTGGTAATAGGACTTCACGCATGAAAGTGACACTCCACACACTCTTCTGCTTAATCAACCAAGATTAGCAGCTCTTTGTACTATATACATGGAGGATATTTTACTAAAGAAGTGGAAAATCTTCACTCAGTAAATTTTAACTGTGATCATTTTGAATAATAAACTACATGCAAATTACATAAATAAAAAAAGTCATTATTACATGATTTAAGAGTGGAAGCAAATCCTCACAATTTAAACAAATTCTTAGCTATAGACTGGTCATACGACCATATTAGCAGAGCACTTTACAGGAACCAGGTTCAGATAAAGTGTTTTTCTATCTTTTTTTTTTTTTTTTGCTTTAGTGTTACATGCCACATTACCATTAAAATACTTTTACAGTATCAGGATGATTGTAAGCTTTTTTTGGGAAGGGTGCTCTCCTCTTCATGTATTATTGTTTGTATTTGTGTGTCATTTGCAAAGCCTATTTAATGTACAGTGCTGCCTAATATGTTGGCGCTATATAAATCCGTTGTATTAATATTAATAATAAGTAAAGCATTCGACTACCGTAGCTCCATTTGGCAATTTCCATCTTTCCACCAGCAGATGGCAGCCAAGTGATCTAATATATAAGAAACTTGTGTATTTGTTTGACATCCTAGCTGAGAAAGATAGATGGATACAAGATAACTATTGTACATATATTCAGAGCATTTGTAAAGGTGCAGAAGTGCAATAAAACAAACTTAAACAGTACAATTTTTGTTGCAGTCAAAGTTGAAGTTGAACAGCCATTTCTCATATGTTGGATCACTTCAACATTGGGACTAAAGAAACACTGCAGATTCTGCTTTATATCCTAGGGTCTTTCACATAAAACTATAACAAGCAAAGCAAAATACTAAATTCTAGTATGTTTTATTATCTAAGCCACAGCATAAGGTGTTTACAAAGTGCTAATGAATTAATTAAGTAAATTAAATCCAGCTTGTGAGCTATTATTATTATTATTGAACAGGATTTATATAGCACCAACATATTATGCAGCACTGTATATTAAATAGGGATTATTGCTGTTCAGCATATGCTGCAATAATGTTAGAATATGAACTATAAACTCACTCTAAATTAAATTCCAAAAATAAAAAAGTGCAAGCAGGCAGGTTGTTTATTAGTGGAAAATACAGGGGATATCCCTTCTGCAATAATACAAACTTACCTGCATGCATCTCAGCATACCTTTGGCAGCTGTAAATGAATTACAGTAACTCCCATGTGTATGCAAAGAAGTTATGTCATTCTGGAGGGGCCAATAAGGATGGCTGCAGATCATAAATTTGGAAGAGGACCAGATGAAGATCGGGGTGTCCAAAACAGAACAAGGGTAGGTGAGTTTTTAAAAAATTGAGATCAGGTAGATTTGTTTATTTCATTGCAGGAGGGACATCGTCCGTCTCTTCTGCAAAATAGGACCTGCCTGGTTTTTTATAACTTTAGTTATGCATTAATCTGAAAACTATGTAACGTCATGCATCTAAAAGCAAGAAAACACCTTACTGGTCACTGAGGATTTACATCCTGATGCACTGTGCCATTTTCTATTTCTCTGCTTTCTGTAATGTCACTTACATTCAAAGTGTGAACCTGACTGGTAGCTGGGAGATAACATTGTTTACCTTAAGGTGTGTTTAGCTCTCTTACAAAAGAAGACTGCACTTTGTAGTTCTGGTCTAGAAAGTGAAAGGTCATTTTGCTGATTTGTAAAGTGCTGAAAATACCTAAGTGGTTTGGGAAAGAATTATTATTATTAATAATAATAATTAGGATTTATCTAGCGCCAACATATAACACAGTGTACATTAAATAGGGGATGAATGGGGTGCTGATCCTAATAATAATGATCCTAATAATATTCCTTCTTTAAGGAACAAATATGGTGCAGGCTGAATAGGTGACGCTAAGAAACAGTGTGCTAATGAAAATATATTTGGGTATTAATTATATAATTTAGTTGTTTGGCAGCCACTCTATAATTTATATGCTCAAATTTATTTTAAAACTTTGTGTGATGACAAGATCTTTACTAACAAAATGTATAGAAGGTAAAAGAAGAGAAATGTCAATATTGTGATTTTCCTAGATTTTGAAGACTGGTATGTAATGTAAAACCAAACATTTTAACCACATAGCATACAACATTATTTGATTATCTTATGTTAGACTGTTAGACTAAAAGCTGCTGATAATAGTATCTCTGTATTCCTTTTCATAATAAACTAACACACTTTTGACAGTTAAAGTGAACCTCATATGTTAATGTAAAGTTGGGTATATCGTTTCACTTTAGAGAGGCTCTGTGGTTTTGGCTTTATGAGGTCAATAATATCTATAAATTCTGTTTTAATACTGTTATTGCATATGATAATTATCGTACTACTTTTTCCTATCTGCAGGCTTCAGTGCAATGTACAGACTAATGGTTTGTTTTATGAATAAACCTTCAGCCTTCATGTAGTCACTATGTTTCAGCCACAATATTATTCTGGCTGCATGGAGAAACAATTAACATGTAAAATAGTGAAAAAACAGCTGTAAGTCTAAGTGTAGGTCATAGTACTGTGCATTCTGTGACTGCCAGAATAGAAATGGTGTGTTTATTTGCCTGTCAGCAAAGGAGACATGTTTTTTTCTTTAAAATCAAGTAATACAGAAGTAACTGCATATGCTGCTAAAACACATAGGACTTTCTCCATCCATCCTTTAGGTGCTCTGTTTAATTATAGGTATCTTTAGTCTGTATATTTTTTTTTTTTAAGTGTGTATATTTTAGGTTGCTTTACTAAGTAACTTTACTCATTTAATATTCTTGCATTTGATGAAAATATAACTGTCGTTAGCTATAGATTTAGAGACACCAGTGCTCATTTTATACCCCCTACTAACTGTACTTCATCCACTAAGTTGTTCCCCCTAGCAAACATCAAAGATCTGCTTGTAAAGCACTCCAAGTAAATAGCTTCTTGTTACCTCTCCTACAGCAGGTGAAACTCCCGATGTCTGATACTTTCCAAAAAATCACTAGATACTAGATACTTTCCAAAGTGTCACTAGATCCCATAACCAAGCCTGTAATAGTGACTGTTCTAGTCATCAGTAGTATTATTGCTATGATCAGCACATGATAATGTCTGACTGGGGAGAGTAGGGAGTGACCATCAATCTACACACACACCTACACAGGGACCAGCTGTAGCAGTGACTACTGCAACCTCAGTTCCTACGACAGTGGTGGTGATTCTATTCCAACGCAAATATTGCAGACATCATGATTTAAATGTAACTTGGCAAAGCTAAGCCAAAAAAAAGGAAAAAAAAACAACTAATTTCAAACAAGAATGTGAGTCTTCTTGCACATTTGATAAAACGTAATGCATCAGACAATGCAATCTGAAGTGTTTCCCTAAATTAAACTGTATCAAAATTACACAAAAATAAACAGTTGTATAGATTTTCATCTCTTTATACTGTAAGTTGAAGTTAAATGATGCAGAAAGCTGGATAATATGTTTGTTCTGTCGACATTCAGAGCTTAAAGAGGTTTTTCAGAAGACTTCAATTATAAAAACATTTAAAACACACAAAGTTGCACAATTTTTATTTTAATGAAGATGAGAAGTTCATTAAAGAAGATAAATATTTCATTAGATGTTAAATAAAACAAAGAGATTTTTTGGCTTCTCTCAGCACAAAATTCCTTTGAAAGATTAATTAATACATGCAAATTATGCAAATTAGACCCATGCAAATATTTTATGAAGACAATTAAGGGAACCATTAATTACTGCTTTTTTTGCTTCACTGAGATTCATTCATTTAATTTTAATTTCACTTTAACTGTTTTGATGTATAATTTTGCAGCTAAGAACTTTATTTTTCCTAGTGGGTCACTTAAAACTTATATGCATTTCATCCAGTGTGAAGCTACTTAAAGTGTACAAATGTATTCTCAGGGCCATGTTTTCTATCAAGAGGTTTGCCTCACACAATACAGTCCTAGAAAGAAGTAAACGGAAAGAAAACATGAGCTCATTCTTGGCTGAAGTCCAACTCCTGGAAAAGCAATTAATTTGCTTTGGCTGTTCTAATATAGGGGAATTAGAAAGTGTGACACAAGACAAATAGAAATAATTAGTTCTCCAAAATGATGTTCTCATTAATATAGTTTGAACATTTGAAATAATAATAGCAAAAATATTGTGGTATATCTGCATCTTGAACACCTAATATGAGACATGATAATAAAATGTATTATATGATTTCATTCCAGTCTAAATTAGAGTTTTGTCACAAAACAAGATACTCCTATCTAGGTTAGGTTCCTACATTATATCACTTTTACATAAAGTATGCTTTGTAATAAAGCACAGGCCATTAAACAGTGCCAGCAAGTTTTTGTTAGATTTAGTTATACACATGATCCTAAATTTGTAAGATGTGTTCAGCAGTCAACATGTCTACATCATGTGAGCTAACAAAAGGAAAGTTCCCTTATATACATAAGTGTGTTTAATAGTCAGATCCTATCATGAAAAAACAGGGGTTGTGTGTGCTGCTGAGTAGTGTTGGTGTTCGATTTCGGGTTGTCCTTATTTTCGACTCAAAAATGGCTGTTCGAATTCGGGTAGATCCGACCCGAAAAAAAACGAGATTAGACGGCAAAAATTTGGATAAAAAAAATAAAAAAATAAAAATTATTGTTAAATTAATTTATTGAGTGTTTTGTGTTTATTTGACTATTTTTTTACAGGTTATCCTACAGTGACATGATATGACTTACTCTGTAACACACTTTCCAGCACATTTATATTATGATATATTTCTTACATTTTTCTTTTATCCACTGCCAGAAAAATGTAACAAATGTATCATATTACTGAGATATGATTAAGAGATACTTGCAGGGCATCTTCTCAATGATTGCAGCCGAGTCTGCAATCATTGAGAAGAGTGTTAATTAACCTGTAGTGCCTTGGGGATTGTAGTGGAACTGCAGAGTTCATCTGCAGTTCAGTTCCCACGGTCATGTGACTTTGTTGTCACAGCTGTGACTGCAGGCGATTCCTGGGCACTAGAGGTTGAATGGGGACAAGTTTCCCCATTCATCACATCTACTGCCCTGTGTTTTTGGATAGAGAAACTCTATCCAAGAACACATACAACTAGTAAAGGGCTGCAAGAGCAATCTGATTGCTCTTGCAGCCCTTAATAGTCCCTAAAAATAACCCAAATTCTCCCACCATTGAATTCAGCATTCGATCACCGAACAATATCTCACTATTCGAATAGCTGTCGAATCGAATAGTGAGATATTCGACCAACACTACTGCTGAGATATCAAAAATCTATTAGGATCTGGCTGATCTCTGACGTTGTACATGATGTGGAGGAAAGATTTTTTTTCTGACAACCCCTCCTTCCCCAGTCTACTTTTGGTTCACCTGTTGTTGCCTATTTTCAACTGACTACTGGCTAGCCTTAGTATCACATCATCAGTTTGCATATCTAAAACCAATGATCAGAAAAGTAGGTCAAACAGTAAAGCCACTTTAGGCGGGCATACTATACAAAACTAAAATCTAACTGCTATAAACAATCTCTCCAAAGTGATTTTTACATTCCCTTTGGTTATATAGAATTTCGATTATTGTTGTGTACTAAAAGTTAAAAAGAAAAACTTAGAAAAAAAAAAGTTAATAAATATGGTTAACAATGCAACATCATATTACTAGTTGCATTTATTCTAAAACTTGGTTTATTATAAATGGTCTTTGCTGCATTAATCATGATTGAAGTAAATGCATGAAGAAAATATAGATGCACATTTGAAAGATCAATAAAAGGTTTAGAAAGATTTTTTTTGTTAACAAAAACATGGTTTCATTTGAACTGATGGTATGTATATTTTTATAACTAGAGCAAAGATTGAGATAAAATTAGGTTAGATGACAAAAATATTAGAAAGCGAGGCAAAAGAATTTGAAACTTTGAGTTTACTCTTAGGCTCATATATTGATTTAAAGAGCACAAAAAGTTTTTGTTTTGCATTTGCTTTCATGGGAATTAACAGATAAAATATTTCTTTGTCGGTGAAAATTTGATCAATATATCCTTACACAATGCAGAAGATATCGTTGGGGCAAAGTTACTCATTTACAAACTATTTTCACCTTGGGAAATAAGCTCTTGATCAATCATGTGAAACTCATAATACATTGTGTAAAAGTCAATTAATTTTCTAAGAATACACATATTACTTCAGCAGAATAATAAAGATTGGTTTTAATGTGAAGTTTTCATACAATTAAATAAAATTAAGATATATATATATATATATATATATATATATATATATATGTAAAGTTAAATATATCAATAAGCTAGTAAAAAAAAAGCATATAAGGCAAACTGCAAAGCAAAAAACCATAAAGCAAATTTCATTGATTTTTTTTTGTAATTTTTCCATTTTGTAATAGAAATTGTTTGTAGATTATAGGGTCTGTTCATAAAGCTGATAATCTCACAATTAGCCCGCTTTCTCTGGTGGAGAATCTTCCAGGTCCCTTCGTTTTCAATGGCAGTGATTGATTCTTGATTCTCCACCAGGGATCTTAAGCTGAATGTTAAATTAACTGCTTTATAAATAAACCCCTTAATTTAAAAATTAATTCTCCTGAGAAATGCAATTTGGATTTGCTGCTTTATAAATAGAATAAATAGACCACTAAAAGTTTTTGTAACACGTGAGGAACATATTTTTAACTCCAGTTATTGCAGGATTTTTTACCTTATATATTTGTTATATAATTGTCAATATTTAAAAATAGTCATAATGCTTTGACAACACATTTTACCCTTTTAGCTACTCTCTCAAATCCCGCCCTAATGGCTCCGCCCCCACCAGGAACGCCCCCTGAAAGGAAATCCCCCTCGTCCGCAATGCATACAGAGGAGAGGGAATGTTCTTGCCTAACGCCCCTGGATCGGCCAGGGGGCGTTACGCCAGAACAAATTACTGACTAGGCCGTATCTGGCCTAAAGGCCGAAGTTTACCGACCCCGGTTTAGAAGATTATCCATAAAAAATATGAGGACATTAGAAATATGCCCTACATTGGAATAAATCCTGCCTCATTCCATTCACAACAAAAACTGATTGTTGGTGAAGCTTTTCTTTTATTCATTGTATAATATTTATATGTGATTGAATGTATATTTATTTATACAGCACTAACTGAGAAAATCTTGTTCAAACCATAATAAATGTATCTAAAATACTGCAAAAAAAAGGAATTATCATTGTTTATGGAAGTAATGTTCAATGTTTCATGTCCTTTAACTTTTTTTTTAATGATCATCAAATTATTTTATTTATTTTTAGAGGAACTTTGGTTCTGCTTTGACACATTAAAATAAATGCTACTCAATTAAGTACTGTGATATACTAGCAAACATTTTGGGCCTGATTTACTAAAGCTCTCCAAGCCTGGAGAGCATACAATTTTACCAGTGATCCTGGGTGATCCCCAAAAACTGAAATTGATCTGGTTCAGGAATTAAAACATTTACTAACAAAAAGCAAATGATTTTAGGAATTTAATTCCAGGTTTGCTGGATCACCCAACTTCACTGATGAAACTCTCCAGTCTTTGACATGCTTAAAAAATAGGGGCTTTTTGTTTTTAATTCCTTTACCCAAGTATTCACAGCAGACATAGCCCATTTAAAAACATTCACTTTGCAGTGAAATAGCTTTGTTTGCCACCCGACTTAAAAGTGTGGTTTAAGTTTTTTAATCCATGTAATGTAGATACTTAGTGCATTCCAGTTGATTTAAAGAACACTGTTAGATACCACAAGTACAGCACCGACTTTCTGCCAACAGAAATTATTTGTATATTGTCCACCATGAAAACAAGGGTTTAGGTAGAGCAATGCAAATCATTTTTATGACCATGTATGTGCCCTGAATTTACTGGTTTAATCAAAATATTTTAGTTAAATAGAAAACAATAACGTATGAATGGAATGTAAATTAACGTTCTGTAATTTATGCATATAATGTATACATGCGTAGATTAAATTTAGCTGACCTCTTACCTGTTATTTCAAACATAACAAACTTAATTTACTGTAATAAACAACTGTGCAAATGTGACCTTGTTTGCACTTGTGTTCATTTCAGCCAGATGGTAAGCTGCATGGTTGAATAGCATACTAAAACAAGAGGACATTCACATGGAAAGATCTAGATTTATGGACTTTGCACATCCTACCTTGTATTGTCCTTTCAGCATCTGTTCTGCCCCCATTGCGGTCCGATTCGATCTCCGGGGTCAAAGCCTCTAAAAGCAGAGGTAAAAAAAAATGTTAGTAGCAGAATTAGAATAGATGCTATTATATATATATATGCTTCCTTCAAACGTTGTACACCTTCTTATCACCTCTCAAGCTGACTGTACGCTACCTCTTTTTCTTTCTTGTAGATCAGCAGATTCAATAATTTTTTGCTGTTTCTCAAATATTTTTCTTAGTAATTCTCAGTACTGTGTTTATATACCCTGATACATGAAATGTCACTAATCAGTTAAAGATAAATCCTGGGCAACAAGCTAAAGCAATCAAAGAGCTACCAATCTAAGGCTACTGAGATCTATAAAAATACAATACATTAGCTCATTTGGATCATTTTAACTAGCTTTTGTAAAATCAAAAACAGCCACCCCCTTTACAGTTGCACTCCAGTCAGGACATTTTATTTAGTGTGCTAGCAAAAAAAAAAATGGACAGAACCTCTGCATATCAACCCCCCCCCCCCGGCCAAACTGTGAGACACAGAGGGTGCAATATAATTTTTTTTTGTTTTATATACTTTTAGTACACTGAGGAAAATTTAAAAAATGTTTATATTCTTGTTTGTGCTAACAGAGTCAACGTTTCCAACAGTGTTACACAGGCAGAAAGTGAGGTAAAATAACCTGCTCCACTCAAAAATGATTCAAAATTATTTTGGCAGGTTAGAATGTTTGACTTCCTATGTCTGTGCATTTTGAGTCACCAATCACAACAAAACTTCTAAGACAGGATAAAATTTGATGTACTGTGAGAAATTAGTATCATTTCTTTCTTCAAGTAACAGCATCTCAGATTTTGACTTTTAATGACTAGAGTGCACCTTTACCACGCTGATCCAGTATGTTCAAGTTTCCATTTGCTAAGCACAAGCATTATTAATTTATATATAAAAATATGTGTATATATATATATATATATATATTTGATTGTAGGCTCTACTGGGCAAGGTCCTCCCCTCCTCCTGTGTCACTGTCTGTATCTGTCTGTCATTTGCAACCCCTAATTAATGTACAGCGCTGCATATGTAATATGCAATATGTTGGCGCCATATATATTATATATACATATATATATGTTTTTCATACCATTTAGTTACAACACGATTGGTGTAACACTTGTTATTATGTTCTATTCCTATATAACAAATAGTTCGTTTTTTCTTTTATCGATACCGCGCCTTCTTTTGTTAAATGCACTTTTGTAATGATACCTAATTAATTTATCACCCATTTAATATATAAAATGATATATATAAGGACTTCTTCCTCTTGTGCACAGACAGATAAATTCTTTTATCACAAGACCTAGCCATGTAGATTCATTTTAAAGCATGTATAAAGTTAAAAAGTTTCAGTACTATGGGGGACCCCCTTTGTCTTGTCAACAATGACATAGGGCAAAGATCCAAACAAAGCATAAAATACTTTTGAAACCTAAAACACATTTAGCAAAAACTAATGATTAAACATTAAACAATGGAAAGTGTGAAATGTTACAGGAAGAAGAAACGAATAACAGATACTTTAGTAAGGCAAAACATTTTCATTCTTAATTCCACAGCCTAGAACATTTTTGCAAATTCTATGAATTTATATATCCTTGTGTTGAAATAAAAGCCTTGACACCTATACATATCCTCAGTGTGTACCTAACTGTACGTGATTTTTTTAAAATGTTGTCATATTGTTAAGCAATGTCCTACTTTTCACTTAGTGGAGTTCCCCTTTAGCACAGACTTACCATTAAGGACCCTGAGGCCTTCTGAAGACGCTGCCTGCTTTAATGCCTGTTCAGCCTGCTCTCTTCTTTTCGTCTCAAATTCTAACGCCTCCTGCAATTTCCTTTTTGCTTTCTTTTCTTTCTTAAGTCTCTTTTGAATTATTGCTAAAACAGGAAATATCAGTTTAGTTATCCTATGATTGTGTGACCATGGATATAACATAACAAAAAATTATGACAAACAGCTCCTTAAGTTTGACACGTGCTAAACAAGTTTAGGAATGAACAGGATTGCTAAATTCCGTTCAACTAATATTTAATCTGAAATTACATTAGTTATAACTGTATTGATCAAAATACCTCTGTTCTTTTGTTCTACTGCTAATTGTTTCTCTAGGGTTTCTCTCATTTCTCGTTCCCTGAAAAGTTCCATCTTCAGCTCAGTCTTTTCCATTTGTACTTGTTTTTCTTGAGCCCGGGCGTTATCAATTGCAACCTTTAACAAGCCCTGAATGACAAATGACAGCTTTCAATAAACATTAAAACAAATTACAATAAAAAAGTGAATGCACAATAAAGTTTAAATATAGTTACATCTAACATTGCATTCCTTGAACTGAATAATTTTGGTTAATAATGTGGAGAACAAAACACTGTACTTTTCCCACAAAGTGTAATGATACCAAAGTTAATTGATCTCCAGGTCTTGCCACCCATGTGATATTCCTAAACTTAAGTTTAACCAATACAGTGACTTTATAACTTGGAATCTAACGCATAAAGTGAATGCTCAACAATTTTTTTCCTAACAATAAAAACCAAACCTAGAAAAATAACCTTTTACATTTAAACTAACCTTGGCAGTGGTAAAACAATAGCTTTGACTCCTCTCATGTTAATGAAATGTAAAAAAAACAATAAAATGAAATGTAAAGAAAACAAAAAAAAAATAGTAGTAGAAGAGAAAGGATTCTGGCTATGAACAAAAGAGCAATGCACAATGATTAGAATCAATTATAGACGCAACACTTAGTATATGGTAGCTAAAAATTGTTAAGCTTAAAAAATGCAAGACTAGTTTGTTCTTTTACCATTATTTCCATTTGATTTCAAAGATATGTCCCAAAAACTGGTATAATAAATAAAATAAAGGGAGAGATTTATTTTTTTTTAGTTAATGATGATATCCCAGTGTTTCTTGCTATCAACCGTTTAGGACTTTTCAAGTAACAGTTTGCAGTATTCTTTTTAATACTTATGGTAATAATAACTAGTTTTAATTCTGTAATTAAAATATGACCCCGTGCCCCCTAAAAATACAAATCTTTAAATTTTTAAAGTGAGAATTGTCTTTAAATTTAAAGTGAGAATTGAATTGTGTGAGAAAACTTTGCAGGTGCAAGTCTTGCTTAAAAAATGTGTGTAGGTTGAATGCCAAGTAAACATGTTTCAGTCTCAGCATGGGCCATCTTCAGAGATGATTTGATCAATTACAGTGTAGGTCAACCAAATAAGGTTACCTTCACCATCGCCTAGTTTGGTCATCCAACAATGTACAGCAATTATTCAGATGCCTTCCAACACAATTCCATGCTGAGAAGAACACATTTCAGTTAACTGGTGAATAACTTATTAATTTTCTTTACATACTCTGCAAATGTATGATGGTACTAACAACTCCAGGGTAGCTCGGCTGTCATATAAGGACAATATTATTATCTTTAAATAAAAAAAGGGCAGTGCTGTAAAATACCCAAGTCCTGCTAATGACTAACCTACATATAGAATGTTCACAAACTATGACAGGAAGGGAAGAGAAGACCGTGACCAATTGAGCATATAATTTCAGAGGTGGGGGAGCATAGTATAAAATAGGTAGGGGAAATGGAACTATGAGTAATTAGGTATGGTTGAAAAGAAAAGAACTATTTGAAGTAGAAGGTTGTGATGGCTTGTTTAAATGTGTTAATGGTAGAATCAAGATTAATAAAACAAGGAAAAATTCCAGAATGCGGGGGCGGCCTAAGAGTGTGTGGAAAATGGTTCTGAGATAGAGAGTCATTGGTTTATGGCGTTGGCAAAGTGGTTGGCATTCCTGCCTTGCAAGCCTGCTCTGTACACTTAATTATGCATATTAAATGAGGACTTTCTTCATTCATGAATAGTCTTATTTTTGGGGGATTCCTAAAGCTATGGAATATTGACTTTTTAACCAGTAAACCCAGTGAAAGCTGTTGCCATCAACCTTTAAGCAGTGTATTAAGCCCATTAAAAGAATTAGAGGATATTTTTCATATAATTTCATATTCATAGCAGTTCATTGATTGATTTTATCTGTTGACTGCTTACAAAATCTTTCTATTACAAGATACGATTCTAATTAAAAATGAAACCCTAGCATACTATGTGACAATGTTACTTACATCATTGGAACCAACAATTTTGAAAGCTCCATGTGACATATTGCTAACACTATGAAGGTGGTGTATGTATAGCCAAAACATTACCACCAAACTAAAGTGGAATTTTTGCAGATGCCTAAAGATGCATCCAAGTTATGCTACCAGAACTATGCCTCCTAAGATCCTTGTTTAGTGGGAGCACAGGATAGGCCAACAGATAAGGCTAAATACTATTTAGAAATTCAACATCATAAAGGCATTGTATTGTAAACTCATACAGTAAGTTAGGAGATGTCGGGCTGGTTAACACATATTGGTTTGCACTTGCAGTGTTTTAAAGGGATTAACATGCCTGACATACTCATCATCCTGGTTATGCAGTTTTTACAAAATAATATATATATATATATATATATATATATATATATAGGCAAACACACACAATGGGAACATGAAAAAGAGGCGAAAATCTACAAGAGAATGAAGCAAAACAATTATAACTGAATTTGGTTATTGTCCTTTATGTTACAATAGGACTGCAAATTTTTACTTTCTACTTGCATTATTCATCAATGCTCTTTGTTTTACTGTACTTCATGAGCAACAAACAATTAGCAACAAATGAAAGAGATCATTACATCAAGTGCCCCTTTAGATCACCCCAATTAAAAATTTAGTTTAGCTTTATTTTAATTTCGAGATACTAAATTCTAATTTTCTGCTCTGATTGATCTTGTTGACTTGCCTTTGAAAGATGTACTCTCTACGCAATGTCTAGAGATTATTTAGCAAGATGCCAATGCTGGCACCACTTAATGTGTTGATTGGTTGTATTATTAGAAGCTGAATAAACTACATAAATGAATAGCATGTAATAAATTTATAATGAACAAAATATATCTTTGTGCTGATGTGCTTATTTTCTGGCACATTAGATGAACGTGCAGAAAAGGAAATCTCTGTTTTTTTTTTATAATAAATGCTGTGCTGTGAACACATACAGATATCAACAAACAAATAATAGAAATTATTAGAAAATTATATATATATATATATATATATATATGTACATACATATATATAGCGTTTAGCAAAATAATTGCTATATATGCATAACATTTCACTGTTATGGAGGAACAGGAAGAGACCTACTGAGCATCTCACAATCTCACTAATATGTTAACAGATGTCTTAGAACATAGACATAGCAGATTTTTACCATAGGTACTTAGAATGTAGGATTAGAAAATATATAAATATGTGTAAGTTCCACATTGGAATTGTGATGGTGGGGCAAGAAATAATACTATACTATTTTCATTATTTGACAAATGCCAATAACATGCATGAACATACTGCTAGAGATATGATTATCTAACTTTTATTTGTTCTTAACAATTCCTAGCGTTAAATAATGCCACGTTGGTATTTGTTCTACCAAGATGGGCCAAGTTCTGAGAAGTTTGATATTCTTTTGCATTTTAATGAAAAAGTTGGAGCCTCAGTACATTATGAAGGTCACATTCAGCCTTCTGTAATATCTAAAACCAGCTTTAATTACCAGCCAGATACTCTTTCCAAAGTAATTGAACAAAACCAGATATTTTTATTTATTTTATTGTGAAAAACACAGCATCATACATAAATAAAAGATGACCAGAAACTCAAAGGCCATGAATAAAGCTTTTCTCACACATAGCTGATCATTCCAAGATGAGATATAAACAATGTTTGATACTGTAGAGGAGTTTCATCATCTGTGATGTTGTGGGGGGTACAGATTTAATAAAACAGATCACAGTACTCTGTCATGTGATGTGTTACATAAATCTTGTTGGAGAGGGTCAATTAATTCTTATAGTTTAAGATTCATACTAGAATAAGCAGATATTTACACAGATTTGCTTTTTTGCATGATGATTTTCTCCAAACTATTTTACGCTGTTTTGACACAGTATCCTTTGACCCCTTTTACAAGTTCACTGAGCAAACTAGATCATGCAGTGCATGGAGCAGCCTTTTATTCAGTTCTTGACCAACCAATTCTGCTGGGTTTTTAAACTTGAACAAAACAAATCACTATTTTATTTTGTTGTATGCATGTACATTTGCTGTCAGTTGTAATTTTACTTTTGTGGTATCAGCCATGCAATTCCCCAGATACACCTGTTGAGGACCAACCAAAAATATATAATATTAGCCAAAGGTAAAGTGGGAAAAAGATCCAAACAATTTGGGTAAATCAGACCTGCCAATAGCAGCTAGGCCATAGCGAGTGGGAATACAGAAGCATCACTAGACTACAATAAACTATCAATTTTTTCCCTTTTGTACAATGAAAACTGTGAGTGGATCTTTTGTTAGGGGCCTCTCTGTATGAGCATTTGTAGGAATTTCCATGAAGGTTTCCGGCAGAACTTTGTGGTTAATTTAATTCCTCAAAGTTTGGAATTCAATTAAGCTCTTCCCTGATATTGAAGCACCTTGTAACTAAATGCATTTTTGGGAATATATTATGTTTTGCCAGTTGAGATTTATAATTTGTTTTATTGTTTTATTTTTGGGTCTGCCACCTGCCCTTTACATGGTATTAACAATGACTGTCAAATCTTTTAATAGATGGTATTATCAATTATTACATTTTTTGTTTTCAGGTTACTTGGCACCAGTTCAGTACATTTTTGTTCAGTAATATAATTCCACCAAAGTTGAAGACCAGACTGGTAACCATGGTGCTTTGTTTTCCCAGAATAAAAACCTGGATTACAAAAGTTTTATTTGTGAAAAGGATTTTTATGTCGCAGTTGGATGACCATAGTGGATCAAATAAATTGCCAGTAGATAATATTTTTACATATTTGCTCCTTTTTTTTTCACCCCCTTATTGGAAAAAAACAAAATACTACTTGACATTTTAGCTGTACCAATGTTCATATTCTTTTTTTATTTCCATCATACTGTACTTGCAAAAAGTGAAAATCTACAAGGCCAATCTACAAGGCCAAGTGTTTTTTATATAATAAATAAATATCATATTGATTGCTGTCATTATTTCCTGTATATCATTCAGCATTTTTTAACTTAAGTTTTATATAGTTTTAATGCTTAATTTCTCAAAACCATATTAATTATGGCCTACCTGGATATTAGTCAGAAGTGTCTCTATGGAAGACAACCCATCAGGAAAGAGAAAAGGTGAAGGAAAACCAGGAGGTAAAGGTTGCCCATGTCCAGACAGAGAGAGTTTGTCAAAGCTGTCTCTTGCAGTTGGTGTTGAGAGCGGGGTCTCATCTGTATGTGATTGAAACAAAAATATAGAACAAGTTACGCTTGTCTGTTTTTATTAGACCTCAGTAATGGTTTCCCTAGTGGTTTCCAGAACATTTATTGCAAATTGGTTCTTGCTATCAAGAGAAAATGCTTTCTGCTGAATTTTCTTTAATGAAAAAGCTGTGGAGATACAACAAGATAACATTAATGAGTAACTTTATAAGCCTTTTAAATGCGGTCTCTAATGAGACTGAGTTTACAATGCAAGAGAATCTTTCTAAAACAAATATTATCTCACATATACTTGTGATAATATATTCAAACTGACTTTATGACTACCTCCCAATTATCTCATTTTAGTTTGTGTTGTACTGTGCCTAGCTTGACAAATAGAGAATGATGTTTAGCCAAAGAAAAAAATGCAGCTGTCCGAAGATGATATAAATAAAATCTAAATGCATTTATACAATATATTTTGTTTGTAGATTTCAGTGAAGGCATTTCATCATGAATTGGACATGGTTATAGTTGAGTAGATATGGAGAAATGGCACAGTCAAGGAATTGTGTGACTTTCTGAAGAATTAGCTGGTTGTCTCTAATAACGAATGAAATAGCTAAGGTCTCTTTTTAATCAGCTGTAAAAATAGACCAGATTGAGTTCACTGTATATATTTAAAGTCAAAAGAGGCAACCACCCAGCGTGAGTGTAGTGTGAACTATATACTATACAATTATTTTTATTATCATTGTCAATATTATGAATAATTTTGATAAGTAATTATAGTCAGATTCAACACACTCAAGCAGATTTACTGTACATTAGGTTACACAGAAGCACTCATAGTTGCTAGAACAGCTCTGAACTGTTTCTGTAGTTGAAACCTCAACTCAGGAAAGTAATGCAAAGTTACAGAATAAAGATTACAAATTGGGCAGTGGTGGCTTAGTAGATGGCCATTGAAAAGTTAAGTTTTGCAAACAGAGGTTTGGATGAATTTGTCCCAACCTTTCATTTATCTGTGAACTAGTACTAGTTATAAGACAACAAAATCTAAAACACTAAATTTGACATGGTCAAAATCCCTTTTTCCAGGACTCCTGTTTCTGTGAATGAGACACAAAATATGTTGAAAAACCTCCATAACAGAAAATTCCACCACACTATTCACCAAACTATGCCAACGACCCTGTTCAGTATATTTCCAACCACAATAATAACTACTGTATATATACAAATCCTGTGGCAAGCACTGACAAATGACTGACAAATCAAAATGTTTCTACGGTAAGTCACGATTATTAAATATTTTAGGCAACAACGTTGTTTTAAATCTCCATTCCTGGCATTTCTTCATCTGTCTTTTGTTTTAATGTGTTTTGACCAAAGACACTAATACCTGTGATTCTGATACCTCTAGCAACCTGGATGCAATACTCCTGACCTAGTTCTTTGCAAGAGCAGGGTCCCTTTATCCAACTTATCCAATACCTCCAATATGTCTGGAACATAATTAAAATACTTATATGCAAACCAACAATAATCCTGCATACAAAACAGATAAAGTCAAGCATTCAGTCATTTTGGTAAGAAAATTGGATTTCATTTATCAAGTAGTATTTTCATTTTGTATCATGAGAGAACATAAACTATCAGGTTCATCGTAATTATTAACGAGTTTAAACTGCTGCACAATTTTGCATACATTATGCATATTTTTACTCGTACCAGATATTTTGCATTTATATTTTATTAAAACCTCCTACTGAGAGCTCAGTAGTCTCGTTGTTGTTTGTAAAATATTAAATGTATGTGTCAGTGTACACTTTAAGAGCCATTGATTTATACATCCATTTTCTATTAATAAATATATACATATTACAAGGAATTCTGAGAAAGGGGGTACAGGAATTGTGGATGATCTTGCCAGACTAATTGTTAATGTTCGTTTTGTTGCAAGTTGTAATGGGGACATGACCCACCTAGATGACCAGTGCAAATAACAATTCTATTCTTTTTACTTTCACCTCTAAAAAAAAAAAAATTTTTTTGCACAGGGGTTTTCGAAAGCTCTTTATTGTCCCCTCTCTCAAGTATGATTTCACTGACATGGGAAGATTTTAAACAAATACACAATTGAGTTAAAGGGTTTATTTTAAATATTTGCCAAGAGTTTTTCCTAAACTCTCATTGGCTATGAATAATAATGATCAGGTGTTAAGGGTGAATAATATCGAAGGTGGAGCAAAGCAGATTTTAGTGATTCTGGGTAAGAAGCATTGTAGATAGCACTGGGTTGTGGGTTGGCATCCTCTATTTTCTATAACATGGCTGCTTTTGACAAATTACATTTTCCATTATTTATTACTCTGCTTGTATTACTTTGGCATAGGTTATATTTTTATATGCATGTAGTATACATTTCTTTCTTTACAAATAGTCAAAAAGGCATGTGGGATTTTCAAAGTACATAACACCATTACCATAAATTTTATTGTGTTATAATAAAAATACACCTATAAACACCTATTAGATTCCTCTAACCTCAATGCCATATATGGTGGAGGAAAGAAGATTATTTCAACATAGGACTATGGGACCTCTGAAATAACAAAAATTTGCAAAGATTCAATTTTTTGCAACTAGTTTTATGCAGCTTTCAAAAAGTAATAAAACAATGAAAACAATGCCTCTTATACTTTTTTATATTGTAAAATGAATGTGGCAGTGGTCCACACTGCAGGTATCACTCTACAGTGTCGGTGCCTAGAAATTATGTTACAGCCACAGTGTAAACCTTTTAAAGACAAGAAAGTCACCAGGACCTGTGGCTGTACACCATATTATAAAATGATTTATCCAGTACTAGCTGATTTTTTTTCACTACCCTATAATAAAAATCAGAACGGCTCACAAATGTACCTTTCACAGAATAGAATTATTACTTTTAACATGTTATAAATTGAATTGGTATGAACATAACTTTTTTGAATACAAAACTTAAAAAGGAAAGGTTTGTATAATACAATCAAACTGGAATAATGTAACATTCCCTATATCGACAAAATATAAATACTGCATTCCATTGCCAGGCTTAATAAAACCGGTGTCCGATTTAGTTATACTGGCAAATGGGTGGTAAACCTTGAAAAATGTGCCATTGGGGCAGATAAAATGTAATATAAAAGTATCCGTGCAATAAGAGTAAAGTGCTTAGTTAAATAAAATACATTGCTCTAGGGGGATATTCCTAATGTATAGTTTAAGCTGTCATCCAAAGTTACCTTCATTGAAATATCTTAAACTGGTATGTATACAATAGATTATTTACACATGAAGTAGTAGATAAATTTAGGAACTTGGTATTATATCTTCCTGCCTAATAAAACAACACAGAAACACATATTTAAACCTTATTTGAGCTATTGCATTCATATTGTAGATTTAACCAGCCATATTGTGTCTAGGGCAAAGTTATACGCAAACTAGAAAAAGAATATGGAATCCTAAGGGGAACATAGGAACAGTGGGAAGAGTCATGTAAATCAGTCTTTTATTATTCAGTGATATCTGAATATCTATCCAGGACCACTAGAAAATGGCACAAATACAGTCTAGCATATTTTAGCTACATATTCTAACTTTTCATTTATAATGAATATAGCTGTCCCAAGCATGGGATAAAAACAAGAAGATAACAATAGAGTGGAAGTTCAGCTTTGACTTCTAGAAAATTTCAATGTCATAATTTCTATACTAAAGCCAAACAACTAGGGTTAAGTCATTAATTAAAGGATAGTCAGCACAGTAATAAAAATTAAGAATAAAAAACAATATCCTTCCATGGGTCTTCATGAGCAGAGATTGGTGAATGCATTCAGGTTCAGTTTGCTACGGGCTCTGCGAACATTCTTTGAAGTTCCCAAAGCAGTTTGCTGTGGGCCCATTACATCAAGCCTTGGAATGCCTTTTGAATGGTGGGAACACTGCTCTTGTCAGATAATTCAGATATTCTGGTAATATATAACATAGTATGGGTACTTTAGCAAGTACAAAAAGGGTATGATTTATTAAAGATCTCCAAGCCTGAACAAGACCTGGGTGATCATGCAAACCTAATTGAAAATGTCAACTAATAGAATTTTTTTAAGAAATCCGATCCAGGTTTGCTGAATCACTCTGTCTTCATACTTTATCTTATCTAGTAGAAGATAGCGCATGGAGAGATTTATTAAATCGGGCCCAGTATGTCAGAAGTTCAATCACCTCTCGGAAATGATACCTGATATCTGTAGTTTTTACACTCATTATTACTCAATGCTTAACATATACCTAAAGCTAAAACTTTTCATTTTGGATTGAACAGGTAATAGTGAAAGTACCTTTCTTTTTTCCCATCTGCGTCCAAGTTGAAAATTACTCATTTATAATTTTCCTTTTTTAGACAGAATGGGAAATCCTTCTAAATTGCCGTTTGTCCTTTGTGCAAGTGTCCCCACTGGAAGATGTTACTGTTCTGGTGGTAGTTTATTATTTTGGTTTCTTTCTAGCTTTCCGATTGCATTGGCTTTAAATACTTTTTAATACCAGTCCCAATCACATGCATATAAAATCAGGACTTAATACATTAATACAAATGTATTATAGCCTAATATATATATATATACAGTGTGCATCAGAAGCACCATTTTAGGATAATAAAACCTAATTTCTTCATAAATATACCATGCATAATAAAAGAGAAGCATGAATCGGCATTACAGATCAGTACATCTAAGGTGAATGTAGTTCTGCAGGTTACAATTATGCAACAGATGTTTAATGCAATATAAAACTGTCTCTTGTAAATGATTGATGAGTCTCTTTCCATTTCAAAATATTCCCTGATTATTTTTTTTGTTCTGGTCACTGCTTTAAAGCATCCTATTAAATCAAAACAATTGATCAGCTTTTCATGTTTCTGTATTATTTATGTATTTATATTCGGTTTTTAAACAAGCATAAACAATAAAGGATACATCAGTATGCTGTTTATGCTCACAAAAAAATGAATTTAAACTCAACTATTTCAGCTTGTTTTTACCATACTTGTACATCACCAAATGTGCCTGTGGCCCGATTTGCACTGTAGACCCCATAACAATTCTATATCAGCCTTTTTGCTTCTAGGCATGCCCCACCATCTAGTTCACGGTGCACAGTGCATCCATTGCAGTGCAATCATCATGGTTGTGTAGATGTAGAAGTATACCCTTTCATACCCTTGGAGGAACCCTTGAAATAGCTTTCAGGTCTTGGGGAACCCTTTCTATAATTACTATATCCACAGCATATCACATTACAGTCAATGGGAAGAATCGCTCATACATTGCTGACCCATTGAAGAATGTCAACCTTACAGATAGCCAAAAAAGGTAATTTGTGTCAGTTAGACTGACTTAAGAGTCACAAACTGCTCAATGATAAATGAACCCCAATCAAAATTTGCAGGAACCCTAAGGTTCCATGGAATCTTGGTTGAAAAACGATGGTTTAATCTTATGCTTTTGATGTTTATGCCTTAGAATGCATGTAAACCCCAACAATAAACATTGCTTGTGATAGTTGACACCTGAGAGAGGACGAAAGGAAAGGAGGAAAAGAAAAGAAACAAATACTTTATAGCAACAACCACATCTATGGGCCATTAGGTTCAATGATAAATGTTTGTTTTTGAGTTTAAATACACTTGAAACACTGAAACAAAAAGTTTTCAATGGGGTTGCAGATGGGAGCAGTGTACAGATGTATAATGGATCATTGCCTGCTGTATTTATGTAGAAAAGTTCAGGGATACTTTTTGCTAAATTCACTTCTACTAATAAGTCAAGGGCATGAGTGAGCTAAATATCTATTTTAGGTTATATTTGAAACATTGCATGTTCAACCTCTGCACAATTAGATTTTCTAATTTAATTGAATTAGGAGTCTATTTATAAAGCAGGGAATCTGAAACTTAGCCAACATTTTCTGAAAGAAAAAATTCTAGCTTAGTGTGCTTTAATAGGAGAATTATAGGTGAATTTATTCTATACCACAAAATGTTTGGTGTATGTTATATTCACAGTTTAAATAATCAGACTCCTTTTTTTAACTTGGGCTGTAATGAACTATTCCATTTTTCTTGTTATTTTTGGATGGAGTAGGGTTTTATATATTTAAAAAGATAATAAAAAAACATTTCAGAAACCTACTTTATATAAAACTTCTTAAATAACCCCTAATATTTTCTGTATCTTGGAAGATTGGAAGGTAAATTATTTCTCATATTACCCAATGGTAAGGCTGGACATAATATAACATAGTAATGTTAAAATCAAATTAAAAAAATTACAGCAAAACAGTAAGAGAAAAAAAGACATTAAAAATAAAATATTATATAGTATACAAAAATATCAAATTAAAAATATATAGGCAAAAAGAGAAGCAAAAATGAAATAAAACAAATATATATCATGATCCTTAAATTTCTCTCAGTACAGCAACAAGATGAGAAATCTACAACATGTGACCCGAAAATATGTACACAATTTGATGATGGTAGCTCTCTATCTAATTGTCATTGCTGACAATGCACAACATACTTTAAAAACTAGAAAAGTCGCCTAGAAGCCAGCTGCCTTTTCCTGCCTTTATTTTGCCCAAGCACAGCTCTTTTTCTAATTATATCATTGTGCATTTGTTGCCCCAATTTTTTTTGAAGATGGTGTCAATAAAAACAGCTGAATCCATAGATGCAGTATATGTATGGTGGCTGCTTTCAGCCCTGTGATTCTTACACCCCCGTAGTACCAGAAGATTGGTAAACTATTCTCCCTACTCTCTACTGTTGCCAGTATGTTATGTATGCAACATAGCACATTACTGCTGCCCTATCCAAAGTCAAGGCTTTACTATACAGATGATTTTAAGAGGCTACTATCAAAGTAAATTACAAAAACGTAAACTAGTTACATTTCAAAACATGCATTTGATTTGGGAATGAAAGCACAACTGCATGAATCGATATTTATATGTGCCTTAAGCTCATGTTAATATGTTTTTTAGAAGATTACTCTGTATCCAAAAGACAATAAAATCCAAACAAATGGTATAAATAAGAGTTTGTTCTGTAATACTATTACAAAAAAAAAGTTAACAACAAATGTAAAAACAAATGAAAAATCAAAGTTTTAATCATTACTGTGAAACGGCTTATCACTCACATTCAAAGTGAAACAAAGTGACATTATCTTTGTATATTCTAAAGCAAATATTACCAAGGCTTTAAAGAATTCACAATGCTGGGTGATCCATAGTTAGCATGTATATTCATTCTTAGGTTAAAATGTTAAAATGTAAGAAATGACAGGAAAAAATAAGCATCAAAAGGTTTTTTACTGCTTTCAAAAATGTCTCAGTTGGTTGTAAAACCTTCTTGACGCTATCCTTTATGGAGAACAGGATGTTCTTTTCACTCTGCAAAAAAATTAGCATTACTGCATCTCTAAAGTCTCACCACTGCGGTATTAAACCTTCTTATGGGCAGTTCTCTTTTTTGCCCTTTGCTAAGGATGTAAACTCTGTCTAGTTATTATCACCCTAAACTCAACATGGGCAGGCCCAAAAAATACATCCCATGGTCTCTACACTTCTTGGAGATATGCACAAATTTATTGCACACAGACACTTATATGTGTCTGCTTACAATACTGCTGTACCTAAAGTGTAACCTAAACCAGACCTCTAAAACAAGCCCTCACTGACCTCTGTAGCTGCAGAACAGTGGAGAAATGTATTATTGAATTCACAATGCAGCCAATAATATACCAGCTCCATTATTTTCTCTGCCAGAAGGGACTTGGTAGGCCATTAGGTTTGTTTTGCACTGGGAAGCACAGTACAAAAAGAGGGCACATCAAAATGCTTACCAAGATATAATGACAAACTGTATCTGTTAATTTACAGGAAGACAAAACTTCATAGCTGTAAAAGTTCATGTTTTTTGTTTTCGTTAGCAAATAAAAATGTATCACTGTGACAGAACTTTCTGCCTTCTCTACCTGTGAATTTGAAAATGAATTACTCCACAATCTGCTACAGTGGTTTTGGATAGGACTTGTCTTAGTTACAGTCTACTAAGAAAATTCTTTATTAATCATAGTTTGGGTTCATTATGTACTGAGTGGAAAAGCATTCCTAGCACTGGTTTTAAGCATCACTTGATTCCTTGAAGTTCCAAGCAATGACAAGGTACTTACCTTGGTTCTGTGCTTTCCTATGATGTAAAAAATTAACAAGAAAGCCATCATGGATGGGGCACATCAACTCCTGGGTTGGCCAGAGGGGAAGGATGCAGATGATCCTTTGACAGCAAGAGAAGACCAGGCAGATATTTTACAGTCTGTTGTTCTTAGTAACAGGTTTGTACCTTTGGCCAACATTAGTAATCACTACGTACATTATGTCCTACTTGTTTTGTCATTCTTGCCAACAATCCTTTTGTTTCCACTTCATGTGAAATCTTAATCCTTAAAGCAATTGTTAAGGATATGGGCATATAGCAAATGATATAACTAGCAAGATAAGTGTTGACCATTACGTCCAGAACGAAAGTTATTCATTAAGTCTACTTATCCTTCATAGAGCTAATAAACATGCAAAGGTGCGTGTATGGTGCAAGTTCAGTATGAAAAATGCTGTATTTTTCTCTTCCAAAAACATAAATAAATATTTCTTACTGGGTTACATTGGAAATCACCCTATGTGATAGGTAATGCTGTCCTATTTTATTTTAATTTTCACTTTTTTTTTTTTTTTGGGGGGGGGTTGTAGTGTTTGACTGTATTATTCAGCAGGAAGACATTTGTTTTGTGAAATTAACAGCGATAACCAGGAATTATTTCTACATATAGCAGTAAACATTGGCAGTTAGCAAACATGCTTAGTGTGATGACTTAGTATGATAAATGATGGTGATTACTTAAAGCATGGAAACTCCAATTGCAGTGTGGGCAATATTTTTTTTTTTTTTTTTTTTTTTTTACACAGTATCTGCACACATTCATATATGGTACTAAACAAAAATACATAGAAAATAGAATTTGAAACAATTATCCAAGCAAAAAAATATATATTTTTCATTACTATGTGTGTATTTCTTGTTAAAAGCGGTTAGCAGCAAATAGGCAAGTTGTTTTTTTTTTTAATGCAATATGCTAAGCATCTTAACTGCGTATTTACACCAAAAAATGCAATATCAACAAAAACATATTTCTTTAGCATAAATATGTTTCATTATTTAGATTAATAGAGAAAGTACTATTGGCATTTTCCTTTGGCACATATTTCATTTCAGCTGTGATCAACATTGTACTAAAATAAAGTCAAGTATAACAGCCGCTCTCTGCCCATCAAAACTCACAGACGTCTGCCAAGTACTTGTAACAGCTGGTGTTACATTAATTAGTTTAAACTATTTATTTCATCCATCTCCAGAGCAGATTGAGCAAAAACATTAGAGATTATTCTAGCATCTGTAAGTATGCTGCAAACATTCGCTAAAAGAAAGTTGGAATATTTCTTGTAAGCTAATATGTCTGATTTAAAGTTTGTTTAGAATGTAAAACGGTGCAATTCACTCATCTGCGCCGTATAAGCTCAGTATACATCTCTGAGATCATACTAAAGCATGCAAATTGGTCTGCACAGTTACCAAAAAAGTCTTGGAAAATATAATTAAAAGAGATAGTAATTCTTACTAAAATGGCTCATTAAACAATGTGTGTCAACTAGTGAATGACTCAGAATATTAGTCAAAAATTTTATGTTTATTAACTGGAAAGAAGCCCTAACAACGATGATGAAACTGCTGTTATAAGTGGTTGTAACAATCTCAATTAAAATTACTTTGATGGACTGAGATAAATATTTAAATGGAATTATACTCCTAAAATCCATATTCTCTTGCCTTGCATCTTTTTTAAAAGCATACTAATATAGTTTATGATATGTTAGCTCAGTTTAGGTATATTCAATGGACCAAAGGAGACCAATTCAATAAATTGTGTTAATTAAATAACCATCTATAAAAGAGGTGTGATATACAAAAAGGGTAATGTGCTTATCGGGCAAAAAAATAAAATAAAACTGAAACCATATAAAAAGCTAATTTAATGATGCTTAAACTGAGGAGGATAGAATTAAAGTGGTAAGCTAACTTGACAAACATATATTTGTCTTATATATAATACGCCTTATAATAGTAGCTTTCAAAGCGGAAATAAACCCAGCAAAGTCACCTATCTGTAATCCATTACCAGGCACTGATATCTTCCTTATCTTCTTCCTCTTTGGGAAGATCCTTAGCCATCTTGACTGACAGTGCCAGGATGATGTAACTACCACGCAGGCATGTGGGAGTTCATTCATCCTGGTAAACCTGTTCATACAAACTTAAAACTTAAAAACTTTTGTACCAACTGTTGTCTCATGGTTCAGTGAATGTTTCACTAAAGTTAAATTCAGTGCTTTAAAAATAGCAAATTACTTTTAAAAAATCTATTCCAGGTTTGCTGGATCACCCAGTTTCACTTTGATGAAAGTGTATCCTCTCCAGCCTTGGAGACCTTTAACAAATCAGGCCTGTTGATTCAATACAACTATTCTTTGCAAGTCTAAAATAATTCCTGAAAATAAATAATAACTTATTTGTTTTTATAATATTAGGTCAGTGATGACTATACACATCTAACATAGAGTTTTGATTGATAAAGTTTGCAAATCTCACACTTAGTTACACACACATAGACAGTTCAGTGAAATATGGGCAGATATACAAAATCCAGTGCTTTACATAAATATACTCACAGGCCACATGTAGACAGTTCAACTGATTGTTAACACAAATAGCTGATTAGCCAATCACATGACAGCAGCTCAATGCACTTCGGCATGTAGACATTGTCAAGAGAACCTGTTTATTCTAAGCATCAGAATGGGGAAGAAAGGTGATTTAGGTGGCTTTTTACAACACCTGGCTGATGGTTTCAAGCAGGCTGGCTTGAGCATTTCAGAAACTGCTGAGCTTCCAGAATTTTCATATGTATTAAATCTCTAGGGATACAGAGGGTGTTCCAAAATAAGGAGAATGCCTTGTTGATGCCAGAGGTTAGAGAAGAATGGTTAAATCTGATAGAAAGGCAACAGTAAATTAAATAACCACTCATTATGCAGCATCTCTAAATATACAACACTCCAAGACCACAACAGGTCAGAACAGGCACATGAAGCTACACTTCACATGGCCTTACCAAAATTAGGCAAGAAAAGTTTGTAAAAACATTGTCTGCACTATCCTGGTGCACCTAATAAGGTGGCCAGTGAGCACATATATATACACATACAGTGTAAAAAAACTAGGTATACTGCTTACAACAATACATCGGCCAAATTACAAAGGGGAAAGGGGTTCTTGTACTGTTAAAAAATGTAAGTGTTACAGGGCAATTTGCAGGTAAGATGTAGTATTTAGCATACAATTGTTGCCTATCCTTGAGTAGGTAAAGTGTACTCTCTGTATGCATTTCAAAATTAATTTTTAAAGTTTAAATGTAATGTGCCTTTAATATGAAACTGTAGATAGTATTCCAAAGTGTTAAAATTGCCCTGGCAGACTGCTAACACTCTACAAACTGCTAGTAAGCAGACGCACAGTCGGTTTCCCTGCTGTGCATGCATGCTGTGGCTACCAAGCCACTCTTTGCAAAAGCGATACTTGTTAACCATTGAGCTTCTAATAAAATCTTAGCACTCCTCCAAAAGAGCATGTTTGCCAAAGTAATCTGGGTTTATTATTGATTCATAATGGTTTTACTAAATCACCTCTATAACACTATAATAATGGAAAGAGGAAAAGAAGGTGACATTCACAAAACAACGTAGGACTGGTATACTCAGATTGATTTACTAAATGAGTGTAGATTGTTCACTTTCCAAAGTTAATTATCAGTTTACAAGAGAGATGTCTGTCATGCACACATAACTTGGACTGGCTAAGATCTAGACAGGAATAAACAATCAAGCACAGTCTTCACCAACTCTAAACGTTAAGAAGGTTCAGGTTCCAAGGCAGTATATTTCCCTCTATAAATGATACCAGTAGTCTACTTTAATAACTTAATGTTTTCTAAATTTTTATCCAAGTAAAACGTATGATGATACATATGTCACATATATCTTACTTCCTTCAAAGAATAAGTGGAGCATTGTGTAAAAACCACAAAGCAGTATTCACTAAATCTTGTAACCATACTCATGATATATGTCTTTTATAAAAGACACTGAGAAGGTTTCTGCACGCATCCAGATGTTACAATCCTCATGTTGCCATTTTTGGATTCCATTGTATTGGCATATTTTTTTATGGATCACAACTACAGATCTGCAGATGCTGGTTTATATCTAATTTGACAGTCCTCATCTACTCTGGAAGTACTGTAGTCCTCAGTTTGCACTACACAAAATGTGTGGCCTTCATTTCTGTTTTCGTCTGATATTTGGAGATTGATTGAGCCATGGTTGCCGCTGGTTGCTTGTTATAGGTGGGGTGGTTGTATCAATATATTTCTGTACCTGTCACAGTATTATATTTCTCACCTCCCTTTTACATTTCTTTGAAAGCAAATGCTTGACAGTTTATAATAATTTTTCCAATATCTATAGTTGACTGTGCTTTGTAAAAATGTATATGCTAAAAAGATTAACAAGTAATTTTTAAATGCTATTGAAACAAACTTAGACCCAAACTTGCTAATATTCCATAAGAGCTAAATAGTCAATATTGTCTTAAACAAAAAGATCCGATGCATTTTTGCCATAGTCATAAGAAATAAAATGAAGGATTCCTTATGGTTCGATAAACAACAAAAAGTATATTTGTGCACTAGTTTATCAATGCAAATATTTATTTTGTTCTAGAATAATACATACACTTGTTTGGTACTTATTTTAAATATCTTAACTCCTATGTATTAAGGCCATATTTAATTATATATTTACATGGGTATGGGAGCAGACAATCCCAAACTCTTTATCGGGACCTTTTATTGGTTCTCCACAAAATTTCAAAAATCTGTTGCTGGGCTTCCACTATAAAATTTTCCAATCTGAACAGCTACATGTTAATAAATGTGTGGCCTTATGTCCTATTTTTACCTAAAATGTGGGCAGCACGGTGGCTCTGTGGTTAGCGCTCCAGCCTTTGCAGTGCTAGGTCCCAGGTTTGAATCTCAGCCAGGACATTATCTGCATGGAGTTTGCAGGTTCTCCCCATGTATGCGTGGGTTTCCTCCAGGTATTCCAGTTTACTCCCACATTCCAAAAACATGCAGTGAGGTTAATTGGCTTCCCCCCAAAATTGACCTTAGACTACTAGTAATAAAGACATATGACTATGGTAGGGACATTAGACAGTGAGCTCCTTTGAGCGACAGTTAGTGACATGACTATGGGCTTTGTACAGCACTGTGTAATATGATGGTGCTATATAAATACAGTGTAACAATGTTAAACTGGAAGATTATACCCAGGAGTTGGTGATTTGAATTCATGGGGACCTATTGCTCATGTGTTTTGATAGAAACCTTCAAATCTAAATACAATTACACTATGTAGTTGGGGAATACCTCATCCCTACATCTTTTAGGAATTTAGTGGCATAAATTATTATTTTTGTAACAATACAGAACTTGCTTATGGAGGCTTGAAACTGAATTACCACTTTTTTTCATTTGTGATAACATGCTACTATTTAAGCACTAACAATGATCTAATTTGTCAAACACAGAGAGTTTCGCTGAAATATGGAGCTTTACTGAAAAACAAATATAGATTTTGGGTGCTGGTTTGTGAAAATCTGCTCCAGCTTTCTGTTTCTGGTTTCCTGGTTTCAGGCTTTCTAAAAACCAAAATACATGCCCACTTGTATTTCACTGGTCTGCACTATGCTCTAATTTGCACTATGTTTTTTAAGACTATTTCAAACAGGCTTTCAACTGAAATAAAGTTCTTCAATGTCCAAAAATATAGGGGGGGGGGGGTAAATATATGAAATAACAATAAATATTCTTTATGGTGTTAAGGCTTGTAAACATAAAACTGTTCATAAATAGCTTCATCTGTCTAGCCAATATCTTGACCTTTTAATACAAAACATTGAAGTATTTGTGTAATCTGCAATGACAACACCAGAACAACAAAATAGAGCTGTTTTTGTTACCCACAGTATGTCCACATTTAAATCTCCTATGTTCGATTATCCAAAGGTTTGCCAAATCTTGTTAAAAATTCAGTAAACCTATACTTAGAGTGTAATCCAATAAAAAAGCTATTGGGAAGGGGGAAGTGTGGCCAAACTACTGTTAAAAAGGCACAAAACTGGACACTGCCATGGGTGTTATCTACCATCTACCAATGTAAACAACTACTACTACTAATAATAATAATACTCCACAGTGGGGACAAGGTCTTTTCATGCAGCTCAAAAAACAACACCAAGAATACACAAATACTCCAAATAAAAAACACTGGCATTGAGGGACAACTGGTCACAGGGTATTAAAAGAAAAGATTATATGTGTATGTTTTTGAAAAGAAGCACTTGTTGAAAATGTGGTGCAGCATAGATACATGGTAAATACTGTCATGGCATACTCCGGTTATCCGTGCACATTAGTGGCATCTGCCTATGCTTATACAGCTACAACAATCATTTTATTCATAAAAATCTTTTTTATTTTATATTTCAAAAACATTTTACCACAAAGTATCATTAAATTGTTTCTCACAAATTTTTGGGTTCTTTCAAGCTTTAAGAATACATCAAATAACCAGCAGCATTCTGACTACATAGTCAACTCAGTATCAAAGATACTGTTGCCTTTCCCTAAGACGAGACAAATAAGACTGATAATCAGCATAAATAAGGATAATAATGCAGATCAAGCAAATTCAAGCTTTACTTTCATGTTAAACTGTGGACATTTTACTGCAGTTTAAAATAACTATTACTTATTACAACTTAATGCATGATCACAAACAAATTTAATTATAGTCATTTATTCTGACGAACTATGTGCACAGGTTCCACAGCCATTTGCTTGTTATTATCCATAGGCAGATTATGATAGGATGGGACATAAAGCACTGCTGATTAAATATCATAAAGACTTGATGAAGTACAGTCACAGGTTACATTGCAAAAATGGTATGGCAAGAAGGAGACTGAAAAACACATTCAATTATCTCCAGTTCCAAAAGATGCATTTATTATAACAAAACGTCAAGTTTAATATTGTCTAAAGGTTTCCTTATCTCCCGCAGTAATAAATATAATAAGTAAGTTGTACTTTTGTACTCATTTTTTTACAGAAAGATAAAATAGGTGTTTGGAACCGTGTAGTGATTAATGACCCTTTAGGTTATACAAAAATATATGGCATAGATCTTTATATTTAGCACCTTTGTTAACTGTCTGCTCCTGTAATATAGAACTGCAATATGGTTTTAGTAGGCACCATATACACAATTCTCACAATACAGAATGTTTATTTAAAAAAGAACAACAAAAAAACAATATTCAATTATCTACAGTATAGACATCAAAGGTATATGAAGCACACTTTATTAGATGTAAACATATACACCAACTTAGTGGAAGATTACATACAAGGGCCACATTCAAAGGTTGTGTGGTCACATGGACTGTTGAAAACTCACAGGCAGATAGATGAACAAGTTACCATTGTTGTGCCCATGCCAAAAATTTGGAGAATCTATGAATAAATGTACCTGCGTGTAACTGCCTTAAAAAAAGTTGTCTGCACTTAGTAAGAACAAAAATAAATACTGGATCCCTTTGGCCATAACAAAAACTTCCTCACCAAAGTGATTCCTCCCATGTTAAAGCTGACCATATGGCCATCTCACCAAAACTTCCAAAAATTAAAAGATGAATGCTGAACTGACTGAATTATCCAAGGTTATTCATATATAGACACTTCAATGTTATTGTGTCCTATTCTACTTAAATAGTAGGGAGGCATCCTGAATGCTTGCTCATTGGTACAACCTATATACACAAGAATGTAATATATTGTATGATCACACATTGGGCCTGATTTATGAAAGCTCTCCAAGGCTAGAGAAAATACACTTTTCATAAACCTGGGTGATCCAGCAAACGTGGAAAAGATTTCTTAAAATTCATTTGCTATTTCTTAGCAAATGTTTTCAATCCTGGACCAGATCGAACCCAAGTAAAAGTGTATCCTCTCCAGCCTTGGAGAGCCTAATAAATCAGGACCATTGGCTGTTTTGCCCAACAACTGTATTGTGAAGCCTTTTACACTAGTGATGTTTGTTAGTCCAACTAACTACCATGTTAGTTCACTTGAGTCAAGTGTCCTCCCTTATAGGAGACAAGTGGTGTTATGTCTATTCGGTATACATCTTTGACATGTTTGCAAGGTCTTATTGATATTAATGGAATAGATAAATTTATTTTTTAATAATTAAATTGACACACAAAGTAGAGGGAACAAAAGAGAACAGTAATACATATACACAATTTTAGAAAACCTCATGAAAAACAAGGTTTATGAAGATCAGAATTTAAAGAATACATCAAGAGTGTGAAGATTACTTTGCTAAAGGCTAATAAGAGCCCATTCATACATGTCCTTCCTGGTGCACGGCGTTAACGCATGGGCCTTAATAGTGATATGTAACACATCATTATGCACCGAGTTCAAGGCAGTGCAATCAACAGCTATAAGCCACTTTTAATGGGTCACAGTGAGCTGTTGTGTCCTACAATGCAACTGCATTTGCAATACACACACTTGGATTTTTGAGTTGTCACAGGTGAGACATTACAATTATTTTCTTATAACTGATAAGTGTTCTGAAATGCTATTATGATATTTTAGTAACTGTGAGAGTTCTACCAAATATATTGTTTCCTGTTAATTCATACATTTCAGTTAATATTATAATAATTTATTAGAATTTATGAAATGTTTGGTACTAGGTTGGCTGTAGCTTTTTCCATCAATCAGATACCCTTTGTGTGCTAAAGTGAAAGGGTTGGTGTATGTGGTGAGACTAATAATGTTTTTGCACAGAAAATGTCATGGATATTTAATTGTAATTTGCAGGCAAGGCAGAAATTTATATAGCTATTCACTAAATGAATATACTTTTCTATTTCTACTTAAGCCATGTAATGTTCATGAATGTATTAATTGCTAATACACATTTGCAGCAACAGACATTTTTATTCAGATGATTAACTCAGCAAACTGGAATTTATGGTCTTTTGTAGGCTAAAGTTGTACCATTCAGTTATTTAATAAGGCTTAGAGTAAAAGGCCAAATGTTGTATTAACTTTACAAAAGCTTTTGAAAGTTGATATTTCAAAGACATTTTTCTTGCGGTAGTCACGTTGTTTGTCTTGTTCTATAAGGACACCAAATCCTAAAAGCTGGCAAGAATACATATGTTTATTTCACCACTGCTATGCAATTATTGAACGCCACTTAATTATAGCAACAGATGCTCGAGTGTAGGAACCAGAAAAATCAAACGCCTCATTTCCAGGTTATTTTTTTCCATTGCTTCTGCCAGCAGCAGATGTGCGAGCCCCTTGTGCTCTGGCGTAAATACTTATCAAATCCTAACAGGTCACCTATGTCACAAACAACATTTCAGATGCAACTGTTTCACCTGATAATAGGCTCTGAAAATAAAACTGTGAGCTGTAAATACATTGTATTACGAATGAAATGCCATAATGTGAAATTGCTTTTTCTCTGACTACAACAAAAGTCCTTGACAGTTCCTGGCAGTGATAAATCACCCTCCCATTAATTGTCTCCTCTTTCATTGGAAGGTGAGCCACTAAAAGGGGACGTCAACTAAAATGACTCTAAAGAAAACTTGGCAAGGAAAAAAAAGAAAATAGACTGTCATTTTGTCGTTTCTCAAATGCTGTGAAAACTGCTTTGGAGAAATCCAAATATTTCACTTGATGTCTTTGTTATAAATGGGAGATAATAGTGCCAAGAAATGTTTAAAGAACCTGCTAGCATAAAATATAATTATGAATATTTGAAAAAAAAAGATATGCATTTAAAACTACACCAAGCTAAAAAAAAACAGATATTTTTTACACTCGTTTGAAACTATTGTAAATGCCACTTATTTTTCTAATATACATAAAGACTAAAGCCATTCAAAGGATATACAAATTTAAGTTGGCAGTTTAAAGAGCAAAATTTAAAGAGGAGCTTCACATAACAGCTAATCTGATTTTATCAATTCAATTCGAATAGTTAAAATATTAATTCTAATTGGTTGCAATTGACTACTGCACATTACCTTTTGTTTTTTTTCCCACACACTGTCAAATTGGTGCCTGACTGTACCAAAGTAATATATTCTGTAACATATTGCCCTAAAACAAAAATAGGTTTTATGGCAGGATACCAGCAGTCCCCTTAATGGAACTGATGTATTTATGAATATGTATGCCTTCATGATTAAATTTTACCTCTCTGGTATTTGTTTTAATAGGCTCTTTGGACAACTAAACAATACCAGCAAAAAATTGTTCCTATTGTACCTATAGGTTGTTGGTTAGAACAGCAATGTATTATCATACTAACAGAGTTCAAAGTCTTTGCAATACCTAGAAGACGGGTAACCTTCCCATCATGTGAGGCAAAGTACTTAAAAGTTTGGGCTATTGACTGGAGTATACAAAATTGGGAATAATGGCACCAATAATACTGTGAAAAGTACAATGTGGATAAAAAATGCCTTAATAGCCTAAAGACCATCTCCAGACTAAACTGTTTTTGTAACAAAATTGGAAGAGTTAAAAACCTATGTGCTTTTATTTTGTTTTGTTTTTTTTATTTCCCTTTCTCTTCCTTCCCCGTATATATATATATACATGGTACTTACGTACCATGGTTAATATTATTATTATTATTATTATTATTATTAATTGTGATGCAAAATTATCCTGGTCCAAAACTCTGTGAAAAAAATCATAACATGTGTGTTAATGTTTTCTTCAAATAAACAAATCAATTTGATTTTTTTTTAATACATCATCCTAATGAAATACATATAGTATTAACCATGGAAACAACAAATATTAGAGTGGAATGTTTGCAGAATTAAAACATTATTCTGAAAATTAAATATCTACAAGCCCTGTTAGTTTCAAAAGATACTGTAAAAATGTTTATTCATTCAGCTTCTTTCACTGAAAAATGTGAGTGATGTAGGGTGATTTCTAAAGGTCATTTCTATAATAACATTACACCCTTTGTCTTAGCTACTTCTTTAGAAGCAATGCGTTAACTAAAACACACAAGAAACCCCTTTATATGCTTTGTACTCTGTGACTTTTTACATCTTTTATCGTCAAATCCACATTAAACATTTTGTATTAACATGCAGTGGCAGCAACATTTCCTCACATAGCATATTAAAACTGGTCTAGTGTAAAATTCATAAATATAAACTACTTGAATGAAGGGTATCGTGATTTTAAATCATTATATCTTGTGTTAAGATTTTGTAACTTCCTGTTATATAGGAAATTATATATTATTCAATCAGCTAACAACTAACGAATACAAAATTAGATGTAATATCGTATGCACCATGTTTTATGATGCATATAATGTGATTTCTTAGTAGGTATTGACATTTATGGAAATATATGGGATAAAATAAAAATCAACCAGTATTAGGAGCAAATACACAAGGATACATTTACTATTAAAGTATAGTTTAGGACAGTGGTCGCCAACCTTTTTGGTTCCGCGGACCCACTAAAATCACTGACTTCTGACCGCGCATGCGCAGGGAGCCGGGTGTCAATCAAAGGAGGAGAAACCTTCCCCACAGTGACGTCATCGTGAGGTAGCCCCGCCCACTCTCCCATCACAGATCCAAGCCCACGATGGGAGAGTGGGAGGGTTATGTCCAGGGACACAGCCCGCCCATTTTCCTAAGCCTGGGACTTGTACGGGGACGTGTTCCGTGGCCCTGGCTGATAAGTCCCCCCAGCGGAGTCCTTCTTCTGACCCCGTTTGGGGGTGAAGCAACCGGAGCCGAGGACCCCCAAAGTTTTCTCGCGGGCCACCAGTTGGCGACCGCTGGTTTAGGAGACTTTTATGAATTTATGAGTGTATATCTGCCCAAACATCATGTACTAAACTCCAAATTTTACCTACACTTTGGCTAGCAAATATCTCACCCAAAGATCAAGTCACCACCGTAGCTTCTCTCCTTTTTTTTTTTTTTTTTTTTTTTAGGGGCACTTAATATTGATATCAATGGGCTTCATCCTATGGTCTCCTATAACCTCTGAGATCTCTTATCACAAAATATCCCTACCCTAATCTTTCTCTCTTTTCCCACCCACAATATAGTCTAAGATGCCACCAATCAACTTGGGGTGTCCCCAAGCCTTATATATTCCCGGTGATACCAAGTAAGTGATTACTTAAGTACACAGAGTGGGCTCCTCTTTTTACTGTCTACCCTAATTCCAAAAAATATAACCTCCAAACCGAATTGATTGTTGAAAGCTTTACTTTTTATCCAATTTTTTCTCCAGTTCTTATCAATCAGTTTTGAGATCTTCAATAAATGGTCCTATTTAGTTATTGACGATTTCTTTGTTATACAATTTTGATTAAAAACAAATAATTAAAACGCATTAAAGTTAAACATTTTTTAAATATGCTTAAGAAAAAACATATTACTGTTACAGTACAAGGATTAATTTTTTAAAGTCTTGAAGCCAACATTTGGAGATAGCATATTTGCAAGTCCATCTCTAGAGAAATTCAAAATGCCCTTAGCTTGAGAAAAACAGCAATGTTATTTTTTTAACATTTCCTATATTTAGAGATTAAATCGCTCACTGCACAAATCCATTTGGAAGAGGCGAGAAGGTGAAAAGGATAATCAGTACAGTCACTGGTCCGTGTTTCCTAAACGTTTCTGAAAACATTACTGTGTGTAGGCATAAAATTAGCGGCAGGACCTTAAAAAGGCTGGCATTTAGCGTGACTTTTTGGAAAGTGACACCCTCATTTTTTTCTTGTAGGATATCATTAAATTTCAATCGCCCTATGGCAGTGCCTTTCCATTAATAACCAATTCACTGTGTCACTTTGGCTCTCCTTTGAAATAATGAGCCTTTGCTGCGCTTTAATAAATTTAAACATATTCTCAAGGCTAGCAAAGATAGCAAACTGCAGATGGGCTGAGAGGAAAAAAACACGATTCATAAATCCTTAACTGCCTGAGATTGTTGTGAGCAAAACAAAGTAACACTCATAAAATATTAAACAATCCCAGCTGTATGACTGAAGCGTCATTAACAAACATTGACTATTTACCATGATAACTGGTGATGGTGGGTGGATTGATACGATGAAATTTGCTTTTCAAAAACCCTTTCGTTCTCTAAATAATTCTCTAGCCAGTTTGACAAAATGGTAGAAACACATATGTTGACTTGTATTGTCTTTAGTGAGAAATTATATTATTATAAACTGTCTAATTGAAGATTAATAAGGTCATTTTGGTAAATTTATATTTGCCATGTGGGTGTGAATTATGAAATACAAAAGCTATATGTTATAGGTTAACAGTTTATTATACGAATGCAAATTTAGAATGTATATGATAGTCTTGGTAGTAGTTTTTTAACATTGGTTAGGAAGATCTACCAGAACAGTCAAAAGGTTATTTTCTTTGTTCAGAACCAATTAAACTAATAGCATAGCAAGACTAAGAAAAACAGTGGAAATTTTTGTCATAATAATGGGTTAATTTTATGGGCTAAAGTTAAAATGTGCACTGATCTTATTACCTGTTTATGTCTGTGTAGACTTTGTATTGTCACAGTGAGACACACATGGTTTAGGAAATGAGATTATACACGATTTAGGAAAAACAATATATATACGCTCAGAGATGGGGTCTTAATGCTTGACTAGGCCTATAATGGTCTTAATTCACCACAGGCAGTGGACATGGGTATTTTTTGGATGTGTGGTTGGAGATTCCTGATTCTTGGGGGAAGCAGAGGGAACCCCATCACCCCTGCACAATTTGTTTTTGTTTGTGACTGAAGGACACAGCATGTGTAAACTCTATCTAGACCAATAATACAGGCAAAGACAAAGAAAATGTTAGAAGGGCTGAATGGAACAGTGATGGCCAATGGTAAGTAGAATACAAGGATAATGAGAGCATTAAGGGAGTAAAAGAGGACACTAGAGAGAGTTCTTTAGCTACTCTCTCTAACTGACTTTTTCTTTTCCTTTACAATTTATTATAAAATATTATTTACGAAAAATGCCTTGCAAACTAAATTTGTTCAGACAATGTACCATCAATACTAAACTGCCCTATTGTGGCTCCATTAACATGTTTTTAAAGTATAACTAAATCTTTTTGTACAAGTTTTAGATTGTTTGTTTAAAATCCCTGTTTTTTGCATATCCTTTTGGAGGGTCTCCTTTGCAGATACAATCAAAGTGAACAAAGGTTTCCAAAGTGAACAGATACATTCTGTAAGTTGTCATTACAACTTGTGTCCCCTTTAAAAGATTTACCCTTTATTTGTCCATTCTTTAACTCTTTAATGTTCTTTTATTTGTATCTTTCTAAAGGTAACTTTGTTTTGCAATATTTCAGCAGACTCCACATTTCCGAGTGGCAAATTTTTCTAGTAGACTGAACAGCCAAGAAAGCTTTTTTTTCACATTTTAACTTCACCATTCGACACCATTGACAATCTGGTGAATTTTCTAGGACAATTGTGATTTTGGCTTGTCGGAAAGGGTGAGCAGAAGGGCTAAAGATGGGCTAAGGAAGAGCTAAAAATGGGCTAAAGATGGGTAGGGTGTCGAAAATGGCACCTAATTCCTGTTTTCAGCACACTGTGGGAAAATCAAAGACAACTGGTAAGTGCGTTCAGTTCACATTGGAATGTATTGTGTAGTTGGGTAGTGATTTAAATATGGTACTTTGATTTTGCTTTGAAGTCCAAATTAGATAGTCATGACATTTTAGTTTTTTTTAGGCCTAATAAATCTGCAGCTGAGGGAAACTCCAGTTGACTTTGGTGAAAAAAAAAAAAAACCCAGGACACCATAGTCCAATTTCCTTGAAGTATTTCCTGTAGACTAGGCTAATTTTTCACTTTAAAGAGTAGTTGTAGTTTTGTAGTTGATCAAGATTGCCATGTTTATGAGATAAAAAATTACAGAAAAAACAATTCAGCAATTTTTCTGAAAAGTTAATTTCATAAAATAATATCCATACATAAACCACTAATTACTTTCTGTGTCTTTATTTAGACACAGAATGTAAAATTTCCATTTGCTGAATATGCTATAACAAAGCTTTGTTTGCTACAATTTCAATGATTAAGTTTAGTCATTTAATATGCAGTTCTTTCACATGTAATTGTTTACATTAAAGTAAATTAGAGCATAAATATGCAGTAATTTATAATGATGTACTTCTTCCCTATTAGCTCACATATATACTATATAGTATGAAAATCTTAGCTTGCATTATTGTTATGGCAGGAAAAATAACCCTATGTTTGTCCTTAAAAATCTGAATAAGGCTATGTACACAGGTGCAATAATTGTCATTGCAAAACGAACGATTGATGTCCGCTCAACGATTATGCATGATTACTTTGAACGAATAAAATCCACCAAAAAAGTACACACACGAGATATGATCATTTGAACGAGGCAGGTAGCGATGTGTACTAGAGAAAGTGTACCGCTGAACCATCCATGATCACTGAACAACCGTACACACAATAGTTTGCAAGCGATCGTCGCCCAATCAGATCCGCCGGGATGGTCGTTTGTTTCTAGCCACTTTCCTTGTTCGTCGGCGTCATTAGCCAGTCGTTGTGCACTATTTTGTTAAAGAGTATCGGCCGATCGGTTGTCAATTGTTCGTTTCCAATGACAATTATTGCACGCGTGTACATAGCCTTAAGGCTCAGTTTTCATGTACACTTAATACTCATAATACTCATGTACACCTAAAACTATAGGTGAATAGACTATATATATTCAATAGTCTTCTCGTTCCTATTATACATGATACTGTGACCATTGAAAGCCAACCGGTACTCCGTAATGCCTCAAGCAGGGTTTACAATATTTTTTTGGAAATGCAGTAGAAGCAATTCCTGAAATGTGGCTAGCCCACTACAGGAAGTTAGGGGAATCCTTGAATTCTTGCATAAATCAACATTCTTATGTAATCGCAGTTGTTTTAAGATACAACAAAATGAGAAATGTCCTATTTACATTGTACACTAAATCATCTAAGAGGAAAATGGAAAAGATGTCCTTGTTTTGTGCAGACATTAACATGACATATTTGCAAAAAGAACCATTTCTTTTGAAGACTCTAGCCACTGTGTTCAGGGTTACTCTGCCATAAGTTTATCACTCAGAAGAACCTTTTCTTTGTCATATAAATCAGAAAGTCTCCAGCTGTTTCTTTGGGAATCAAATTATTTAATTTGATTATTTTTTTATTATTTATTTTATTGGGCAGAAAATTAAACTGCATCATATCACTGTACAGACATACATGAAACTGGGTATGCTAACATACGGTACACAATATTATTTGTGATACCAATCAGTTAGTAAGATATTAAATCCTACCATGAAAACATATATGCACAGGACAGGAAATGATACTTCTTATCTTTTGTTTAATCAATTATGGCCCTGTAATACTTCCATAGAATATATATGAAAGCTTTATTAAAATGATCAGCAATTTCTGAGAGTAGAACACACCAATATTTTAAACAATTTAATCTATGTGTAACATCATAAAGAATCAAGAAAGTCTGTCAAAAATTGAAATGGTAATAAAGGGAAATTTGAAATGTTTTCATTGTATAACATCCTTCTAAGTTAGTTTAACATTCATCTTTGAAATGTCACCAGCTTCACTGGGCTTACAGAAGCTGATACAAGGTCTTGATAATGTAATATATTTTTTTTCTATTAAAAAATTACTTCCATAGCTGGAACATTTCTATATGTTTTATTTATTTGATGTAAATTACTGATACTGATCAAACTGTGTTCATTTATATGTATACCTCTATACTATACTATGTGATATTAAATCCCACCTTAGTATACCCTTAAAAAAAACCCTATGCACTTTTTATTAAATGCTTGTTCAGAGTCATCAAGGTGGCAATTACACCATTTTGGTGCACATACATCATAAAGTCTATAGTTACAGTTTTCAATCCTCCTCCTGTCTGTCTCTTTTTCATTTGTCCTGTTTGTACCTTTATTAGACTTTTATTGATTATTTGCATACATAAGCTAGAAGGTACCTGGGGTTACCCAAAACACACTTTTTAAAATGTATTTAAATAGGGCCAACTTGTTTAGAGACATTTTTTAAGGTACAGAACATCAACACAAAATAATAAACTAAAAATAAACTGCCTATTGAAAAATAACATAACCTTTTTTCTGCCTTAGTCTTATGAACAGCATTATTCAACTCTTTTTCCTCTAAATATCTTAGTACATGTTAAACTGTACATTAAAGCCAAACTAAAATAAAAAAAAAATAAACCCACACCTACATTTAATCCAGCAGATCATTCTATTTGTTGGGAGGATTCCTCTTCAGCCAGGTGCAGAGAAAGCGCCGGGCACCAACATTTTTTCTCTTCTTCCGGGTCCTTCTTTCTGCATCACCTGATCTCGCACTGCTCAGACGCGAGATCGGGTGACGTAGATTGTGAAAAAAACTGCCATACTCACAGTGAGATCAGCAATTTTTTTTTCCATTGATGAAAGGGCTCTTTCTGCGCATGCCAGAGATTAGGGTATGCACAGAAGGAGCAGCCAAGAGCCTCCCGGGATGCGTGACGTAAGGATCCTGGGAGGCTTTGTGCTCCTATTCTGTCTTGATCGCCGCAGCGCTTTTTTAAAAAAAAGGTGTTGCTTTTTTATAAAAAAAAATAACAAAAATTTAAACTTTTATGTAAAGTAAAAAAGTAAAAATTCTGAGTTTAGGTCCCCTTTAAGTATTAAATATTAAGTTGGTAAGCTTTTTTTTTTTTTTTTTTTTTTTTTTTTACTATTGTTATTAAAAGCAGAAGATGGTGTGAGTGAGCTTATGCTGTAATCAGCATTAATTTTAGCACAGAGTCACCTGTTTGCAGGTACCACTGATGTTAATGCTACCACAGTTTTGCTCTCAGTGAACAACAGCAGTGCATAATAATTACAGTTAAAATATGCTTTGGCTGTTTACCTTGTTTAAAAGCACATTAATGTACACATATTTTCTTTAGTAAATCAGGTCCATAGCGTGTATACTGTGCTCAGATATGCAGACTCCTAGCAAAATGTCTTGGTTCTATACACAAATTAAAATTTGAACTGCTAGAAGGACATACCAAACTGTGAATTCAATGTGCACATTTCCCATATACATTTTTGATTGTTTGATATTGTTCCAAAATTACATTAGGATTATGTCATTTAATGTATGTCCAAGTAACGCAAGTACGTCTGATTTAAACAGAAGACTGTCACTGTCAGCAAATATTGCCGGACGGGGTTGATGCTCTCCCTAGGTTGCACTTTGCTAGCCCTTCCCTCTTGACATGCCAACAAAATTTATCCTGTTAACTGACATTACTATCAACAGGAGTTAAGACAAAGCTGTCTAATCCTTGCATAGAATACAATAGGTCCATATGTTGCCTACACTTATATTACTATTACTTACCAAGGCTAAATAGCATGTTGTCAAGCTTTGAACACTTTTAATCAGATAATCCTAACAGTATGTGGAAAGCAAGGCAAAGGAAAATCTGCTGTAACAAAGACACTGTTACAGTTCACCTTCAGTGAAGAACAATAATGCATTATTAAATTCACTTTCCTGCTCAGTGGTTACACTTAGCTGACCACAGCAAATTTGCTTTCTGCCTGGTCTTCACAAGTTGGCAGAAAAATAGATTCTGTCACATTTAGTGGGTTCTGAAAATGACAGGATGCCTCTCATGGTTCAACTATAAACCATAATCTTTCACAAGTAAATATAATTACAAATGCCTTTTGTCACATATTTCTTCAGAAAGATATTAGGTGGGGAATATTGTTGTAGCATATAGCAGCAGGAGCACAAATGTCAATGAAAAAACAAGTGATACTAAACACAGTATGAATAGATGTATTTGACTACATGTTTAAGAATATAAAGATCGGTAAGAGAATTGCTTTTTCTATCAAAATACTTTTCTTGATTTTACCACATGAGTTCACCTAGTTTTCGTACATATTTAAACCTATAGCATGAGAAATTATGATGTCAAACTTTGACGTGTAAAAGAAAGTCAAAAGTAATATGTAAAAGGCAGGCAGATTTGCAGGAAAAAAATCATGGGTACATGTATATTACAGATTTGCCAAAACATTTTGTGCACATTTATCAGGCAATTTTTTACCTTGGCCATTTGTTGCATATTTGCCACACATTTGCCAACACATGTGGAAAATGTACTGATAGTTGCAAACATCTGTTCTTTACCAGGGAAACATGCTTACTATAACATTTGATTTGTTTGTTAAAAGGTGAATGTTGCACTTTCTTAACATACTTAACATACATTAGCCTGAAATGGTGGGACAGCAACATTTTTGCTGATTTTGTAGTACACATGCATATGTTTGTCTATGGAGAACCATGTCCATAGTGCTGAATGTACTTTTATGCAGTTTAAGAACATAATTTCCTATAAAATTTTACTTAAGAAAAAAAAGCAGTAATTAAAAAAAAAGATACTCCCCACTCCCAACATGAGTCTCAACAAAGGGGCTCTGGGATTCTACGTTTGGAAGTGCTTTAAGAAGGTTCACCT
>NC_092858.1:54180995-54235995 GCF_032062135.1 Pyxicephalus adspersus
TATGTTTGTAGGAGCAGGGCATAAAAAACTTAGGTAATATTGTGATAACAATATAGCACAGAGTGTAAAAATATATTTAGATCACCCAAAATGCATTTAATAACTTTTAAAACTTTTTTTTTGTTTAAGTAAGATATAACTGTGCATGTAAGGCAGTGTGCCTGACAGTTGAAAATGTCAAACCCAAAACTCTTCTGCATAATTACAGGCTATTAAGATACTAAAAGATTAAATAATGTTTTATGAAAAGTAGTATATTGTAAAATGAAAAACTGAACATACGTATTCTGTCTGAGGAACTTTCAGTCCTCGCAGGTGAGCTAGAAACACTGCTACTTCTGTGGGATGAAGGGTGGCTTCCAGGTCTTCGTCCATCTTCAAGGGAGGGTGCAGGTGAAGGGCTATCGGGAACTCTTTCCTGAAGAACACAATAACAAATATTATTTAACCAATTTACAGAAACAGCAAACATTATTTCCAAAGTGGATAGACAAAAAAAACTTTATTAATTACAATTTGATGAATGACTGGTTGGGAATGACAGCACAGTCAAAGAGGAAGCTATTTTTCTGTAGTCCTCAGCCATACCTTTTTTGTTATCATTAGTAAAATGTTGTGCTCACCTTCTCACAATGGGCCTAATTTATTGAGGGGATGATACACTTTTATCAGTGAACATGGGCGATCCACAAACCTGGAATGGATTTCCTAAAAGGCATTTGCTATTTATCAGATCCACTCCAGGTTTGCTGGATCACCCAGGTTCACAGATGAAAGTTTCTTCCCCAGCCTTGGAGAGCTGTAATAAATTAAGCCCAATAGTCTAGGTTAGGACTGTTACAACAGGAAAAATGTTTGTGTACAAAGATGATGCTGCTGTTTGCAACAAATGGTGTGCCTACAGGCTTCAGTAACAGAAATCAAACTTGGATAGCTGTTTAGTGGTTGTGTAGAAAGGATCGCCTAGTTATGAGCAATCATTATTAGCAAAAACTCAATTATTTGACTTTTGATTTTAATTGATTATTTGATTGATTTTTGATTTTAGCACAGAGAACAGATACCATTGTAAATATTTTATGCATAATTGTTTGTTTGTTTTATTTATTATAGCTAATTGACAGAATCAAGGTGGCTTCCCTTGTCAAAGCTATTTAATTTCTTGTTAGTTTAAATAAATGGATTAGTTTAGATAAATGGACATATGCTTATGTATGATGTTCACAGGTATTTTGTATTTCAGATAATACCTTCCTCTGTCACCTGCTTTTTTGTCTAGTAAATATTAGGTTACACATTTATTTCTATTTGCTTTGCACATCAGTAACTATGTTTTGCAGTTTTCTGTTGCGTGTTCAAGTTTTTTTTTTCCAGAATAATTTAGGAATATAATTCATTTTTGGTATGAATTAGACATCTTCTATCTATATTTTATACAAATGTACTGCTTTTAGGAAAACAGAAGACGTCTAATATTTTATTTGAGTATATATGTCACAAATACGTGAATACAAACCTTTTTTTGTTTTATTATATTTTATTATTATAATATATTTGCTATTTTATATTACAATATTTAAGGCTATTGAAATAAGAGAGATTGAATATAAAGCAACAATTGTATTCCCTCTCTTTCTTAGCACTGCCTCTATGTTGCTTTCAAAATTGAAGTAACAAAAAATATTAAAAAATGCATGAAAATACGCCTGTCCATGTCTGCAGCATGTACATTACAGGTCATGGCAATCATACATAGAGTGATTCATGACTGTCAGGATCTTCTTTCCCAGCCTGTTACAGCTCCTCTGCCATTCACCCATCTCATATATCTAAACATTCTATTACAAAAGGACATCTAATGCTCATCTCATTTCAGAAAGGGCAGATTCAAAAAAAATTCTCAGCATGAGGCCAAGGCAGCTACATAATACATCCCATAAAACCATGTATAGTTCTCGAAATGTAATTTCAGGCAAGTTGACCTAAGGTATTGCTTTCTTAGTACCATTTTAAAGCTATTTATAATCATTATAATCTGAATAATATTTTCTGTTTCCAAAAAGTGATCTTTTTATTCAGCGTTTTTATGTCAGCAACCTATTCACAATTTTAAGCATACACAATGCTCTGGAGTATATCAAAACCTCTTCTAAACAGCCTAACAACAGGTGAACATAATACATACACAGAGAGGGAATTCATGAAATAGGTGGCCCAGTGTGAATAAAGCCGTTTACAGACTCTAAATGTTCACCACTCGAGACAAATATTCATGATCGTCTAAGATGAAAATCCAGCATCATATAGCTGTTGTCCTATGCGTCATCCTGCCTATAGAACAGAGCCGGATGTACAGCCGGATCACAAAAAATGATTGCTTGTCTGGTATACCTATTGCCAGGAATGTATGGAACCCTGTGTGCATGTGCAGAGTTAAAATATTCTGGCCTGGCCATTCAAGATGGCTGAAGATCTTAAACCCAGAAGAGGACCAGGTAAAGATATGGCCACTAGCAAACAAATGAAAAGAGGTAATTTTAATAAATAATTGCAAACAGGCAGGTACGTTAAGGTTATCGCAGAAGAAAACCAGCTTTGGCAAGCTGCACTATAATAGTTTTATATATTAAGTAATATTGGACTCCAGAACACACACTCATACACATTGCTACTATTTAGCAAATGCTTTAAATCCTGGGCCAAATCCATTGCAGGTTTGCTTGGTCACCCAGGTTTTCCCATTATAGCCTATATTCTCCTGTCTTGGAGAGCTTTAATACATCAGGCCCACTGTCCATATTATAAATGTTGTGCTTGTGCAAAAAAAAAACATAATGAACATTGTTGTCTCCTCTGCAATCAAACAAATTTACCTGCCTGTTTGCATTGTTTTCTATAATGTATAGTGTATGAGCCCGGCATACCTGGCTGCCAGGAATGAATGCACTCCCGTGCACATGCGCAGTGGTTACATCGTTCCCATCTGGCCAGTCAAGATGGCTGAGAATCCAGGACTCGTAAGACAACCAAAAGACAGTGAACATGGTGGCAAAGGAGCAATGAGAGTTAAATTTAGTTAAAAAGTTGTAAACAGGCAGGTAAGTTTATTTAAGAGACATTGCCTATCCCAGACACGCTGGAAGAGGTGCACTCTGCAGACTGCTGAAAGTTTTTTTTTTTTTTTGCCTTTCATTAGGTAAATTGTTTTATTCTAAGAACCTTAAACTTGACAGAGCATAATTTCATAATTATATCTTGTTTAGTGTATTTATTCACGGAATATTGAAACTAAAAAAAGACCTTACCAATTAACACAACGTAATACATTTAAAAGCTTTTAGAATAAAGAGATATTTACATATTTGCAATGTAAAATACCTTAATTACTGAAGTTTCAACCCTGGATGGTGGACTTTGTACTTGTGCGGCTGCAGCCATGTTTGCTATTGTACTGAGGTGGTTCATCTGGCTCATTGCCATGGTAACAGAAGCTGGAGGTAGGCTTACGGGGATAAGAGGGTGAGGCATCATCATAAATGGCAGTTCCAGACCTGCAAATTAAAATAAATGCATTTCAGTCTATAATTCATTTTAACCCATGAAATTCATTTAAATATAACTATGTTTTTGGTTTATGATGAGCGTATCACAACAAAATGATTACGATCGAGTCTCAAAATATATAGACATAATCTATTTCTTTTAAAAAACGTTTAATATGCAAACATTTATTTAAAGCGTACCTAAACTCAGAATTTTCACTTTACATAAAGGGGTAGAGAACCCCTTTTTTTTAGGCGGTTGAGAATGAATGGGGGTGCAAAGCCTCCCGGGATACCTACGTCAGGCATCCCGGGAGGCTCCTGGGCGCTCCTTCTGCGCATGCGAGACGCTCAGGCATGCGCAGAAGGAGCCTTTTTGCTCAAAGAGAAAAATTTGCCGATCTCATGCATGCACAGTGAAATCGGCAAATTTTTTTTTATTCTACGTCACCCGAACTTACACCTGGGTCGGGTGACGTAGGATGAAGAAACCAGAAGAGAAGACGAAGATCGCTCCGGGGCTGATGCCGAGACGATGCGGGACCTGATGCCGGGCACCCCTGGAGTGATCGGACTGCCCTGCGGGATTGAAGGTAAGTGTGTTTTTTTTTATTTTATTTTTGAGCATAGTTCCCCTTTATTAACAAAACAATGATGTAATTTCTATTTAAAAATATACAGACACAATTCCTCCCTTTCAAAATTCAAATGTTTTAAATATCCATATAATAAAGACTTTATAGCAAAGAGAATAACCACTTTGTTCTACATACCTTATACAGAGGCTACCTAATGTGTTTTATTTTCACCTTGTCATAATGATGATAGCATTTTAGTAATTTACTTTCAGTAGCAGAATGCAGACAGTGCAGTTAAAATATACAATACATGTTGTATATATTTGATTTTAAACCAAAAACTTAGGCCACACCACTAGATGGCACTGTGTCCTCAAAACCTGTGTAACAAACTTTTGCCATCAAACCATGCGTTTGTTAAATACTTTATATAGGGACACAGCGCCATCTACTTGTGGCCATCAACCATGTACGAAATAAATTTTAAGTGACTCATCATTATTAAGAAATACAAAATACTTAATAAAAGCTGTAAGAAGGGAAAAATATATAAACACTGAATGTGATTTTACATTTTTCCTTTTTAAATAAACCACACCATAGACATATTTATTTTTGTTAATTTTATAGGCATTTCTATTGATTACTATTTTTACACATGACAGCTGTGTTGTGTGCCCTAGATTTATACTCCTATACTATAAGTCAAAACATTATTTTGTATTCTCAGGTAAAAACAAGTTTATATTTGAATAAATAGGGTATAAAAAAATATTTAATTTCTTTGCTATCAAATACTTTTTAATAGATTTGTTTCCTGCTTTAGTTTGATAATATGAGCATACATCTGATTAGTTGCTCTTAGCATGGCCCCCATATTATATTTCTATGACATAAGCCTTCTATGTGTTGTATAATAATATTCTGTAAAGAATAGTTAATCCATAAAAACTCTCCTTTCAGATGGATTCTCCATGTCACTGGTTCTTGTACTTTGTTTTCGAAGAGGAGAAATACTTAGCATAGCATTTAACTAACAGTTAAAGTGATTACAACTTTCCAGTTGTCATGCTGTCTATTTTCAACATCTTACAAAACCAAGCCATGTTAAAACAGGTGGCTTTATTGAACTAACTTTCAACTATGTAATAAACACTGCAGATGTTTATTTTTAATTGCCTTTTGGAACAGTGGCTTAAAGTGGAATGTAGGCCCTAAAACAATTTGTATGATCTGCTGTGTAAAGGGTGGCCTGTACCACCTGTTCTTTATTGAACTCCTAAACAACTGTTCAATTACCAAATAATTCCAATGCTGTTGATTTCTCACAATTGTATTTCAATAAATTGCACCTTTTATTTACATGTAATAGCATTTAAACCTATAACTAAAGAGACAAAACATATATGTATGTATGTAAATACATCTGATTCATGCTTTCACTGGTGAAATATTTATTTTACCTTTTTGGTATTGATGTTTATGTCATCTCCATGTATATGTTAGGGTAACTACAAAATTATGATACAAATTCAATATATACATAATAAACTATAATTTATAATATATTTACTTGTGTTCATTTAGGAATTTGCTGCACTATGTGCACTTGGCGCACTAGATAAAGTATATCTTTATATGTTTTATCAAAACATGTTTCAAAATTGCTAATTAGTTTAGCTTTAATAAGCTTTAATAAAACTCAAAATGTCCATGTGCAGAGCAGTCCTCTATGATGATCTGGAACTAATAGGGACCTACAGTTTAGCTGAAAAACCTCTCGAACAATAAAATGTATTATTCTATTTATCAGTATGTTGTAGCAGAATTTTTTATTGTACCACTAATAGGATAACTAGGTTTTTCAGCTCTGCTTCCACTGCTTCTTTTGCCACTGCCATTGACAATGATTGCCCTTAACTACTTCTTCTCACAAAGCAAATGTATAAGCCAACTAATTTATCAAAAAAAAGATTTAGGGCTAAATATATTCTGATGACAAATGGGTGAGCAATCGTGTATAAAACATTTAAACAAACATTGAACATTGCAAAAAAAAACAAAATGTGCTAAGAAGAAAAATACTAAAAGTTGATGCACCTGTGTCCAGACTATGCAAACTAAAGTATTTCTATAGGTTCAACAAAAGTCCTTGTCCTCTTTAGCTGAGGTTCTGTGCAGAAATTCATCAGCGTAAGCTCCCTAAAGTCTGTATTTAGTCACTTAGAAAATAAAAGAAGCTGAGACTTCTGAGATATCCAAGCAAAATGTGTCCCCTTAAATCTGGACAAGCATCTCCAGGCAATTATCAAAATACACCAAATGGAATAATTCAGGGAAACTGTTTTACCTCCCAGATGATTTGTATTTTTTGTTCTTTTGGTTGTTAGATTTATACAGCACAGCCTTGTGTGGCAGTGCTAGAAGCCTGATTTTTTCAGTTGCAGTTGCACTTACAGGTCAACCTGTAACTGGACAAAATATAGAGGAGCAGCCGACAATACCAGGTCACCTCACTACTTATATGAGCATGCTCCTTGTTAGTGCATGAGCAGAACAACTGACTTCTATTGCTGCTTCTCCTATTCCAGTCTGCAGTGCAAGAGACTGCAAAAGTAAAGGTCAAATTCAGGTACTTACAGTGCTTTTAATGATGCATTCATACTTAGATCTGCATTAATTAGTGTCTCTTTTTATCTGTCTGCAATTCAGCTTTAAAGATGAAATATAGATAAGACCTAAATATAGTTAAAAAGGTTAAATGAATATCATGTTCAAATGCATTTAAGTCACTTGATTCTTTTTTTCCTTAGACTGTATCCACTGCACAGTTGAGTAAATACATGGAATGCAAAAAGTTTTATTTGTTCTCAATATATAGATTACATTGGGATCTAGGTTAAATAACACCAGCAAGCTGTCATATTGTTTGTGCATGTAATGGTATAATAAAATATATTTTACATGGGGTTTTACAAAACTGAATTATTTTTTGATTTTAAAGCATTTTTTGTGGGATTTAACAGACTATAGAAAAGCAGTAATGATAGACAATCTGTGCTCAAATCATTGAATTTTTTTCTTATCCAAGATGCCCTGTCTTATCATTAGGATCTGAATCAACTAGCATTTTATAACTAGAAGATGTGTTTCATTATTCATTTAAAACATTTATTTTTTTACACATTGGCTACAATTTAACAAAGCACCATAGCACCATATAGATCCCAAAAACAAGAAGTAAGGTTAACTGACTTGTTTATTTACTTGTATTTATATAGCACTAACATATTACTCCGCACTTTACAAAGTCCAAGTTATATCACTTAGTGTCCCTCAAGGTTCAATTTATTGTTAAGGAAAACAAATAACCGAACTGCATGTTGTTTGGGATATGGGAGGAAACTGGAGTGCCCAGAAGTAACCCACAGAAACATGGGGGGAAGATACAAACTTTTTGCAGATAGAGCCCAGGCCTGAATGTCAAACCTGGGATCCATTGCCGCAAATGCCAGAGTGATAGCAACTGGGCCAACCATGCTGTCACTCCCCCCTGCTCCCTTCCTAAACATTGGCATCAGACTGGGTTATTACAATATGACTATGGAAGGGAGATGTGAGCCCCATTGAGTGACATGAATGGACTCTGTAAACTACAACAGGACTGTATTATTAATACAAGAAAATGATAGTAACGGTAATTATTAGGTAACCTATTTTAGAGGACATAAACAACACCTATAACAAACAGCCCTGTGCACCGCACAGTACATATTAGCTATGTTCTAGTTTCATTATATTGTCATTTCTACCACTCAGCAATTAAAATACTTTATTAAATCCCACTGCTGATGCCCAATGGTTTTATAATAGCTACAGCTAATAACTATGATGAGAGATGAATGACAGCATCTCGTACCATTTGGTAGCAGGTGATTCTGTTGAAGAGAGTTGAGAGGATGAGTAACTGGAAGGGTATGCTGTCCAGGCAAGTTGGGATGGTTAACAGAGGCTTGTGATCCTTGGGTAGGGAGAGACTGAAGCTTTTCTTTCTCCCAAGAACCATCACTGCTCCCTGTAGAAATGAATATACATTACTAGGATTTAGGATGGTGTCTATAATTAAAAAAAATCATAGGTTGAACAGCTAGCCTTATTGCACTGGTACTGCAATCAACATTTTGTCAAATTAAACGTATCATTTTATATTTAAGGTAATGTAAGGAAGAGAATTTTGGCACACACAGTGTATTTATGGCTTTATTCTGAAAAATATATACATTTTTTCTTTCCTAGATACTAGTTTCTGCTAAAAAGTAGAATGAATCTAGGCACAGAAAATATTAGTCCATGTGTACAACCACACTGCCTGTGCAGAATTAGTATCTTTAACCTGCATCATAAACTTGTCTCAGAATATCATTTTGTGCTCTTCGGGTTCCTAGTGCAATCATCAGTTCCTGCTTTTAGGGTAAGTTACAACTGACACTCAACTTTCTAACTAAGAGAAGCATTCTTCCCACTAGTCAGCAATGTAAGTGGCATTCTTCCCAGTGACCACCACTGAAAGGTGGCCTAGAATCCATATGAGACAAACTGTATATCCACATAAAATGTAAATGTTTACTGTAATTATTAAAGTGCCTGAAAATACAGCCAGATAAACCACAAAACAACATATACAAGAGATTAGGGTCTGATAGATTGAAAGAGGGCAGAGCTACAACCTTTATGCATTAAATCAGAAGGATGGCACAGCTAGTCAACGCTTGAATGCAGCAGGAGTCCTATGAAGTAAAGCCAATACATACAATACAAATAAGGTGGCATGAAACTGTGTTACCTGTAATCGTTATTAATGTTAAGGAGAGCGGGTGGTTATTGTTTCTGTTACAGTGCACATCTGTTGACAGGAAACACAACACTGGCAGGACAGCCAAGAGAGAACAGTGATGACTCATTATTGACCATTTAGTAGTTTGGGGTGTGTGCTGCTTTTACCATTAGGTTGGGAATTTGGCTGTCCCATTTGACAAAAATGTCTACACCACAGAAATAGCTTCTCAGAATTGCAATATCGTTTAACAGTTAAAACAATTTGCACACATACATATTTCAACTGTGTAATTGTCTGCAGTTCACCTTTAAACATATAACGGAAAATTGAGCCAAGATGTCATTTTAGAATGACCTAAAACCCAAAGTAGTGCTAAAAAAGTTCTCTTAATGGTCCAAATTTAAATAACAAATTTTAAAGTTTAAAACAAGATTTTTATGGAATGTAACTCAAACACTTGTAGTCTAACTGTATATCATGTTGTACTGCAAATCACTCTGCACTGCCTCCAGTAAAAGTGCTTTAATTGTTGCCTTTTTATTGTCTCTGTCATGGCTATAGAGATTTGCATACACTATACATTCACATTGTGATTTCATGTTCTTCTAAAATGCTACCTACAAGCATTTTACCCTAATGAATAAATGACTTTGTCCTTTATGTATAAAATATAGTTTATATTTGTTGCAAGATATTTTTAATAATAAATGATTTTAGGTTTGCTTGAACATATTCAATAAAGTGTGATTAATTTGGTTTTTCAAAAATGCAAACTAGACATTACTATATTACTTTGCAAAATGCACAGCTTGCAACATTATTGTCTCAGTGGGATCTTAAATTGAATTGTAAAATGTGTCTTATTTCCAGTTTGATTTATGTAAGAAATTGCAGAGGATAATGCCCTTTTTGAAGTTTCATTGCTTCCTGAATGAAAAAAATACTACTCAAGAAAGCATGTTATGCAGAGCTGTAAATTACAGACAAACCGTAATGCATATTTGTGACAAGGATGTCATGTTCCCATGTTTGATTTTTATAACTTGTTTTTTTTTTTTTATTGCTGTTCTGTATTGTGAAACATCATATGATGAATCTAACAGTACACATACTCTGCGACTTTATTGCTGTAGCCTAAGTAATTACAAAATCTCTTTCTACTCTAAAAAGAATCTTCTGTGCCCTAAGAATTAATCTATGATACCATTTAACTTAGCTTTTTGAAGTAAATATTGCTAGATAAAAGCCAGCTGCCTCTGTATAATTGTGTACTTGAATAAATGTGACAGCGTTTGAAATGAAGTATTTGTACAGAAGAAAGCCTGCAGTTCTACAATAGAAAAATACATTCTGAAATAGAATCAACCAATAGAAGCATCAAAAAAGAAAGGTCAAGTAATATTTCCTTGTTCGCATGGCATTGTCTTTTTCTTTATTAGCTCTAAATAGAGATTATTTACAGAAATGGACATTGTGAAGTATGGAAATGTGTGACATGGAAAAAATGTTTTAACTGTTTTACTAAGAAAACGCATGCTGACTACAAAGCTCAATAGCTACAGCTTAAATACACCCAAACACAACCAAATGTAGTTGATGTATGGTTGACATTGTTAAAGTCTCCCTGGTTGTGATAAGGAGAACTATACAAACCATCTTCATTAATATTATTTCTTTTTTTTTTATAGCGCCAAGATTTTACACAGCGCTTTAAAATGTATATAGTGATATCACTAACTATCCCTCAAGGGGGCTCACAATCTAATGTCATAGGTCATTTAAGGACAACTATTGAGGGAAAGCCGATTAATCTAACTGCATGTTTTTGGGATATGGGAGTACCCAGAGGAAACCCACTCAGACAAAGGGAGAACATACAATCTCCTTGCAGATAGTGTCCTGGCCGGGATAAGAACCTGTGATCTAATGCTGCAAAGGCGAGAGTGCTAAGCTCTAAGCCAATGTGCTACTCGCAATATGGCACCCTAAAGTAAACCTGTCACAACCCTTGGCTTTAAACTAGACGTATGGTGAAAACGAGCATAAGCCTTCGGCAGGAAAATGTATGTATGTCAAATGATCAACACACATTCTACTCAATGGCAGATTAGAGGTTGATATCCTAATCACAAAGCTAGAGAGGCACTCAGGAACCTAGTTTGCTGATGATACAGATATATTCTAGCAGTATTTACATGTCCTAATAAAAACAGACACCTAACGGGTTCCTAAGTGGCAGGAGATGTGAAGAATAATATTGTGTCTTGTTTGTCACTGGATATACATGTTTACATTTTTATCATTGTTGGAGCAATAGGGAACTGTGCAAAATGTGCTAGAATCCCTTGGAGGTCTTCTATACTAAATTATTACTACTGAACAATTTGTAAGGTCCAGGATAATAAAGACTTATTATTAAAAAGTAACATATATTTACTTTTCTACCGGATAAATAAGGGCTAAGATGCACACCAAACATGTAACATGTGTAAACATGTTCCTAACCCCCTGAAGGTATTATTTCTTTTTTTGTCTTGAAAGTAGGTCATCACTAGAAACTGTAACCATTCTTGCTGCCATTTTGACACATCATGTTTTATATAGCACACAAATGAGTTATGTAAAGATCACATGACACTTCACATAGTCAGCCGGTTAGACGTGTCTCTAGCAAGAATCTAACTCTCATATGACAAGAGAGATACAGTTCCACCATCAGCAGAAATTTATAAAGAGCTTGAAAAAGCAGAAAGGCTCAACCTATTTAATAGACAATTATGGATGAGTGCATTATCTCACTCAAATTAAGCAAGATAAGTTAACAAAGCTTGCCAACTGAAGTGCTTCCTTTCAGAAATGTTGCTTTGTCCTGTTATTCTGCAGCATATAAGTTATTGATGCATGACAGCTTAAAATATTTTTGCCATTAACTACAGCAAGCACGTTATTTTTGTTATTCATGGAGAAAGCTGCTTTTAGTTAAAACATAAAAATGCTAGTTACAAGGTTTCTGCAAACATAACTGCCATTCCATTAAGTAAATGGTGCTGTGAACAGTAAATAGTGGCCCCAAGGGAAATGTATGTATTGATTTTGCTTCCATGTTGGTTGGCTTATGTTTGCAATTGTCAACTCTAATCTGAGCTTGTGTATTAAGCATCCTCATAACTACTTAGAGAAAGAAACAAATATTAATTATAAAATATTGATAATTTCCTGGCCTTTAAAATCTGCGTTCCTAGGTTTATGCATTTTGATGCTGAACTGAAAAACTAGAAAGCATCATAAAAAAGAAATACATAGTAATTATACTGACATAAATCTCCAGCCAAGAATATAACTGATGCAAATTCAGAAAGTATTGGTGCATGATAAGCATTATGGTTTCTATGCACAATTGTGAGTGTGAAGTTACAGTAATTGCCCTATAATCAGAAACAAATAGCAGTATGAATGATAAAGTGGAATTACTGTACCAAGTAAATTCGCAGTAAGAGCACTAACCAATCAAAGATGCTTTTATTGTCTTCAAAGCACTAAAGGAATAAAATTTATTTACCAGCTGGTGACTTTAATGTATACCCCTGAGCATTGTTAACAAGTAAAACTTAGAATGGGTTAATATGAAATTTTATTCTATTTCTCAGCATAGTCTATTCCTCTACAAAGTAATTTTCTATGTGAGATTATGTTATTATTCCTTGGCTGTTGATGCTCTCATGCTGTTTTATGTGTTTTATAGATTTGTTTTATGTCTCAGATGTCTTTGCTTTCAAGTAAAGCTACATTATAAATGGTCTTTTGGCTCTTAACCCCTGTCACCCTTTTTGAGTAACACCTGTAAAAACCAGAGGATCCAAATAGAAATAATGCACTTGGTAATCTTTCAAGAAAGAATGGCTCGTCTAATTACATTGCTTTTGAAAACTACCAAAGATCTCCCTAGATATGAGCAGATGCAATACCTTATTGGTGTTTTGCTATCGCTGCTTTAATATGATTTATTGTTTGTTCTCTGAATCTAAAAGAGAAGGAAAATTAAATTTGTAGTGCTATTACAGCTAACCCCATCATTGGACCTATATTGTAAAGGCACTCACAGCTAAGCTGTCACCTGTAATTGATCTGAAGTTGTTGGTGAAATGTCCAGCAAAAAGCTTCTATTAAAACATCAAAATGCCTCCCAGATGTCCCATACCCTCTAATGAAGCTGTTTACTCAAGATATTTGCTTTACAATAGCCAAAGGAATACAATCATTTCAAGGATATGTGGTTGTTTCCTGTAAATGGTGAAAACATATGAATCATTGCATTTAAACCTTACAATTATTCACAGAATTTTGGTCGGGCAACAGTTTGGGCAGGTTGCACAATATATGAATGGAGTAAATAATTGAAGATACCCTTGACTAGTATATTTTTTTTCGCCAGTTCTTGAGTTGAAAAAATCACAATATCATTTTTACTTTCTCTTACATTCAGACATACCAATGATATAATTCCTACTATAGAGGCCTTGGTGACTTCTATGGGCCTCGGGAGCTTTAGAAGCATTGCTATTTGATGGGATTGCAGTTCCAAATATGTGTTATGGCAAAATATTAGTATGCTATGTGGCTTGAGGGCTTTTAGTTTTGTACATTTTTCTTTTTATTTCCAGTATTGGCTTTCTTCCTTTCTAAAATGTATAATTCACTGTGAATTTTCTGTCTTGCCAGTATTCTACAGATAATATAGTAGGAAGTAGCATTGCCCTGTACTTACAAGCATCAAGGTACTGCAGATTTCAGGGTATTGTTTACTATAAAAAGACACTGTCACCAACTTCAAAATCTAGTATTTTAAATGCTTACGTTCAGTGTTTGTCCTCTATTTAATTTATTTTATAGTGACTTGCAATGTAACTTTGAACCTGCTAAGGAAATTTGACTGGTTCATTCCCTAACACTTGAATTTCATAGCCATCTCCTCTTCTATGACAGTCTCATTATTCTTCATGCTGACCAAAGTCCTTCTTCCATCCTATAATTTCAACACATAATCTTTCATGTAGCCATGGAGGAGGACAAATGAATGGGGATATTATATTATAAAGCAACTTTCTCAACCCTTTTACCCCTGAGGAACCCTTAAAATAATTTCAGGGAAACCCTGCTAAAATCAATGAACGGGAAAATGCTATTTTCATTGATTGCTAGTGGAAAGTATGCCCCCATTCATTATCAGTCAAAATGCCACCTTTTCCAGAAACCTAAAAGGTCCTTGGTCTCATGCAGCTGGCTCGCCAAGCGATGTTAGCCCCAGAATTATGCAGGTACCATGTTATAGGAGGCCAATCACCAATAGCTTATAGAACCCTAGGGTCCCATAAAACCCTGGGAAGAATGGCTACAAAGTGTTGAGTCTGCTAAGGCTGCTGACACAAGAACAAAGGCAGTGCCCAACAGATATCACAGAACTTTTGAATGTTTACACAAGGAAGTATTTTATAGGTAAAAAAACATGGATTACATACAGTAAGGTTACATAAAATTGCATAGAAATGTTTCTGTTAAAATAAATAGTCTAAAGACAGGGTTTCTTTAAGCAAGTACTGGGCTTACAATGAATGATGGCAAATAATTGGTAGCTTACTGCTGATTTGGTGCTGTTAAATGACTGTTTGCAATTATTTTATTCTATCTTTTATCAAAAAATGGCTTTCCCCACGCCATTTAGCAGCCCATTATGGCAACCCTAGTATGTCTACATCATTAGACTGCAAAGTTTGCAGAATCCACAAAAGAAAAAAAAAATGGCAGATAAAATATTTTTATGAATGGAAAACCCTGAAATGGACATAGAAGACAGAGGGAAATCTCTGGTTTATTTATTTCTTTATTGTTTGGCTATTTCAAATCTGGTGTCCTTTTGGCAATTTACCAGGTAAATATAGCAACTTTCCAGTCCTAATGTTGCACAAAAAAACCCTCCAAATCCATTAATTTCTACCTGAGTCCTGGAAGTGACAAAAAGTCAGTTGCTGTCAATGTATTTTACCAATGCTTTAAGAGTAGAATCTATCTATTGTGAAGCCTTTTTGAAAGGATCTCCCTGGAATGGAAGAATGCCACAATGTTGCTATCCCTCCAGCCACAATCATACCAGTCCAAATGTCTGATGTTTCAGGATACTATTTTTTGGGAAAAGATTTTAGTCTAGCACTTCTCTAGGACACTGCCAGACCTGAATAATGCTGACATTTCCCTTCTTTTGTACCTGGATGTTATTTACGTTTTCTCACTAAGGAAGAGTATTCCTTATTTTCTTATATTTCCTAACATGCACCTAAAAAACATACTTGAACTTTGGGTTATCATTGGCACACAACGTCAACTGTCAATTTATAAAATTAAAAAAAAAAGTCTTAATCCTTATGCCACAGATATTACCATCTGCAACTACTTTTCATATTACATATATACATGTATTTATGTGTACGGGGAGAGAAAGAGATGGTGATCGCTAGTAATATTTTATTGAGAGGCCTACTTTGAGAATTTTTATGTGATTATTTCAAAATCCTCTTATTTTCACAGATCTGTGGCATAGATGTTTGTATTTTATTTGTATTACATTTTCCCTTATGACCTTCGTTTCTCCTTAACCCTATTTCCAACAAAGCTATCCAGACCCAGTTGGCCTCCTGTTTCTCTAATCTGCAATTATTTATGTTTTGTTCATGCTGTTCTATCTGCCTTGGGAGTAAAATTGTATTTGGTGAAATATAGAGCTAATTATACAATGAACCCAGCAACAAAAAGACAGAGCAGATGTTACTTTAGACGTGCTAACAGTCCCCATGCTTAATGCATGCACAGTAAAATGCACATATTTAAAGAGAATATATAAACAGAAAAGAAACAACACACTAATATACAGGCAGTGGGTTCACAAGTTCATTGCCTAAAGTACATTAATTGCTTGCTTTACATCTTGTAGGTTGTTCATTTAGCTATCCCTGACCTAGAAGCTTTTCACAGAATAAATACAATAGAATAACATTATAGTTATACATTTATAAAAGGTAGAACTAAAAAGATACCTCTACTGACAAGAAAAGATAAGCTGGTGCTAACAGCAGAGGACATCATCTAAAGAATTTATTAAAAAGCAGCAAAGCAAACATTTTAGGAATTCCTTTAAGCATTCTTTTCATGGAAAAGAGATTAAGGTCACCAACTTTTTCCAACAAGGTACCAAAAAGCCATTTTTTGTATGTTGACTGGAACCTGTAATAGGTAGCTGATATTCCTGGGGTGTACTGATCAAATAATGTGCATACAACAAATGTAACTTATGTGTGAGTTCATCTGATCTGTAAGATAATATCGGTAGAAAATGGAAAAATCTATTAGTAATCGTCACAAATAGCATTATTTTCTGTTTTATGTCTTTGTTGCCCTATAGCGTCTCACTCTAATTCAAGCACAATAACCCACTAATAATATTTAGTATTTGCTGATATGCACTGAATGATGTAGAAATACGGCATTTATTGTCAGCTCGAAATAAAATGAGCACTTGTTGATAAGTGCTGTTGACACCGGCATTATGAATAGAAGAGAATGATACAATACATATTTTAAAGCATAAAATGTTACATATTTACTTCTACTGACAATAAGGGAATAATAGCACTGGTTTACACCATGTTTACAATGGAAAAGTATGTGCATACATTCTTTTTATGAAAGCTTTTCGTTTAAGGTGAAATGCTGTTTATTACAGATACCAATTTCAGTCTTTATGTTATTATTTACATTCTAAAGCTAAACTAAAGCTAAGCTATTTAAAAACTGCAGTTAAGTATTATTTAAAAATAAAATATGTATTGCACAGGGAGTTAATAAGGTACTAAAGTACTATTAAGGAGCATGCTTAGAGCAGTAAGCAAACAGGTGGGCCAAAAGCTACTTGGCCACTGAAACAAAACCCTGCTTTTATCATTCAATGCAGGGAAGGAAAGAAAATGGTAATATATAAAGGTTTGGGACCATAGAAGGAAATAAACATTTTCATCAATATAGTGCTGCCCTTGTATGGCCATGATGCAAAATAGCCATAAAACACAAGCACACAATCCTTCCATCAGTTAACCACAATGATAAAAACAGTAAACCATAAGAACATTTCAGTAAAAATACTGCAGCTGCAGGTTTGCAGGTTGTACTTGCTTGTTTCTTGTTGACAGTAGGATTCCTTCAAGACACATTTTATATTTAAAGGGAACTTATCGTTATAGAACTTAACCTTATAAGATAAACACCTGTCCTAATATCCTTTAAAATAAGTTACTATTACCTGACTCATAGCTACATAGCTTGCAGTCATCAGATCTAGGTTCACACTTGCTGGAAAGTACTGAGAAAGTACTGCTTTTATAGCTAAAATGTAATGTATTGCATTCAATACAGTTATTTTGTATTGAATGCAATACAAATGGATTTTGAATTTCCCGCCCTGCCGGCAACGTACAAACGCACCGACATCACCAAGAACTCCCCCAGTGACTCATCGTGTGCAGGAGCCGCCGGAGGAAGAAGAAAGAAGACAGGGATCACGGCGATGGACAACGCAAGATGCCGGCGGATCAGGTAAGCGCTGTATTTACCATCTTTCCCATAGGTTTACCTACCCCGACTGTGACTCGGGGTTACCGCTTTTAACAACTTTTTTCTACCCCGAGTCACACTCAAGGTTACAGCTAGGGGGTTATTGGGTAGCCATTGGGGGCCACATAGGATTGTGCGATTTATAGGCAGGTGTGATTCTTCCCTTAGGCAGCATTGTCAGTGAAGTGAATGTCCCAGAAGTGTAATTCACCCCATAATATAGAATGTCATTTTTCAGAGGCTTCCCAGATACATATTTCACTTGATCACAGAACACACAAAATACATTTAAATATTTCAAATATATGTTTCCTCACTCTATAAGACACACGTTTACCAGGCAGGAAGACATGAGATGGAATACCACCACTAACTGGGGAACATTTTTCTCGTTAAAATGAACATCTAATAAAACATCAGTGTGACACACTCCACATTAGATTTATTTGTACCTGACAGATTACACAGAATGACATTATTATATAAAGGAAAAATCACAGATATACCAGCCTACCATCTGCTGGTGCCACAGGAGATGCAGTTTGTCTACTTTAGAGCTAAACCCCCAACTGGATGACATTTAATTTATAAAGCATTGTGTATAATAAACAACTTTCTTTTTCAGATAATACAGATTTCAATTTATATATATATATATATATATATATATATATATATATTGCTGCAAATCTCTATTGGTCATTTCAAGCACTTGTCTACATGCATATGCTCCATCATTAGCCGCACATTATTGCTCTGGACCATCTTCATGTCATGGACAAGGTTTGGGTAACAGTCCTAATCTCCATCAGGTGCACTATGCACGCACACCCAAAATTTTACGCCCCTGGAGCTTACCACCTTTCCTGGGGGAACTTACAGTTCTTGCTAAGAGGAACAAGACACATGAAATGAATGTAAAAGAAAACCTCATATATACCATTGACCAATAAAGGTATATACTATGTATATGCTATGCTACAAAACAGTTCCATTTAGAACATATTAATTATAGACAACAAGGATTTGTCAGTTTCATTTAAACCAGTTGAGGATATTTTCTTTATCTTTCTATGGTAATTAACAAGAGTTCTAATCTGGATAATGTTAATGACCACTGCTCTTAATTTAAATCCCAGTTAAATTAAGCTTATTAAGCCCTATTTAAGAAGGTTTATGTGATCAGCGTAAAACTGAAAAAGGGTGGGCTTCCCTATAATGCACCATTTACAAACAAGTCATGTGTTACAGTTTTTTTTTTCTCTATAATCAATGTAAAATAATAGGAAGTGACCCTTATTGGTTGATGCACTGACTTAATACAGAATATTTGGCAAAGCATAGTGCATAAGGTAATTCTATATTCTTTTTAAAGCCCAAAACAGGATTTTTCTTTTCATAAAATTTGAAAAGTGAACATTTTACATTCCTAATATAAATCTGCCCCACTTTATAACACTTGGTGGATTAACCCAGGTAACCCAGTAGTGTCTATTTATCATTTTTTTCAACCAAGATTTACGCAACTTTCACTTGAGAGTTGCCATTTTTTTCTAATTGAAGCTTATGTGAGAAAGGTGAATCTTTTGTGGAAGTTGTGAGAATCTGGAGGGAAAATATTTATTAATCTTTTTCTATTGACATTTAACTTTAAGCCTATTTGCATACCACATATTTAATAAGAAAACATAAACAAATGGAAGAAAAATGTCAGTGAAAAATATATAAAATACATATTTTGGGTCCTTCCAGGGCTCAGAGCAAACAGCTGCTGTGGCAAACCATTCTGCAGATAACCAGATTTGTACATGATTGCAGCACAACTGCTGCAGTCTTGTGAAAAAAATAGTTCCCAACTTTTCCTATTCTCTTGAAGGCTCCCTGCTGTGTAACTCCATGCAATGAATGGTGATGAGTCAGGTACTCTTTAATGAAGTCATCCTGTCTTCTCCCACAGGTACTTCCAGTTTCAAAGCACCAGCATCGAGGAAGATAGGGGCCAAATCTCAACAACTTTAGAAGGTTAAGCTTACATTTTTTTCTAACAACTTTTTTCTCTCCCAGAAATGCCAAATTAGCTAGCAGAGTAAAGTTCCAGATAAATCATTTATTTCTTATTTTTGGGGTAAAATATTCTTGTAAAGACCCCAAGAAATGCTAGTCCACAACACATAACCATTTAAAACTGAATATCATAATATAATACACTTGTAGCACTTTGCTATTTATGCCATCCCTTTTATATGCTAAAAAATGATGATATAAAGTAAAAGATGTAAACTTAGACCCAGATACAGAGCACTTCACTGTATATTATGATCACTGGCCATGCATTTTTAAGAATGAAACCATCCTTCTAATAAAATATAATACCAGTGAAAATAAAAATAGCATATTCAGTTCTTTTTTTTTTTTAAATCGGGCAGTTTCATTTATCACTGTAAACTACAGCTATCTCTGGTTAGAGAAAGGCATTACTAATAGCATGTTCAATCATATGGACTATATATTAAAGTGCAATCAATAAAATCCAGACTGGACCATTGAAACTACTAGTAACAGGTATCATATTTCTCATATACTTAGCCATATCCTTTTAAACTGATTGCTTTCATCAAGGCTACTTGCTATCGTTTTGGTGTGCTTTTTACTAAAATAGAATACATGTCATTTCCATTAATATTTCAGCTGTCTACTGAGATTTGCAATATGCATGCTCCAAAAGAAGGCCATTTTAAGCCACTCTGCCTAACATACTTTGCCTGTATGGTGAAATAGACACATTTCCTAATTTCACTCATGTGTTTAATGATGGTTAAATAATGTAACATGAAAATGCTGGTGATGCAAATCACATACAAGAGAACTATTTGTTTGCAATGAAATAGCCAAAAGATCTAATTCTCTATCTATCAATCCTCTGCAGCAGTTACAAATATTTAATACCATGTCAATTAATGTCCCCAAAACATAATTTGAAATTCTATATATTTTTTTTTGTTTTGTTTTGTTAAACATAACTAATGCCTGGTGAATAGTCATATGGTGAATAGTTCCCAATTGTTCTTCGTTTAGAGGAATTGTCCTTCAAACCCAAATCCCTGTGTCCCCGGTAACTCCTCAGTTGCCCTTGTATGGGGTATTAAGCATAAACCTTACCATGCACAAACCAATCTGATCCTTTAGGACTGATCAGCCTCATTTCACCCACTTGCACATTTTCCATGCAATGTATGATGGCAGTTCCCACCAAATGTCTATGATGGAATACCTGGAAGTTCTGAGAGTGTCTTTAAATTTCTGTTAAAGAGTGACTATACCAAGTATTCGGGTGAATTTGGAGAAGCTATCACTTTCAACATTTTGCAGATACATAACATGTTATGCTGTTTGGAAAGGGAACCTGTAGCCAGGTTTTTGACATTTACTTGCCCTGGGATGGGGGACAGGGACTGCTAAAAGGTAAAAATTTCAGTGGCTTAGCTGTGAACTCTTCTTTATAGCACCTCCCAGTACAGGGTCAGTGCAGGATTGTTTCTAAAATCATTTACAGCTTTTTCAGAACATGTAAATACCTAAAAATCTCTAGCCTGGACACAGATTCCTTATACAGTACACCAGTCATGAACACCATATCTCCCCTTCTTTGTGTGAGACTTCCCCCACCTCCTAGATTGTAAGCTCTTCGGGGCAGGGGCCTCTCCTCCTGTGTCACTGTTTGTATCTGTCTGTCATTTGCAACCCCTATATAATGTACAGCGCTGCGTAATATTTTGGTGCTATATAAATCAAGTTTATAAATATTAATAATGTGCAGAAGCTGTTATTGCGGGCAATGTTCTGAAAATTCTAGCTATCTGGCTGTGTCTGGGCATAACTTTAACAATGTCTTTATGTATTTTTTTCTAGGTCAGTAATTTAAAAAGAAGCAAAGACAAAAAATTGCATGACAGGCAGGGAATGAACTTTTTCCTGTAACTAATGTAGAAATATCTTTGGTCACATTTTGGCCAATTGTCGATTTCTGTTAACTATACTAACTATACAATACACACATTTCCCATGATGCTATAAAATTAGTCGAACTGATGGTACACATTTTAAGGTAAGTGAGGTGGTTTAATATTTACTACTTATTATTACCTAGTTTGGGCCTGTCCAACTTCAGTCCTCCAAGATTAGAATCAACATATATTTTTGTATTTCTCAAACTGGAAGAAAATAAATGTTTATTTGAAGATTCTGGACTATATGTGGCCATGAGGGTTGAAGTTGGCCCCCTCTGTCCTAGTTAATGACAAAAGACTCATTGGTCTTATGTCTGTGCTGCTCTTAAAATACAGATTCTCCTTTATTTTTCAGCTTGAACTGGCATTATAAAAGGAGATAAAGTGAATGCCTGTTATAAGCAACACAGAAAGTTTAGCATTCACTTTTATGTCTCTCACTTCTATTAGTTGTGCTGTTTCTGGATACAGTTTGAAAGACAAATCAGCCAGTTTGGTTTTTTAAAATGTTCATTTTAAAACCTTCAGTAAATGAACAATTTATAAGCAGCAGGATTGGAGAGAGTTTAATTGTAGTTGTTTTACATTTATGTCCACTTTTAAATACCCATGACAGCAGGGAAGTTGCACATTGGCACCAAATAAATACTTAAAAAATATTTACTGTGTGTAATTGTACAGCTGGGATATCAAATTAAAAAGCGCCCCAAATTGCAAACAATATTTTCCGTTGTACAGTAGCAATGCCTTAAAAAAATGACCTATTTATGCTTTGTAGTAAATGCATTGGAGAGCTGCCAAGTCACTACCAAACATTCAGTGTTGCAAAGAACTCTTTTAAAAATCAACTAACATTCTATGCAAGTACTTAAAAATGTCATGTCTGTGCTATATATACTTTTATTCCTGGTTGTACATCATTAGGGAACATTTCTCTGCTTTTTATTTAACTAATTACGTCTCTATCTAGCAGAACATTTATAGACTGCAAGTAACCTGAAGTATAAACACCATGTTTTAGATTTTTAGCTGCAAAAAAAAGGCAAAATCATAAAATCCCAGCAATATTTTCAGCTGTTAAGTGTTTGTAGCCCTTATGTTACTGACCTGTAATGTGTAATTGTAATGTAATGTAATGATGGACAATTTAATGTAAACCCCACCCATGAGGTTTCAGTGTACAACATGTAAACATAATGGTGCTACATGCTACACGGGAACTGCTTCTTCATAAGATCAAAATTTAAAAAAGTAGCAATCCCTGTACACACTACATAACCATTTCAACATTTGCAGTACATATGATATTTAAACTAGCAAATATTTACATTATTTATTAAAGATATTGCTATATTTTTAAATGTAATGCTATCTACATTTTCATAAATGTATTAGCAATAGCAATAGGGTTGAATGATTTTTTTCCTTTATCATGCACTAGCTGAATACCCGGTGTACCTGGGTATTTCTTTATTGCAATCTTATATTATACTATATCTTATATTATACTAATATATTATATTATATTATAATATATTATATTATAAGGATCTTACTGTTGAAATGTCTCGATGCGTTTACGAGTCATGGTGGAACATAGCAAGTTTGGTTGAAATGTCTCCATGTGTTTCCTAGTGATGACATACACACATAGATACATACATCTAAATATAGCTCTGACATATAGCACAGTGCTGTACAAAGATGGTGCACTCACATGAGTCTCAGTCATATGTATGGCAAGTTTGGTTGAAATGTCTCCATGCATTTTCGAGTGATTGTGGAACATACTTATACATGCATAAAATTTTATATAAATAGATGTACAGTGTTTCTGGGGTTCGCTCATAAATAAAATCAGATTTGTATAGACTTGTGCAACACATTTATATTAATTGGTTTGTCCTTTCCATTTCTGTTTAGCTCTTAATTTCCATCACTATTTCAAAGGTCATTCAGTTTGTTTCCTAAATCCAACATGACAGAGACTGAAGGGAAAAAAGGCCAGCTAAACAAGCATATCACTACACAATCACCCCTCTCACAATTCATTTATCTAATTACTAAAACACTGTCACAATATTATTTGCAAGTTTGTTTGCAGCTTTCACAAGTGCTTCATTCAAGATGGCTTAATCTGTATCGTATGGATTGGAATAAATAGTATTTTCATTTTTGTAAAGAAAAACAACTTGATATATATATATATATATATATATATATATAATTATAAATTAAATTATTCCCAGTGCAACATGATAGTGGTTCTTTCTGTATTGTTCTTTTTCACAATGAAAGGCAATGTAATTGATTAACTTAATGTACACTGTTTCACTTAAATGTACTGGGTATTTTACAGAAGCCACAATGGACAAAGGAGCAGCAGTGGAGTAATGTAAAGGTGAATATAGTATGGTCGGGGGTGGACTTTAAACAAACCTGAAAGGTGAACGTTTTTTTTTATGTACATGTGCTTTACCATTGATCTACCTATGGAAGCAATGGGAGGAAGTAACTGGAAACCTACACAAGGCTAATGGCTGTCTCCCTGATACCCCGTTCTGGGTAGCTGCATGAGCAGTCAGAAAGAACTGTCAACAATGACTAGTCTGTGAGCTATCACATATTAAGAATACTATACTTAGAAGGACCAGAAATCTCTTTCCACCCAGCCATCTGAAATAAGTGGCTGGGGAGGACAGAGATTTCCAGAACATGATATCAGGGAGAGAATCTTTAGCCATGTGTAAACTCCAGGTTTCTTCTTCAATGCCCAAGGAAGGTGTGAGTATAATCTTCTGTTACAAACACTTGTTTACATTAGGAAAAATAGACAGTTAACTGATCAGGACTGCACATGATTGGATGATCCAAATGAAACCTCCATGTTTAATACGATCAGTGAACTCTGCATTGTATTTCCCCATGTATAACTCAAGATTACTAAACAAAGCTTTCCATTCCATCAGATACCTTGTGATCCTCTCCAGCCATTTGCACATACATATGCAGTGAATGTTTGCAGTCCTACACTCCAAATATGGACTGTTTAGCAAATGTGATTGGGTCTGTGCACTTTGCACTGCCACTGTTCTTCAAAGGACCCTACTGTAAAAGCCTGTTAGTGTTTTTATTATGAGGCTTGACCAGTGGTCTGTTAATAATAGCTTAACAGTAGTAGACTGTATCCATTTTTTTTAAATATTTTCAGTTTTATTCATGCTCCCCTACACAGCCCTTCACATTTACTGATTTTATTCTATAGATCTCTACACAGAACAACTGAATACAGCTGGTTGTCTTTCGAACCACAGTCTGTATCTTAGGTTCCCTGGAGCAAGTCTTTTACTTCAGGATTTTCTGTAAATCACTCAGGGATATTCCACTGTGGTGTTTACTTGAGCTGTCATTGGAAACAAAAGACAACTGTGAAATGCTATTTGTTGTTTGGAGGACACCATCAAATATCCCTTGACACTAAAATAGGGATGAAATAGAGAAAAAAAGATGCAACATTTATTTGTAAATACACATTTTAATAAACTTCATTTTTACATAAAACTTCCTATAACTGGTATAGGAGTTGGCTGACACACAAAGCAATGATTTATGGTTCATACATATACTTTTGTTCTTAATCCATAAATCATGCACAAACCTGTAATCCATAAAATATGTTCCTCATCTGAATATGTAGGATGCTTAAGATCATATTTATTGTATGTTTTAGAATGCTTCAAAACATTAATATAGGGTGCCATGGTGGCTTAGTAATCAGAATTCTGGCCTCATGGTAATGGGGTCCTAGAACATCACAGCCAAAACAATATCTGCATAGAGTTTTTATATTTTATCCATGGTTCATTGAGTAGTCTTCCATATGCATCCCAACAAAACAGATACATTTTAATATCCAGATTATGTTGATATAAACTACTCAAAAACAAGTAGCTATGAGTCTTCATTTAGTCCATGTGAGTGTTTTAATTTCAATACTGATCATTCTGTTGTTTAAAGCCTCTTATGACTCCTCATTTTCCTAAACTAACCTGTTAAGATTCAGTCATTCTGTAGTTAAAACTTCTTCAACACTTAGTTGGGTATTTGACTAAAGATGTTTCTAATTAGTTAATGTGTGTTGCTAACTACCACATTGTTAAGGGGTGCTCTGGAAGACAATCAAGTTGTTCACAAAATTCCATTAGACTTCTAGAGTAAAATAGGTGGCACACTCAATAAAGCACTCAACAACGGGGAAAGAGCACAATGTCTGGTATTTTGGGTGTCATTTTTTATTTATTAGGTATTCCAACCTGTATGCTTGAGGTTTGGTGGAGAGGAGTGTGCATTTCGAATTAAAGGAAAACTTTTGGCAACTAAAATAATACATGAATTACATATTGGTAGTTAGATTAGTCTAATCACTCACAAATATTCACTTATTTCTAATTAATACAGTATTAATCAATCATGTGGAGTAATAGCACATCACCCATAGTACACTGCTTTGTCAGAAGTTTAAGTAATAAAGAAAAACCATTATTGGTTTTCATACTGGCAGCAGTTAACACGTGCAGCTAAAAATGAGCATTCCATGCAGGTCTGGAATTCAGACGTTGGTTGGTATACATACAACAGCAGCCAATATACCAAAATAGTGAAAACATCAACATTTATGTATTTAAAAGTTTAATAGAAATTTCAGGTAGTTTATACAATCTACTATTCCTGACCATTTCAGGATGGGGAGAGTTTTAAAGAGAAAGCCCAGTGAATTCTTTCAGGTACCATCAGGGCTTACCTGTCTGTTTACAAACTGAATGGCCAACTATACATGCCATCACAGTTTTGTTTAACTTTAAGGGAGATTTAAGAAGAAAGAAGAAAATTCACAATTAGATTTTAACATGTATGGCCAGCTTTATACTGAACTAAATACAGTAAATCCAACAAACAATCTAGCTGCGTTACATTTCCACAAATGGCTACCATATACTTCTCTCCATGCTGTCGTTTTGTGAAACTCCTAAATAAAATGACTGTTGCATGTATCTGTGTTACAGTACTGTGCAATTCTGTTTGTTGGCACGTTATAAATTAAAGATAATAATAAAATACAATCCTATAATACCAGCTGTAGTAAAAATACCTCCGGTTGTAATCTTTACTCTCTACAAACTTTTCAGTATGCTTCTGCAAATGGTATTGACCGTCCTTGTAACTCACAAAACACTGGACTATTAGGCTTAGAGTATCTTAAATATGCCTTTTATGTGTACTTTACACCACACTGAACAAGACAACTAGGATAATTAGGCCACAGATGCAAAATTACAGCAAATGATTTTGGTAATTTTTGACTTATTTATTTTAGCTTGATCTGTTCTTCTCTGGCATAATCATGACCCCAAGGAAGGAAAAAACACTTCTTGGATGAACAATTAATCAACAGCTTGAAGTGACAGATATGGCGATTCAATGCCACATCTCAGAATATTAAATGTAGGCCACATTCCTCAATCTGTAAAACCACAGAGGGAAAAAGTCCCTGTTGCATTTGCCCTTTCATGGAGAGGGAAATATTATTAGAAAGGACATAAACACACTAATTAAATCACAGCAGTATGGCTGAGATGACAGCTGGTACAGCGTGTGACTGAGCTGATCCATATCTGTGAGCAGGAGGCACTTCACGTCCAATCCATTCACTATTAGGTCCTCTCGTGCTTGCTGTGCAGACATTAAATAATAGCATATCATTTCCATGGATGAAATGATTTCAGGAAAGAAAAGAACGCTTTTTCAGCTACTAAAGCTTTTGTTAAGAAAAAGGCAATAAAAAAGACATTACCTACCAGCTAGCTCTTTTTTTTCCTTTTATAATGCGATAAAGATGTAATAATTCCATTACCTTTCGTCAGCGGGATTCTTAAAAATCAACACTCTTTGCTTATCATGCTGTGAAACACAAACAGAGCTAAAGGCATGGTCGGCAAGGCACTGCTGAAGCTATATTAAACCGAGAGAGATCAGCTCTTTTGTCAAAGAAGCCCTATCTGTTTCATTAGGACTGGGTCTAATTCAAAGCTGTTGAAAATGCACTGAACATACTGTTTTAATAACAGCATACCAAATTGTTATCCGCCTAGTAATTCTCTCAGCAATGCATTAATGCATGTGTCTATGTTGTCATGAAGACAGGCTTCTTGGAGAAACAAGGCTATTTTTCTAACACGTTCACGTCGTAGTGGTAAAAACTGCTCAATGGCGTGTTTTTTTTTTAACTTGTGATACGAGTGAGATAGCAGATGGTTGATTTTATGCGAGCTAGGAGACACACATATACCAGATTAATTTTCAAGGTCACTTTACATAACAAACAAGCTTGAAAACACCAAGGTGTGCTCCAAAGTGTTGAAAACTGGGAATAGTTTATTTTATGTTCTGTTACAGCTTGCAAGGAAGATCTTTTTTAGTGTCATAATCAAAATAAAATTAGAAGAAAAAACAAAAGGGTGTTTTAACTGGATGTCTATTACAATGTTGAACAGTTGCCTTTTGCTAGCTATAATTTTTTGGTTATGTCCTGAGATATTACATTAAACACAAGGTTGCAGGCAGGGCCTTCTGGATTTTTATATTTAAAGTTACAATGAATTAGCCATTCTGTAAGACGTTTTTTTAGTTCCCTCAAATCATTAAGCACTGTAGAAAAAGTTGACATGCTATAAATGGTAGAAAAAAATTAAATTTGCAAAAAAGAATACGATATGCAATAAATACCAAAATGTATTGGGATTCATTTTCATTTCTGATAATTATATAAGGATACCTTATCTTGTACAACTGCAAAATCAAGACTGTCATTAGATATGTAACTGTGTATGTATATAAAGACAGCAATATATAACTTTTGTCTTCTTTTGCATTTTGCAGTCATAAGGCCACAAGTAAATCTGCATGTAGTAATAGGATAGTCTTTAACTACCACAGATATTCACCTCTGGCTGTTTCTGTTGGATATATATATGGTTATTTCTCCTCTGGTCTTGATAAAAATGATATAGTATTGTTATTGCATACTTTTTTTTTAATTGATTTTGGATCTTTGGATCTGACTCTAAGAAATGTACAGATCTGCAGAGTTATCATTGGAGGGAACTTTATTTTATTCTCTCTCATTCAATCTACCAATGTAAAACTAGTTTGAGCCCTGAGTTATACCACAAATGCTTATTTTTTACATCTGTTAAATTTTAATCTCTGGTGCTTTGTATTGAGGTGGTACCACAAGATGTCTGATATTACCTTTCTTGCACAGAAAACATCCCAACTACCACCACCCACCTGTCCAGAATTACTGAAGAGGAACAGTTATAGTAAGGGGTTAATAAGGAGGGTGGGGAGTAGTAATACAAGTAGGTAGGTGTCCCTCCATATTAGGAAATGTAAGGCTTCATGTGTAAATTAAGTTAGGCCAGTGTATTTAGTTTTTTTGTTTTTTTTATGTTCACATAAATAGACTGGTTTTTAAGCAACTGAAAATATGTGAAGATGTTTGATGAATTACAACATTCTTAGGTAGGTTTTTTCAGCTTGTTTAAGTCATTGTGAAAAAGACCAATGTCAGATTGCATCCACTAGATGTTGTGTTCTGATTACCAATGGCAGTTGCCCATTTGAATGTGTAATTCAGCATTCCCCATCTTTTCATGCAAGTAGCACAAAATACAATAGAATGCGGCTAATAGTATGTGGGATTGGACTTTACTGTGATAGAGATCTGGGTCTTACAAATGATTTGTAAATATGCTCTCCTGTAATTGTAAATGTAAATTTAAGTTGGGTTTAATTTGGGTAAAAATTAGAAAGAATTGCAACTAACAGACTATTTTTTTTTATAATATGCTAATCATCTTTACTTTTCACTTACATCCCAAGGTCTATCATTGATATTCTTGTTTATTTTTTATTTCAATTACAAAGAGGCCAGCATCAAAGCATACAAAACCTAATAAAAAGGGGAAAAGCATATATATGACAGAAATGCATGTAAAATAAACATGTATTACATTTTACATTTAGTGTGCAATGCTATAGTTTGTGATCAACAGATACAACTAATATCACCAACTAACAAATACTATTAATGAACTAAAAATTATGAATTAAAATGATATACAGTATGTGTATGTAGATAAATACTATCATCAGTCACGTTAGCAAAATATTTAAAGATATAACTCCATGTTCCATATCAGTATTGAAATTTGGCAATGATGACAACACGCCAGAGATAAGAATGACTTCACAGAAAGCACATGCAATGTATTCTATACAATCAAATAAAATCTGGTATATGTCACATTATAAATAAAAGGCTTATATTTTGTTCCTAAGTCATCATGAAATGCCAAAGTGATGCTAATATGCTCATATCCAATGGATTAGAGGTAAAAAGAATCCCCCCCCCCTTTTTTATAAATTCACTGGGTTGCTAGCATTATTCATTGTCTCATTTTAAATACATGTTTTGTGATATTATCAACTATATTGAATAATACAGATAGATTTGCATATCTTGTATTAAAGAGTATTTCGGCCTCGTCTCATTATAAAAGGATTTCATTCAGTATGATGGTTTTAGCAATACAAAACATGTTATGAATTGGAAATATTGTTATTGAACTATAGACTGTTGCGGAGCAAGCTTCTGATGGCTTCTTCACCCGACTATTTAGAATCTGCTCACAGCACTGCCAGCTTAACCAAAAAGGATTAACTCTCATATCCAACTGAGAACACAGATAATTCTCTGTAATTGGTAAAAAATGAAGATGAATGGGTCTGAGAGATAAGGAGCAATTAGCTCATCAGCAGTTACAGCTGTGCACTCAATCCGAAACCATCTCTGGAGTCTTAGTCCTTTTTAAGGGACCCAAGCAGAACAAGAACGAGAAATAAATAAAATAACAGTAGCAAAAATGTATTTCAATAAGCTAAGTACAACACAAGCATATCCAATACTTGCTTTCCTGTTTGGATTTAACGGATATTCATTCTTTTAAATGCAGCTGGCAAAGAAACTTTTAACCTCCTGATCCTATTGATCTGATCTTAAACTTACTTGTTAAAATATTTTTGTTTCAACATAAACCAGGTTACTACTGTAGACACTCCTAAATTCCCTGTCAATTGTTTCATTATAGCAGCATCATCTGTTTGAAAATATAAGCAATTCCCTCATCTAATTATTGGGAGGATTTTAGGTTCATTAACATTGCCAAGGCAGAGAATCAGATGTGCAACTGCAGTGCTGTGCTCAGTGGCCTGAAATTTCTCTTTCCTTCTATTTGATTTCTCAAGGTCTTAGAGACTTTTTTTCTAACACAAAGAAGTTGCAAACTTTTGAGATGTAAAACAAATGTAATAAACACAAGTGCAAGGCGTTAGGCGATTCAAAGGGAAACCATGGCAATTTTTCAGTATATAATTTTTTTTTAATAAACCATGGCAATTTTTCAGTAATAATAATATTGTAACATTTACATAAAATGTATTATAGGAGGTTTTCATCTATACTGCTTACTTTTTTATACTTCATATAGAAATTTGTAAATGTTCAATGTCCAATAATATGTTAGGTAGATCACTTTGATAATAAAACAATTATGTGCTAGTAAATATATTTGTACTATATAGTATAAGAACATTCTCTACTCCTTTAGAAATCAACCTCATTGTGTAGTTCTGTTTATGACAGTTATAATGACCTCTGTTTCCTATGTTTCATTTCATACGGTTTCAATGCCTTTATAACTGATTAACTTCCTTAAGAAATAATAACATCTTTATATGAATGTAAGCTGAACAATAAGATTCTCTCAGGACATCTGTTTCAAGATCATACTCTGAATAAGCATGAACTCATTTCCTACTAAGCAAGCCATTTAATCTTGCTGATGTCTGTTTACAAGTTGTGCATATTGGATATTATTGTGTATCAAAGGGCCTTCTTAGAACTTCTAACTAAATTGTTTTTGCTGTAGATTTATATGAAATAATTGTAGCTGTGGCTGTTTGAGAATGAGGTCTAGACCTAGCAGATTTAGATTTTTATTTTTTAAAGAAGCTGTACATATAAACAAGCTATTAGTGTTTATTTTAGTAAGCCAAGATTTGATTTTGCTTGCCTCTAATTCTCACCAGCCACAGGTTCCAGGTGTGGCAATGCCCTTAGCAAGAAGAATTTACGAACATATTTATATATATATATACATATATATATTACTGGGTATTTATGCGTTCTTTTCCATTCCATGATCCATTCCTTTGCTTGACAGATGTTTGTTACAAACATATATTCCCTAATATAGCATAAACCACTGGTAGTCTATATACCAAGGAGAATCCTCCCTTTACCCAGCATGCAAATCTGGAAATCTCACCATTACTACACAGGTGACAGTCACTGGGAGTATTGCATTACCTCTTGTCATCTCTGCTATATATAAAAGGAGTATATAAAAGAAAGTCCTTTCAATAAAGTCCATGCAAAAGAAAAATAGTTGATATAAATAATTTTATCAATCTGTGTTTCTTAAAAAAATAATTTATTGTATAATAATGTGCCTGTTCCAGAATGGGCATACCATTAACAATATAAAATGTAGCTTAGTTTGTACTAAAAAAACTGCAATGTATTATTCTTAAAATATGAAACCAGCAAATTCATCATACTAACTTACTAAGTCCTCTGCATCCATCCTAAAAAGACCCAAAGCATCACAATAAACAAATGAGCCAAATAATCAACAATTATTCAACATTAACTGCGTAACAATTTGTAGAAGTATGATACTCTGAGGCTGATTTACTAAAAGAGTTGATTACATTCACCCATTTAATTAAAGATGCAGATGAAACATGAAAAGCGTAAATAGGAATTAGTTCTTTCACTTCCTTATTTCTATGTATAGCAGAGAGGTGAAAGCTTTAGAGTCAACATCTAAGCTTTACCAGAGCTGAACTGTTTTGTGTCTTAAGTATTGATATTCACCAATAAGAAGTATAGTAGGGATTATGGAATCGAAATGGGACAGATTAGAGAACAGTGACAAGATGAACTGTAGATTAGAGACAGTAGAAACTGTGGAGTGCGAACAGGAGGTACTTTGGAGACGTGGAAGTAGGGATTGTAAAGCAGTGACAAGAGGAACCGTGGAATGGTGACAGAGGAGATTGTGGAGCAGTGACTGGAGAAACTAATGTAAAATGGTCACAGGCTGAATTAAGGAAATAGTGTCCGGAGGTATTGTGGAGAGATGACAAGAAGGAATGGGGAATATTGATAGGATAGGAATAATGAAAAGGTGTCAAGAGGCATTGGAAAGGGGAATTGGTCCCTCAGGCTAGAATGAACGACATATGTTGGGCTAGTGACCCTGAGCTGAGATATTTCCTTAATCAAACATTGATCAGAGCAGTAAATTACATTAGTATAATCTTCTATGGATTATATAGCTACCTACAATCATAAAGTTTGACAGAAAAAGCCTTCCAGCACCAATCTTCCCTGCTGTTCCAAGACGTTATGCCATAAAGTGCAAGAGAAAGTGATGTTTAAAGATGTAAAAAGGTGTGTCATAATAATTCATGTCCTACTTTGTACCATGAACACCAATCAATAGTAATCTTTCCTTACTATAAAAGGGATAGTTTGTTGTGTCTGCACCCCATTGCCAAAGTCTTCCCATAATTGTAGTGCAGTGGCAGGAGGAATTGTGAAATAGAGACCAGAGGGATGGTGGAATGGAATCAGGAGAGATAGCGGGGCAGAGACATAAGGGACTGTGGAGTGGAGACAGGTGGAAAAAGAGAAGGTAATTGATTGTTCAGACTTGATTTATTAAAGCTCTTCAAGGCTGGAGAAGATACACTTTTATCAGTGAACCTGGGTGATCCAGCAAACCTGGAAAGGAATTTTTAAAGTCACTTGCTATTTGTTATCAAATGTTTTCAATCCTGGAGCAGGTCCATTTAGGTTTGTCGGATAACCAAGGTTAACTGATAAAAACGTATCTTCTCCAGCCTTGGAGAACTTTATTAAATCAGGCCCATTATCTGATGCTGAGAGATCCTTGAAATGATTTTGATCAGTTATGCAGTCAAATACTGTATGTTATCTGTACATTTATGTTCTTGTTACGTATTTACTATTGTTAATAAATTACGCAGTCCCTATTTTTAAATGTGCGAAACAAGCAATACATTTTTACCAATCTCGCTGCCTGTGCCGGTTGACGAAAAAAGTTTCTAAATGATTTCCAACATTCTGCACATTCCTGGGTATGTAGGACACCTGGTCCCCAGCTGCAGTCTGAGGTTCCATCTATTGGCCTCTGTCTCCTGCATAGACATTGGGGTCAGTAAAAGAAGCTAAAGCATGCAATGGGGATGCCAGCCTGCAGAAAACCTGGAAATGTGTCAAAGACAGAGGGTGTGTAATCAAACTTCTTTCTTCAACCACGATAAGTTCAGCAACATAGGCAGGTGAATAAGTCAGCCGTCATTGTGTGCCCTGAATTAAATAATGCTTTCCACACCTTAAAAATAACAGTAACAGAGTCAAAAATAAAAGTGAAATATATAGAACAGCTTTGGCAATTTTTATGCAGCTATTGAACATAATACATTTTTCCTTTTTTTAGAAATAAAATATTTCATTGTTGTAGTCTAACACTCTTACAGTTTAATACGAAGGTTTTGTGCCCTCTTAGCTAAATGATCCCTTTAACTAAAATATTTTGTTCTCACATCCTTGTCTGCCTCTACATAAATATAGCACTTTATATTAATGTTCAGGAGAATTGTGTGTGTGCCATCAACAGCATTGTCTTATCAATAATATGGGCCATATCAAGCAACCTGTCACAAGAAACTACTTGATATAAAGAAGAGATTGCAGACATCTCTGCAATCAATATTAGGACGGCTACAGTATGGAAGATTCAGCTACTGCATATCATTTTGTCAGCATCTATTTCAATGACCAAATGAAGCATTAATTCAAATCATAAATCTATGGTGATTTAAATCTAGGAATGAGCACCTGCCTGCTTTAATGATTTATTTTGTACATTTCAGTAAGCAGGAGATTTGTCCATATGAACTGACAGGTCACCTTCAGATGCCAGCAGCCGACTGTTTATCACCAAGCAGACTAACATCTCATCTTAGCAAGTAAATATTAAACTAAAAGAATCCAATTGATTCTGGATGGAAGAATAAGGCGCTGCAGCCATATATTTTTTTCTCTTAGCCTATTAATGCTTTATTTTATCAGTCCCAATATGTTTTTCCTTTTCCTTTAAATGGTAGCTCTTGTAGGAGGATGTGAACTCAAGGTTATCATTTTAAATTGGAATGTGGGAGATAAAATAATTACCTATTTGCATCTTGGGCTGCCCGCGACTCCCTTTACGTTTTGACCTTTCGCAATTCAGCAGTAACGAGTGTAGTGCTCAACTGTTTGCAATACTTATTTGGAGCAATAATATGCTCTATTAAATGCACTATTTCTCCTGGATTACCATGTCATTATCTAGGAAAGTAAATATTTGCATATAAAAGAGTTTGTCATTTCTGTAAAAAATAAAGTTCTTTTTAAGTACCAACGGTGTACTCGATATGGACTGGATTCACATAAGAGGCTAAGGGAGGCACATGAGACATGGATTTGTTCTTTGTCAAAAGCTTCCTAAATGTAGAGGCACATGGATAAAAATACATGAGTGTGGTCAGGGGCAACACAGTGTGGCTGCCAAAATGTCTTATGCTACTTTATCCCCCGATTGGGGAGAAGCTGTGTATTCAAAAGACTGCAGTGCCCAATGGACCCTCCTGTCAAGAGACCAGATGGAATTAAAAAAGAATGCCACCCCAGTAGCATTGGGCTAGATTCTGATTTGAAAGTGAGTGTTAGATAGTCTTTATGAACAAAGCCAAAAATTACATTGCTGAAATAAACAAATAATGGAGTTGGTTTACTTAAGGAGTTGAGAATCTTTACACAATAATTTGTGTGAATATTCATTCAATTATCTAATCATGTTATGAAAGAATTCCTGTTTACTTATTCCATCTGCACATGATTGGATAATTGAGGGTATTTTCACACAATTTATGGTGTGAAGATTCCTAAATTCATTAGCATCATCAGCATATGTGTCGATGTAAATGCATAAAATAGAAGGAAAATAAGCGGGGAAAAACATTGCCAAAAACTGTAATTTTAGAGCAGATGTACCACATCCCAAAATTCACATGAAAACACCAAATTATATTAAACATAAATATTATTCAAAATAATATCCTTGTAGTATTCTTCCCAGAAAGATAGAAATTTATTGTATAGTGATGCGTAATATGTTGGTGCTATATACATCCTGTTTATTACAATTCAGTGCTCAACCCAGAAATTTTTGTAAGCTGGGTGGGAAGAAATTCTAGGTGGGTGGAAGCCCCTCAATTGTGACGCAACTCATCTGTAACCACCCAAAAACAGCCGGGTGGTTGCCGAAAAGTGCTGTGTGGTGCGCCCAGCTAAAAGGGTCTGGGGAGAACACTGTTATTAATAATAATAATTAGATGTCAGATTTCTGCTGCTGGGTGATCTTTTGTGATAGTTTTCAGCACTGTTATTTTCTATAGATAGGGAGAGGAAGTGGCACTCCACTGCGCTCCCCTTGATAGAATAGTATCGTGGTCATCCTCATTCATACATTCATTATTCTTGCAGGACAGACTGGTGAAGACCACTGTACAAATGCCAGATTGATATCCGAGATGATTGTAACCATTTGTTTCGGGTCAAAAATTATCTAGTATGTATGTAGCTTAAGATGTAACATTCTTTACAAAGACTGATATTATGTAGCTGTATTTACCAAGTAAAGAATAGTAGTAATACATAATCTAAAATTAATAAAGGCACATTAGATACAATTAGAAATAATATAGAGTGTGGAATATGTGGAAAACAAAATTTCTATATATATGTCCAACATAATCTGGAATTATTACTTAACTTCCAGACAAAAACTCCACAACTATCATTTCAGATGGTACCACTTTTGAGTATTTTGTCATCCATATAACCCCAAAATGTCTAACCTACAAGGTTTTTCATGTGATTCTATAGAACAATCCACATTTAGGTATGAGGAGGCCCTTGGATAGCTTTATTGTATGCTAAAGTCAATTACCTCTGCAAATTTCAGCTGCTCATCTCTGTCAAATTAGCAGCCAAGCAAACCATAGCATGAACCAGGAAGAAACTATCCGCTCAATCAGAGGCAGATCAGATTGTATTATAATCAATGAAAAATTGACCAGCAATTTAACGGACTTGCCTGGCAAGTTCATAAAAATAGGGATACTGTGAGGCTAAAACTCTTCTCCATAAACACTTTATATGTTACCTTTAAAAATTTCATCATATGAACTGCGATTCCTGTTTCCTTATTGCATCTACACATGATGAGATAATTAAAATTAATATTTACACATTTCATTGGGTGGAAATTATCTGCTTGGCATTTATATGCATCCAAGCTTACAACAGAGAGCCTACTTAACTGATAATATAAACATATTTTAAGGATCTCCTAAAGTTCACCACCAGTCCCCTCTTTTTCAAGCCACCCACATTCCCTCTTCTTTCCCTTTTCTTTCAGCCTTGCATCCTTGAATTTCTTTTGTTGTACTGTTTAGCTGTGTTTAGGACACCTTCTTATATTGAACGAAACATTGTCGATAGCATATATGATCAAACAGTTAGGGAGGCAGAAAAGCATTGGGCCTGATTTATAAAAGTTCCCCAAGAGAAGAAAGACTACCAATGGAGAACCTGGGTGATCTAGCAAACCTGGAAAGGATTTATTAAAATTATTGCTATTATTTGGCTGATGGTTTCAGTCGTGGACCAGATCCATTCGACGTTTGGTGGATCACCTGGGTTCACCCATGTCCGTATCTTCTCCAATCCTGAAGAGCTTTAATAAATCAGGCATTGTGTGTTTCTAGATGATATTGGGACAAGCCTGAAGTTTAGTTATTGCAGCTTTACCTTATTACTGTATTTAGTGGGGAATATTTAAAGGAATGCATGCAATTAGGGTTTAAAAATGAAGTCCAGAAAAAGTTCCCACAATGCTAATGCAGAAAATGCCTTGTTTTAAGTATGGGTGAATTAAAAAAATATTTAATTTAAAGGTCATCTTCCCTATCCAATAAGTTTCTCTACGTCTACAATTAGATAAAGGGGCTTAGTTGTTTGATACAAAGCATAAAAGGTTTGCACAAGGGAGCAAAAAGATAATTTAAAAAAGTACAAAAATTATTAATTCACTACTAGGCAAAATTTTGACCAGGTGAAATGTCATCTGAATAAATTTAATTAATTGACAATTATTCATTCATACATTCACTAAATAAGTAATTGACAGATTCTAAAAATGTAAACAAACTGGTCAGTGGTGTATTTACATTGGTGCTGGCTAGGGAATTTGCAACAGCAGTATTTGGCATGTTAAATTCAGCACTCCTTGTGACTGATGTGGATTTACATAACTAGATGTTGTGATTAAAGATGGATTTACTTCTGTGGGCATAAATAATGGTATTTATTTAATTGCTATGTGTTGTGTTTTTATATTAAATAAAGTTTTTTTTATTGGTGTTTTTTAAACTGTTAAGGTTATTTCTTTAAAAATTTTCTTTCTGGGATTAGGTTCATAAAGAGGTCGGCAAATTCCTGCCTTTAGGCCAGATACGGCCGAGCCAGTAGTTTGTTCCATGCCTAACGCCCCCCTGGTTGATCCGGCCTAATGCAGACCGGCAGCGCGAGGCTCCAGAGCTGCGGGTTACCGGCCAGGATTGAGCTGAAACAACCTATCGGAGCGCTGGAGCCACATGCGGCTCCTGAGCCTGCTCTTGCTGTGGCTCCTTAATTCCCTATGTTCCCTCTCCTCTGCAATGCATACAGAGAAGAGGGGATTCCCTTCTGGGAGAGTCCAGCATGGAGTGCTCCCGCCCACCCCATAAAAGGCCTGGTGGCCAAAAAAGATTGCGGACCTCTGTGTTTATATATGCTTCTGTACCCATTCCATTAGATGAAGGGGCAGCATTCTAGGTGGTCCTTTATTAAAGGGGCTTTCATAGTCCAATAAACCCCCCCTTCCACACACACACCTAAGCCCCCCATAACCAATTTGGAGACTGTTGTGAAGATATGGCCCTGTCCTTCAGAATGTATCCCCCATTGTTGAGAGACTGGGGTCTGGTATGTCAAAGGAGGATAACACATTTGCTGTCCCCCCTTTAAAACCCAGCAAAGTTCAATGTTAGAAGAAGGGCCTGAAATCAATATTAGGAAGATCATCCTACTCTGTTTCTGTATTTTAATAAACAACACCACTGTGTGTTCCTCCTCCATTTACCAGCCATGTGGTTTCAGTAATAGCTTAAGATGTTTTGCAACAGCAGTAAAGAGGACATGCCCCTATAATATAAGATAAAGTAGATTTTTCAAGTTGAGTTTGTAACTGAAGTGACAGACTAAAAGGAATATTGCGAACTGACTTGGGACAAAATCTATTGTTAATCAAAGTATAGAAATGCTAATGAGCTAAATTCCAATGCAAATTAACCCTCTTTCAGTGTTTAGAGCTGTATGTAACAGCGACTAACCATATTTCTCCTACCATCAGAGTGGGATCAAATAAAAAATGACTGTGAATATGGATCTGTGAATAAAAGCAGATTTATTCTTATCTATATTTACCTATATTTATTGCTAGATTCTTCTTACCCATAAAGTACATGATTGTCAGCCCTAATGTTGGCTTCTATACAAGTTTGTTTTAATAAACTAGTTTTGAGTGTCAACATGCCACAGTGTTCAATAACAAACATTTATTTCAAAATGCAACATGTAGTTAAGTGTTCTGAAAAATCAAACATGGAATTTGAGTTGAAATGAGGGATACGTACCAACACTTGAGTTTAGGTCCCCATTGTCAGAGTCTGCCCCATGCTGTGTATTGCTGCCATGATAGTTGCTCATAGCTTCTAACTTGATTTTTTTAACCTTCATTGCTTCAGCTATTGCAGCATTAGTAGCAGCAGCTGCTGCAGCGGCGGCTGCTGTTAAACCTAGAATTAAAGAAATATATGTATGTTATTACTTTTATAAACAATTAGTTCAAAACCAATCAGAAGTAAATTTAGTAAATAGCAACACTGACAGAAAAAAACAACAGTAAATCTCTCTTTACAAAACAAAATCAGAAACTTTTCAAGTGAAAAGGCTGTAAAGAAAGAACTTGACTTTCCATGTAAATGCAAGCTACTTTTGTTTAGTAAGTTAATAGGGGTGAGTGTTTCACAAAATGTAAGAATTGTGTTCTCTAAGCCTAAAATTTAACCCTAAATTCAATACAGACCTTTAATAAAAACAATACAGAAATTAGCAAGAGCAAATAAAATTTCCACCAAATTTTGTCCAGTATTTAGAATAACCAAAGGTCTGGATACATTCATTATTTGGCAGTTTTAGACCATAACAGGCTGATAATTGAAAATATGCATTTTTTTAATGCAACTAAGTTACAAAGAAACCCATATCACATACATTTATTTTGTATCATTGTGTGTAAGAAAGTAGGGGTTTACTATAAGTGTACATTATATTTTATATCACACAAAATGTAAAATGATCACCTGATGATTTAGGAAAATCCCATTAGAGTTAAATAAAGCTGATTATTTACTTTTCAATGCAACAAAATGAAACAAGCTTATTAATCATTTGTCTGAACCAAGAACTCATCTAAGTTGCCCAATGGCATCCAATTAGATTCAGACTTTCATTTAAAACATTTATTTTCTGGTGCAGAACAAATATTAGAGTAATAAGCAGACCTTAACTGAAATGTAAAGATCTGCTGTGTTATGGGGACAATTTAGAAATGTTAATTGCGTCTAAGCAGTACCTGAAAGATTCATCATGCGACTCTCTGAAATATGACTGTGCCTAGGCACTCCTGTGTATTCCGTCTCATATTTCAGAGTAAGATCATTTATGGCACCGTATGCCTTAGACAGCTCAAGATTTGGAGTAAGATTTTGTTATGTTCATTAGGCTTTTCTTATTGCTGGAGAGAAAGTTACAGCACAAGGATCTTCCTGTTTCTGCTCATTTTCGTACTGTCAATCTGCTCTTTCTTAGTCTTGGTCAGGCAGCCTTGTGGAAAAAAAATGGCTACAGTAATACCACAGGCAATATTGGTCACTAAGTTACTAATCTAAGTTTTAGGATCCTATAGGATCAAGTGACCTTAAATCCCACTTTTACTGCTTTTGTGTATTTCCATTGAAAGGGCTGAGGAACAATTTAAAGTCACGTAAGTTTTCTAAGTTGTTTAGTGACAGATACGGTAAGAAAGCCACCACGTAGGCTAGGTACACACGTGCAATAACTGTCCTTAGAAAACGAATGACTAACGACAGATCAACGGACGATTATTTTGAATGATTATAATTCTGTACATGCTGTAACAATACGATCGTTCAAATATAATCCACCAATAATGTACACACACAAGATATGATCGTTTGAACAATGCAGGAAGTGACATGTACAGGAAAAAGTGTATAACAGAACAATCCACGATCACTGAACGACTGTAGACACAATAGATTGCGAACGATGGTCGCCCAATCAGATCCGCCAGGACCGCCGTTCGTTTCCAGCAACAATCCTCATTCATTGATGGCCAGTCATTGTGCACTTTTTTTGTTAATGATTATGGGAGGATCGATCGCTATTCGTTTGTTTCCAACGATAATTATTGTGTGTACGCAGCCTTAGTCTTAGCCTACTCTGCAAACATAGGAGTTCCTCTCATAATACAGTAAAACCTTCACTGCTGGAAGGATTATATGCAAAATATATACCCTAGAAGCTCCTCCTTCCCATTGAAATAGTTTTGAATGAATACATTTTAAACCTGAGCATATACAGATACTGGTTGGTAATCAAATTTATATGTAGAAATGTACTCTTATCTATGTAAAAACAATGAGGTTCAGAGTATTATGTGCTGAAATTATCCAACGTTTCAAAACATGGAACCTAATTTATTAAAGCTCTCCAAAGCTGGATAATATAAACTGTCATCAGTGAACTTGGGTGATTCAGCAAACCTGGAATGGATCTGGCCCATTATTTAAAACATTTGCTAACAATCAAAGAAATTATTCCAGGTTTGATGGATCACCCAGGTTCACTGGTGAAAGTGTATCCTCTCCACCCTTAGAGAGCTTTAAAAAATCAGGCCAAGAGTATCTAGAGAGATCCACGATAACCGATCAATGTACTGGATGTCTTCAAAATTCATCAATGTCTTATTTCCCAGACAACCAAAGTCTGTCCATAAGATTGTATGATTTTCTCATGTTACTTCCATTTTAAATAAAATAAATTGAAGTCTACTGTCATATATAGAGCACAACCAGGCATCCAAGTTGTCCATTTTATAATAAAACTCTTTGTTAGCAAATGCAGATGTTTATGTGTATGTCATTACTCCTTGGATTTACACATACCATTGACAGTTGATGCTGAATGTGCTTGGAAAACCTCATTCTAACTATTAGAAGAGAAGCAAAGGAAACATGTGGCATTACTACGCAGTCTTAGTTCCCAACCATCTGATAGGCAGATGGCATAAAACTGATTGTACAGCTGAAATGTGGTGGCACATCGTTTAAAGCCTTGTTTGTATTCTAAGTGTTACCAGAGCCATATTGATATACACAATACATCACAGCATTATTGGAACCGTCTTGTTAGTTTCAATCATAAATGCTTGCAGTCTTGATTTAATCTCCAAGGAACTACTTCCATGGCTGTCAAAATAGTATTTTTAGCCAAATCAAAATAAATATTTTCTAAGCTTCAAGAATGTTGTTGGTCTAATAGCCAACAGCTACATATACTCCTCCAATGATACTAGTTTTATCCAAAAGTCATAATATAAATCATCATATATTATTTTCGATATCTACTCCATTTTAAAATTTAATTTATAGTACTTTTAACACAAGTAATCCTGCTTGCTTTTATATGTAAAGGACATCAGTCATTAAGGATGTGCCAAAGATCAAGAAAGTTTTACTTTTGGTGAAGTTGACATGTAAACATGCACAGGCAGAAAAAACACAATAAATTATAGTAAACATGGGTAAAAAAAAAGCAACACGTTACAGTATTTTTTCCAGATTCTACTCTACAGATTCCTCTCCCTATGCTATTGATTTGGTAAAATCACCAAACATATCAAGTCAATAGGAATAGTCATTTAGGGAAAGAATTATTAAGTTTTAACTGGCACTTCACATTTCAAACTGGTAAAATCATTTCTGCATCACCTAATGCTCAAAAGATGTTAAGAAGGTGCTCTAAAATTACACCACGTGATTCTGTGTCACCTGGTCAAAAAATACAAGATTTGCAATGCAGATTCAAACATAAATAATAAAAATATATCAATGTAAAAAAAAAATATACTGGATATAAATATACTAGTTTAAGATGTGCAGAACGCATGTGGATTTAGAGCTGACAAACTTCATAACACTTCTTGGGATGCTTTAATTAATTAACAGGATTTGTTAATAAACAGTTTTTATATAGCACCATAATATTACGCAGCGCTGTACATTAAATAGGGGCTAAAAATGACAGATGAATACAGCCATTGACACAGGAGGAGACAAAGAATTTGCACCTAAAGTCAAAGAAAACAAATGCATATCCTTACAAATACCCACTAAAGATGCCATAAATAATAACACCAAAAAACTACATTTTGATGACTTGGTAAGACTCTTATCCAGGTTGCTGGTCCAATGATCTATTGATGAAAATGGTGGGTAAAATAATGGTTTGATTAAATGTGGTTTGTTTATAAGGTGGTAATACCACGTCATGCTAAGATGCTTTTTAAACAGGTAAACTAATGACTATAGAATATTTTTCCCAACTGGTTCATTCTCAAGGCTGGGTTTACTAATGTATACATAAGGCTAGTACCTGAAGGTGAGGAGACAAAGGGCCTAATTTATTAAAGCTTGCCAAGGCTAGAGAAGATACTCTTTTATTAGTGAAGCTGGGTGATCCAGCAAACCTGAAATTGATTTCCTAAAAGTCATTTGCTATTTGTTAGCAAATTTTTTCAATCCTGGACCAGTTTCATTTCAGGTTTGCTGCATCACACAGATTCATTGATGAAAGTGTATCTTTCCCAGCCTTGGCGAGCTTTAATAAATCAGGCCCAAAGAGACAACCTTTCTATCTCTCTAAATTATATGTCACACCTTTTTTACATCTTTCATGGACAACAGTGATCTCAGATAAGTATATATATATATATATATATATATATATATACACACAAAATATTCTAAACTAGGTAAGGACCAGAAAAAAAAACTGGGTGTCTAAGTTCCCTGAATACCAAAGGCTGTGTGTGTTCAGGTTTAGGTGATGAAAATATGCCAAGTATTTTAGTTTGCAATTTCTGGGGTGGCTCATCCTTAAAAAACACTTTCATAATATGGAAGGCTCTAAAGAGTAAGTACACCCGTGTGGTAAAGCATACAAAACCTACCCACAATCTACTTGCTGTAAAGAAAAAGCGTATTTTTTAGCTTTAAGGTAGAGACATTTCCTTCATCAAAACTTCATTGATCAACACAAAACTGTTTTTTAAATTAGAGGTGTTCATCCTTTCCCATACTAAAAAAAAAAGAAAGAAAATTATACATTTTATGGAAGTGACAAACCAGGTTGCTATAACTTCTCTTGCTCTTGTTGCATTATAAACCTAAGACAAATTAAATTTAAAAAAATATCAAATGAACTCCTACTTTTGTAATACGTTTGTAGGATTTTAAAAATATGCTAAGATAAAAAAGTCAAAGCTAGAAAATATTTGGAAACATGCATAATACATGGACCAAAATTACCAGCCTGTGCCAATATTGCCATAAGCTTTGTGAGCATTTTACTACAACTGGTAGCAAAGCATAAAACCAGTTTCTAAATTGGGAAAATGTAAGTGGACAAGCAAACATAGAGACACAACATCTGAGTCTGAATAAACTAAGCAGATACCTACATGAACTACCGTCACAGTCTATCAAAGAGACATGAAGTGAGGCAAAACCTCCGCTAACCACCAGAAATAGGCATCCTCTGCTACAAGGGTTGCTACAGTGTAAGTAGGCATTGCAGTATTTCTTACACTGGTAAAACTTCTGTCTTCAACATTACAAGAACATATCTAGCTGAATGTGACTAACTGCTACTACTAGATATATAATGACCTAGATACATGGAGGCAAGATAAACGTTACCCAGATAATATTTACCTTGGCCAAGGCCTGTGTTGTCAAGCACAGCTTAAGAAAAGGTAGGTAGGGAAGTTGTTTTTTTTCCCTGGTCATATAAGTAATGATATTTTAAAGTATAGTAATACTTTATAGTCCAAAAAAAAATTTATAAAATGGGCTAATGTTAGGAAGAAAAAGAGCCCATATCCTCTATCAATCTGTTATCTAGGTCTATCCTTCCTATATTCTACATTTTTGCACTCTGTTGAAATTTCTCTCTAATGTCCTGTCTGGTACAACTACTCTTTCTCTAAAGGAGCCTCAGTTATAAAAAAAATGACAGTGATACTTATTCTTCCACAATTTATTTAAAATGAAAAAAAAAAACAGTTTTGGCTAGACATACACTTAAGTATAAGGACGGTTTATAAATATGCCAAGATCTTACACACGGTTATTTATGTCTTTTATTACTGTCAGTGGATCCTTCTGCTCTGTTTTTCCTATCATGCTGACAATGTTAGTGGAAGGAAGTTTCTCTAATTCATTTTAAACTTCACTCAGATGTATTAAGTTTACCCTGGAGATAAGGTTAAGACGACTGTAAAAATATGCACCATGTACAATTCCTTCTGCTTTCACATGAACAAAACAAGATGTACAATGGCATATATATTTGGTTACACATTTGGTATACAGGGAACCTGTTAATTATCTTCTCTTTTTAGCATACAGCTAATTATTTAGCAGACAGCTGTAAAATATAAAAACACATTGATGTACACAACAGAATTTGCACAAATGTGCAAGTTAATTTTTTTTACAACATACAAGATCAAAACCTTCTATCTATTACATTATGCATTTAATGTGTAACCTTGTGAAAGATCATAAATTGTTACTTTATCTAATCAAAGCATGCTTAATAATGTAGAAGGGCAAAGGTTTAATTTTGTGAAGTATTATTTTACACTAAGTTTAGTACAAAAAACTACAAGGGGAAAAAGGCAAGTAAACCAGTAATAAATGATCCTTTATAGCTTAGGGCATTGGCCTAGTTAATAAACTTTCATTGAAGGTTTCTTTCAACTGTTCCGGACAATGAAGTAGAAAAAAAAATCTTAAATTACAGCCATGTGTGAGTTTTAGGCTTTATTCCTTTTATCTCCACCTCCACAGTTTAGTTTAAAAAAAAGATAAATGAGATATGTAATTGATTCTCCTGACTAAAAAAGCTTTGTGTAGAAAAATACGGCTAAAGAATATATCCACCAGACCTAACTAAAAATACATCCATTCAGCCCTGTTATCATTCTATCACAGATATTAATAAACTTTCTGAAGACACCTATGAAGTTCTGCTACCTTTTCATTTTATGGAACCGTGAAGTGGAAAATGTGTTTCAACTGCTATGCATAACATTAATAATTATTATAATTATCACCATTGTTACAGATTAGTTGACAAGGTTCCAACTAAGTTAGAAGGCAATCAGAGGTCCCTGAGGAAATAACCCACATAAACAAGATTTTGAGTTGTTATTGAACCCAAAGTCCCAGGGCAGTAATACAAACAATGCTAGTTAAAGCCCAACTAAACCCAAAATCGAACAAGGCAAATTCTCAACACAATTATGTTGATTAGTATGTAGGTAATTCCAAAGGTATCTATAAGTATTACCTTTGAAACTGAACTTTTCAAATTCACAAGCCCATTGTGTTGCTGTGTTTGGTTTTAGACGTGCATCTACACACACAGTCAGGACATCTCTTGCCTTTTATTTTTCCTGTTAGTAGATTAAAGAACAACTCCAGGTTTAATCCCAGGTGCAACAGAAGGAACCGAAGTTGACAATACCTAAAGCTAACTGTCATTTCTACACCCCTATGGCCAATTATTGGCCATACAAGGAAATCAAAGCACTCTTTGATTGGTCAAGGAGAAGGTGTGCTACTTGTGTTAAATAAATTTGATGACCACAAGCATAGAGAGTTCTGTAAGCATTCTACTTAAGAAAATACTAGAAATGCACACATCTATAAACACAGAAAAAATGTAATCAAGTACAGAGAAAGAACTTCAAAAGAACATGACCTAAACCTGAACTCCAGGATCGAAAACCCTTTGCAGTATACACCTATAGAGTGAAGCATTTCAGGTTGTTAATGGGAAATTGTTTTGCCACTGATGTAATTCATTAAAATTTTACTAAGCGTGGTACTTAATACTTGTGGGCAGAGCAGCACATGACAAATTTAGTAATCCCAGCTCAGACCCAACTTTTCAGTAATCATTTAAAACAGTCGGGTGGTTACTAAAAACGTTCCGGGTGGTGCACCTGGCTAAAAGGAGCAGGGGAGAACGTTAGAATACAATATAGATGATAGTCTTTAAATTCAGTAATATGGTTTAGGTCATTTCATGTGTTGCTCATGCAGATTGGAAAGCCAAAATACAGTCACAATGTGAACAAAATGAGCTTTCCAGACAAGTTACTGAAGACAGTGGAATTAATGCACTAAAGGGTAGAAGCTGTTACAAAGTGTTCACTGAATTTATACATCAAGTCCAATGGTCCCTATCAAATGATCATGTCCTAGGAAAGAGCATGTTTTTCTTTGTTTTCTTAACACATAATTAGGTATCTAGAATAAACACATGTTTACATTATATACTAACATTCACTTTGTTTAGTGCACAGCCTCTACTCTTTTAGTAAAATCATTCTATTAGATTAGCACAGCACAAACAACTAGACAAAAGAGTTAGCAAGGGCAACCTATATACATTTTCCCAGCACATGTTTACTAAGATGAAGTATAATAAAAACTAAACTCACTTGCAGAGGCTCAGCTTTCATTAAATATCTTGAGTTCTTACATTACATATATTTGTCCCTCTTAAGCATTAATGTGGAGTTTTGTTATTATTCCCAGGTTAATCATCAAGTTGCAATTTGTACATTATTATTTGTTATTTATGCTAGGCTATCTTCAGTAATAATGCCAAATCCTAAACTGACATTGCTGGGAATGGAAACAATTTGATCTTATCCAGTTGCACTGTTCTATTCTTTGTATTACAACATAATGGACATATTGAGATTTCTGGGAAGCAAGATGCAAAACAATCTGTGAACCTGAGCATGTGATGCAATAAAACACTCTACTATAAACATTCTCTGAAGAAAAGGAATGCATTCAACATTAATAAATATATATATTTTTGTTGCTGAGGCTTTAATCTGTCACTAGTTTAGGTACTGTATACCATCTACAAATGCTTTGACTTTGCAGGCAGAATCAGTATTAGCAGCATATATGACATTATACTTAATGTTATCTAGGGTCATTACTTAGGGTCACAGTGATAATTGCATCAACAATAATGTAACCACAGAAATAATTTGGAATAGTCAATGGATCATTGGATCATACAAATGCCATATTTCCCAAAGGGTGTAATGCATATAGCTTGCCTTAGATTAAAAAACTAATAATAATTTGATCAATTTACTAAAAAACTGATATTTTATTCATGCCATTAATCCAACTTCCTCCTGCTAAAGAAGACCTTTGAGAACAGCTATTACCAAAATATTCCAGGGCCCTTATATCCTTCCGTATTGGCTAGAAATGCTTTAACAAATATAAGCATTTCCAACTCCCAGGCATAAAACTTATCTGTGAATTAGCAAGTGTACCAGCCCTACATCTAGAAATGGTTCTGGGAGTTGGGCAATGTTTCTTTAAAACATAATTGGGCTTACCAGTGTATGATACAAAAGCTGGGGCTTACTAGAGGGCTAGAGTACTAGAGGCGGTTGGGGAAAATGAGATCACATCTGGTTCATTTCCACCTATTACAACCCCACTGTAGTTCCAGTGACTCTAGATATGAAAGCTATGGTCGTTCTCAACCACCACATGCCTTGCATTCTGTATTGTAATCTCAACAGAGTAGCAAAATAAAGAAGGAAATGAATACATAAATATATAATAATTCAAAATTACTGACTACAAAATTGTTATTAAAGGCATAAATACTCTGCAAACATATTTTGAACTAGTCATATCAACCTAAACACATAACTTTTTACATCTCAATGAGCTTCATTTCCTGTGTCCAAGCAAAACATCTTAAGTCTTAGAACCGCATTTATTATATTGTGTCATATTCTTTATTTTTGCCATTGTTAACAAGTTTCTAAAATCTTTTACTCAATGCAGAAGGCAATTATACTTAAAAAAAATCCAAAGATAGAGTCCCTAAACTATGTTTGTTATTTTCCCAGTGGAAAATATCTTATGAAGCAAAGAGTGGCTGTGGGAATCCAGAGGAGGAAAAACATACACTATAAAATATAATTAAAAATTGTGGAGGCTGCATATGACAAGAATAACCATAAAAAGCAGACACAAACCAGCTGGCTGTTAACAACTTTTGAGTTATAAAAATATTAAACCTGCTGTAAAGCATTATGCTCAATTTAAATAACCACAAAGCAGGCATTAGGCTTCGATGCTGAGGTTTTGGGAAACATTTTATGGCAGCATAAAATTTAAAAAAAAGATTGACAAGGGATTTAGCCTATAAACCGATTTCTCAATTTGGACTGAAATTCAATAGATTAGTATTCAACTAATGCATTCTAGTATAAGCCTTGTTTTTCAGCCATGTTCAATTACAGTAAATTAGAGAACTACCACCTTCTGTAAACAGCAGTCTACCAAAGAATGTGAGGTTGTGCATATACCATTTTGTGGAATACTGCACAATCTGATGCATGTTATACTATTACAACAGTTCCAAAAAATACATTAATTCATTTGTATTTATTATTTTTGTTTATATCAACATATTAGTGTGTTTGCAGGAAGAAGATGATTGTATTCAAATATGGCTTCCCCACTGCCAACTGACACTGTTAGCCATGGTGCATGCTAAAATCATGTAAATATCTAATTTAACTCATTAATATATTTAAATTGATGCACAATGCACAAAGTCATTATCCACATATGTCTCAGGGAACCCTGCCAAGCATACTTGACATTTTTAACACATTCCCAATGCAATGTGTTTGCAATATACAATGCATAATAGGATCTCTTCATAGAGTTCAATTACTTTGTTGGTCAATGGAGATTATACTGAGGTTCAGTGGTGACATTTCCCAATATAAAGGTGGTCAGTGGAGAAGAGCCCCTTACATTGGATGTCACTATTACTGGAAAAGTGTCTTCCTACATTGGTTCTCAGTATGGAGTTGTGGGAATATTGCCAGCACCACTAAGTTCACTTATGTAATAGATGTGAGTGGAGGCTTTACTGGTTCCCTGACATTTGTGACATTGGCCTCATACCTTTGCAGGCACTAGGCGGGGGGTCTAGCCTGAGGTCCGTCCTTCACAGCCCAAGGAAATATCTAGTTGAGAAAGACTGACATGGAGTATGAAAAATATCTAATTTCATCAACTGCCAAAAACATAGGAACGTCTTCATAGGCATTTTGACTAACATAACAGTGATCTCCCTTCTGCAATAATATACCCTTGCCTACCTGATTTCAGTTTTTTCTTTTTAACAAACTTTTTCATGTCCCTATTTCACCATGGGTACCGCCATCCTTTCTACTCTTCTTATGGGTTCCGAACTTTGACCAACTTGACTGGTTGGGCTGGAATTATGTAATTCCCATTGATGTGCTGATTATTTTATTCAGTTCTTGTAGTCCCGGGGGATGCTGGGATACCTGTTATTGTTTACTTAAAAGAAGATAGCAATCAGGCAGGTAGGTGTGTTTTGTTGAAAAAGATACATCACCAATTAAAATGGCCAAAGACCTGAACCCAAAAGAGGGCTAAGTGAAGATGCAGACACTAAAGAGGCAGCGATGAGTGTGCTTAAAAAATGTGAACAGACAGGCAAGTTTATTTTATTGCAGAAGGAACATTGCCTATCCCTGTAATAAGCAACCTGTCTGCTTGCATTTTTTTTTTTATTTCTAAAGTTTAATTCCACTAAAATAGGGTATTTCTAACACACTGCCTGTCTTGGGGTAACAACGCTGCTTCTTACAGCGTAATTGTCATCCTAGGGGAAAAAAAGAACATAAAGAAATTGTAAGCTCCAATATATTAAATTTATATTCTTAGATTTAGATATGGTTTCAATTTTTTTTAAGGTGGGGAGAGATACATTTTATGCTTTTTTTAATTTGTTCACAAATGGCTACAGAACATTCAATTACAATGTTAAAAATAATAACAATAACAACAGCAAATGATGCGGACTGGATTTACAAGATTTGCATGGCTTGCTGCAGGGAATTAAAACAAACAAAATAAAATAAAATCAATCTTACAGTGAGTGAAGTTTTGATGTATAAGTGTTGGCAGCTTACAGTGCCCAAAGCACAAAGTGAATGTTGCCATTTTAGAAATTCCTTGATTCACTGCACTGCCTCATGCAGGGCATTTTATGCCTGAGTTATAGTCTGTCGAATCACCTGTTAAGGAGGGTCACAGCTATATTGATTGGCAGCAAACAGAAGGCTTTAAAGTATTTCTATTTCCTATTGTGGTGTAATGTTGTGCTATCTTTGTGATTCTGTACTAATACCGATAATATTTTTTTAATTACAAAGAAAAAACTATTTAGAAACAAGGATGGTATTTATAGCAACCATAAATTTAGCTGAACATATATGAAAAATTGTGAAACTTGTTTGAAATCAGTGTCTTTAGAAGTGTTGATTAGTATGTCAGCATAAGAGTCAGTCAATTAGCATTTCTAGCAGGAATCAGAAATGGAAACCTTTGCATTTTCGTTAATGTCAGGTTTCATTTAAACCTTCAATCATGCTACATACCTATGACACTTTAACATGAAATGGCCTTGGGATTGACTCCCATAGAAGCAGTCTACCAAGCTGAGTAAATGACGAGGATGTGCAGTATGAAAGGTAGATCTATGGGTATTAGGAATATTAAAGGTAAGCAGGTTAGTTTTTAGGCCTTTGATATAGAAGGAATACTGTAGGACCCTAGCACTTTGGATATCAGCAGATGTGAATGGTGGTTATTGTAGCATTATAAAACATAAGGGGGCAAAAGATGGTGTGGCACAAGTTTTAGAACTAGGGCTCATACCACCCTTTAACAATCTTACCCACCTGACATTTTGTCTCCTGGGGTTGAGCTTATGTTTCAAACAATAAACTGATTGCCATAAAAAACTTTGCCATCACTATTGTTTTGACTGTCCTCAATCTGATTTTGTACTTATTGTGTACTTAATAAACATAAAAAACCTAATACAAGCATTATTCTTTGTAGAATTGGCCCCCTACAACCATAAACTCTACTGGTAAATCTGTATGGATAGAACATGAATAGGATTTGTGTTTCAATTGTAATCATATGGGCAGTCATTGGAGATTGCAGATTCTCCCTGTGTTTGCGTGGGTTTCCTCCAGGCTCTTCCACTCCTTCAAATTTGACCTTAGACTGTATTAAAGACATATGACTATGGTAGGGGCATTAGATTGTGAGCCCCTTTGAGGGACAGCTAGTGACAGGACTATGAACTTTGTACAGCACTGCATTTTTATTTGGTGCTAAATAGATATTGTGTAATAATAATAATATTAGTATAATAATACATTAATAGTCATGAATCAGACTGACAAATCATAAACATCAATCAGAAAAATCTTTTAGGCCCTATCTTCTTTGCACACTCTCAGCTATTCCCAGCTGTCCCTCTTCAAATACTACGCTGTCATACACATTGTTTGACAAACACTTATCATGCAGTAATGGTGTAGTTCTTTATCCAGAGATGGAAAAGCCACCACAGGTCATAAAATGGTTCCTAAATGCTACTATTCAGTAGATTTGGAGTAGTTTGGAGCATGCCCGAGCCTGCAGGACAATTCCACGTTTATAAAAGCCATCTAATATTACCAATAAACCCTACTCTCCTGTGGATCACCTGTCCAATATAAGTGCCTTTAGGTCTTTTAAGGAATTCTCATTGGTCTGGGGCTGATAAGCAGCAAAGAGGTCTGTAAAGCTGAAATTTCAGTAAGTAACACTATCCCATCAAGATGACCAAAGATGGCAACCCAGAAGAGGACTGGTGAAGAGGACAATGCTAAGGACGTAGCAAAGAGAGGTGAGCATACTTAAACATTGCAAACAGGCACACAGTTGATATTTCATTAGAAGTGTGATTTGTAACTTTTCAGTCAGTCCTGTAATATGGATACCTTGGCCTGACAATGCAGTGAAATCCTTTAAAATGATTATGATATACTCTAATTGAGATTATTAGTTGAGAGTGGATGCTATGTACCATATTTACCTGAGTATAGGCCGACTTTTTCAGCACCTAAAATGTGCTGAAAAAGTCACCCTCGGCTTATACTCCAGTCAAGTGCATAGGTCCTTCTCTCGATTGAGATGCGGGCGCCGCCGACGAGACTGCTGCTGCCTGCTGAGGGAATCCCTAATGTCAGTGAATAGGGCGTGGCTTATTGGGCCCCGCACAAGCCGCGCCCACAGCACAATACCATGTACAGGCTCTGTACGGAGCTTGTACTGAATCCGGGCTGTTGGTCTGTAACAGCTTCATAATCCAGCTGTGTTATAATGAGCTCAGATCCTCCGCATGTTCTATGAATTTGTTATAGAGTGAAGTGCATAGAAGTACAGTATATTACAATGTATTATGTGTAATAAATTGCAAAGTATGAGAAAACAATTTGTATGAACAAATGAACATTGGAACCACAAAAAAATAAAAATACATTGCACACATTTTCCCACCCAGATCACACAGTGGTTTCATGGCTCACATATGGATGTGTATTAGAGCGGTGTTAATGCTAATAGTGAGTAGGTGTTGGATTCTCTATAATGCAACAGTACACACACCATATTGACACATTGGCCCTGATTTATGAAAGCTCTCCAAGGCTGGAGAGAATACACTTTCATAAGTGAAGCTGGGTGATCAAGCAAACATGGAATGAATCTGGTCCAGGATTCAAAACATTTGCTAACAAACAGATATGATTTTTTAAAAATTCATTCCATGGTTTGCTGGATCACCCAGCGTCACTGAAAAAAGTGTATTCTCTCCAGCCTTGGAGAGCTTTCATAAATCAGGCCTATTATACCACCACTATACCAAACTGCACTTAGAACTGGTTTTGCAGCACAATTTTGTTGACCTAAATAAAGGTGTTTGGCAAACGTTAGCATCCCTACCCATGTATTTCTTTACATAGCAAAAGATTCTACCCATAAATTTACCCAAATCAATCCTTTGAAATTTTTACTCTAAGCACAGTGAGACCTGCTAGTATTATTGAAATAAATATTTAAAAACATATACCCCACTGATGCCTCAATTAATATAATTTTATTGGTATTTATTTTGAATATTTAAACTTGCCAGTAGCTGCAGCAACTTTTCAGAAGATGTAAATTTAACCCTAAATACTGATATTTCTTTAAACAACCAAAATACAATAGCTATAAAATGAAAAAAAAAACCTTTTTTGTGTTCACAGGCAGTGTTTGAGGTGTTAGAATCCTTCCAATCCCTGTTGAAAATGTATTAATAAATGTAAATTTGAATTATATATGAAGTGTAAACAGAAGGGGGAGTGGAAGAAAACAGCACGAGATGTAACAGTTGAATGTGTTTTAAATTAGAAAGTGCTTGATTTCATTTTCTAAAGCTCTTAAGATATGATTTGCCAAGGGCAAAATTTGCACTTTTGTAATTCATGTTAGCTTGTATATAGGCATTGAGCTAGTCATTCCTCCGCTTCTTACCTTCATGTATTATGCTGATGTTTTACTGAAATGAAAAAAAAAAATCTTAAATCTACAAAGAAGCATTTC
>NC_092858.1:54240995-54335556 GCF_032062135.1 Pyxicephalus adspersus
GACTAAAGTGACTGGTTTTACATTATGGGGGAACCATGACACAAAAAAGTATTAACCATGGAAGTACAGGATCAAATTTTGTTTTCACCAGATGATTGATGGCAAAAAGGGAAACAAAAATGGGCAAATACAGGACAAACATCAAACAAATGTCCCGTGGAATCATTGATGAACTAAATACAGGCCAATTTTGAGGCCAATAATGAATATAAATAATAAACAATATCACTTTTAAGAATATATTCATGCATTTTTGTTACCAAGGACGTATACATATATTTATTGATGTAGCCAACCTGATATGGCGAATCACATATACTACAGTCATACGTTTAATGTCCAGCACAGCTGAATAGGAAAACTAAATCCATTTTCACTTCACAGCCCCACACTGCTCATCTCATTACACTAGCCTATAGGATGATCAGGTCAATGACCGTGGTAAGCACAAAGAGCTATGAATATGTTTGTAAGTTAGTATTGAATGAATTAAAATACTTCAAATCTTCCATAGTCAGATGCAAAAATATAAGCCTCCATCAGTGGGCTATATCTTTAAATGTTTTCCCACGCTGGAAATCCGGTTTGAGAAACATCAATGATCTGCAAAGTGCTATTACACAGACATCCATAAATTGCACCTTGCTCCTTTTTTGTGGCTGTAGTGTACGAATCCATTAGCACTTTTCAAAACCAAGAAAGATCAAAAGTTAAATAAAAATACATTTCACGAGGAACTGTGTTTCTTTTCCAAGAAAATAAATTTATATTCATTCAAAACTTACTTAAAAGCAATTACTGCATGAATAAATTTAATTTTTCTATTGACTTAGTAACAAATTGGATCCCTGAAAGCTTACAGGATCAAATACATAAAAGATAAACATTTAGCTTAATGACATCAACAGTCAACCAAAAACATCTGTGTTTTACTTTAGAAGTGATCAGAGGATATTCCTTTGTTTACACTAAAGATAATCACAAGGTTTGTATTACTGCATTCAATTTGAGGAAGAAAAAAGAGAACATAGAACCTCCAGAGCCCAGAGGCAGCAATATGTTACAAATACAGGATTTCTCTCATTTTATGTTTTGTAACCATGGTAAAACAATAGAATTGAACTTTCCCTGAACCTTCCTTCTATAATGGCCATGGTACATGTTGACCTAGCACGGCAAGTTAGAACCTGATGCTATCGTTCTGACGGCTGCTAATGCTATCAAATTTTTCTGAAACTTTATCAACTCTATTAAAAGATCGGTTTGAATATACCTGATTGCTGGCCACCGCTCACCAGGGAGTGCTGACATCATACACACATCCTGTTTCCATGTTAGTCATTTACATAACCAACTGATTAAAACAATGAAGTTTGTTTACAGAAGTGAAGTACCTTGACATATGTAAAACTGAATTACAGGATATCCAATTGGTCTGTGAATTACCACATATTAGATATTTTCAGGATCTTAGAAAATAAGCATGTTTCTTTTTGTGATCTGCAAGGGATTCCTAAATCCATGAATCACAGCTATCTCAAACAACATGATCCATTTTGGCACTTTTTTTATTCAAATAACCTCCATGATTTGTAGTATTTCTGGGATTTATCTGATCGTCTTTCAAATCTGATCTGACATTGCAAAGGATCTGCATTTTTCTCCATCCACTACTATAATTTACATATCTCTTGCATACATTATAGTCCTGTCTATGGCACAAGACCTGACTTTTCTCTACTGCAGCTTAGTAATATTTACAGGTCTTGTCCCTGCCCTTACCATGTGACTGAAAAGTAAAAGAAAACAGCACACTGGTAAGCTCCTCTTTTTGCTTGTCTGCTTCTCCCTTCCATATTCATTTACTTTTTGCATGGCAGCAAAAGAGATTGGCTCCTTGGTCTACTTTTCCCTCCCCCAGGCTTAATGCTACTGTACATTGAATTAGAACAGGCTGATACCAGGTCAAATTCTGATACCTACACAATAAAAAAAAATAAATGTAATAATAAATGTAATAATGTAATAATAAATATGCAGTTGTGTATTTTACATTTGGCTGGAGTTCAGTTTTTAAGGGAATATGGTCTCGTATTATTATAGTAGGATGGCTGTATGAGCCCCTTAGTAGAGAGATATCAGCCTATTTGCCTCATGTCAACTGTCTAGGAGTTGGAAAAATGGAAAATGAATGTCTGTGTTATTCTAAAATATTCTATGCTTGGTACATACAACCCTGGGCAGATACATCTTACCTGACAAAATTAGTCCATAAAATGTATTCTCAATTCTAAAAGCGTATCCAAGTAGGAAACTAATTTTTATTTTTGCATACAGCAGTGAGGGGACAGAATCTGTGCCAGGGTTATATGTTCTGGAGAAAGTGGGGAAACCATTCTCACTGGGAAAACATCTATAATTTTATAAAGTTGCCAATTATTAATAAATGATCTATATTCTTTGATATAATTTAACCTTTTTATAACCTTGTCATGACCTAATTGATTTAATCATTTATATGTAGTTATTATAGTACTTTTTTTCCATCCACTTCTTTTTTATATTCTTTCCTTTGTATATTTTTTTAGATATTATAATACTCACATCACAGTCTGCACAAGTGTCTCAAATATCCTTTTTAATTTGCTATGCAAGAAAAGAGTGCTACAAGAAACATATCAAATGCTACTTGAGTAAAGGTACAGTAATAAGTATAGTATGTGTATTCACTGAGAGAAGAAAATGAGTCACTCACTCATTGTTCCAGCTAGTATTAACAAAAAGTTCTCCAATCACTTATAAAACAAGGATCCTAAATATCACAGCCCTCTTGAACTTGGATCAGAGAATTTAAAACATGCAGTATAGTGAAATTAGAATGAACACAGTAAAAGATCTTGATGGTAGATATTACAGCTTTACTTTTTAGTTACAATGCTAAAACGTAGGCACAAATATATCAAAAGTGATGTACAGTTTTGTTACAGTATAATCTGAAAATGGGAATGAAGTTCATGAAAAATGAATAGGTAAATATAAGAACATTTCATAACCAGTGTACCCTTGGGATATACAGGAGCTAAAAATGCCAGTGATGGTTAATTAAGGCTAAAGATACATTTCTTAAAAACATTGATCTGTCCAATTTACCCGGGACAACCAGGTCCCTCTCTCTGCTTCTAAAGACTTGGAAGAGCTTCGCTGTCAGTTTGACAGCCAACACTGCTTTTTGTATCTGGAGATTGTTTTGGTAGCTTCCTACATATAGAGAATGCACATACAGTCAAAGTGACAGCTAAACTATGCTGACACCTGGGGAAACAACTTTATAGGTACAGCTATTCAGCCAGACCATGTCCCTTAGGTTCCCCCCATCCCCCTTTTCCCTGTCCAAGCTCTATAGTAATGGCAAAAAGTGATATGGCAATAATTCTGCCACCGCTGTCAGAAGACCTTTATCAAAATATACAAAAAATGCCTACAATACATGTAAAATAAACTGTAGATACAGAATTAATAATACAAATTAGACAAAGTATGCATGGGAGATCAACTGTGACTGAGAAACTGCAAGAACAATAATACTGATACTGAGCCAAGAAGTGAAATAAAACATAAATGTTTGTATTACCATATTAAAACTGACAGATTTATTTTTACTTATAGACTAGTGTTTGCTGGTGGAGTTTCACTGGACGATTGATCATCTTTGTCACTGCAATCTAACAGGTGTTAAATAGAACAGGTATCGTGGAAAAGAAGCATAAGCAACAATAGGTAAAAAAAGGTTTCATACGAATTGCTGATACAATGAAGAAATGAAGAAAATAAAAACACATGCTAAAGCAACTTTTCTCAACCATTTCCCCCTGAAGAATGTTTAAGATATTTTTCAGATGTTAGGGAACAACAGTTATAATAAATGGGAAAATGGTATATGCATTAGTTGCCAGTGGGAAGAATGCCGCCATGCATTAGTTGTCAGAACACGACCTTTACAGACAGCTTAAAAGGAACATGGTTTTATTCAACTGGATCGGCCAAGTGGTATTGACTCTGGAACTATGTAGGCACAATTTATGGAAGGTCAATCAGCCAGAAAACACAAAGACCTTGATTTAACAAAGTTCTCCAAGGCTGGAGAGAATACACTTTCATCAGTGAGGCTGGGTGATACAGTAAACCTGGAATAGATCTGATCCAGGATTAAAAACATTTACTAACAAAAAGCTAATGACTTTTAGGAAATCTATTCCAGGTTTGCTGGATTACCCAGCTTAATTGATGAAAGTGTATTCTCTACAGCCTGGGGGACAATTCAATAAATCAGGGCCAAAGAAACCTTGGCAACTTCTGGAGGAGCCCTGGAGTGCTCCATGGAAAACCCTGATTGTGAATGGCTGATCTAAAATATTCTGGGACAAAGCTTTGTGAATCTACACCATCCAAAATATTACTCACCTTATTGTGGCCCAAGATAATGGAAACAGCAAAACCTTCTACGTGTGTTTTTTTCAGTGCTGCTGATTAAGTTTACTTTTTTAACAATGTTCTTTAGTTTCCCATGCCTCTCCAGCTAGATTTTCACATTTTTTTTCTAGTTGGCCAGGAAGTATTAAAGGCTACTTTTTGTTCGAAATTACATGAATAGTAGTTTTTCATGTTTATGTTCCAAAATACAGAATTCCACTAAAAAATGTAACGTTATATTACTTTTTTAATCCCGTTGGAAATTGCACTTTATAACTTAGTAATAAACAGGCTAGAATTTTAATCCTTAATGGAAGCACTGAGGCATTTCCTTGGCTATATCAGATCTACACAAATACCTATGTTCAAATCTTTAAACTTAAGAGTTTAAATCTACCATCATGCCAGGCATCACCTAATTAGCTCAATTTAACAGATGATTTAAAGATTACCTTGTATATATTATTCAAAATGTGCTTAGCATATAAAATTGACTGGTTCAACAGTTCAAATACACCCAAATGCCCCCAAGTCCCTGACTGGATCATTGGAATTAATGCTTGGCTGATAACTTTCGTGAATTGAGGAAATATGAGCTGACTGAAGCAAAACAGTAAAGACTGGAATACTCTTACAGAGTCAAATAAATTAACTGCATATCCGAGTGGGATAGTAAACAATTTCATGAAAACAGAATCCAGCAATATTTAAAAGAAGAATCACTCCTACTGCTCTACAAAAATAAGAAGGAAATAATTAAATAATAAAATGATTATAATGATGATGATCTATCAGTGGGAGGTAAAGTTATGTTTGCAATATATTAAATTATAGGCATATCTTAGAGTGCACTCAGATATGTTTAGAGCGTTTTATTTATGTGCCACTTCATTTGTTGTCCAAGGTGCTGTGCAAATACATAGACTGGTTGCCTGCAGATTTGCTGACTTGGATGAAGTCTACTGATATTTATGTTGGGTTTAATAGTTGGATACAGAACATCTGTATGGAGTCACTAACTGGGCACTGATATTGTCCCCAAGATAAGAACTATCACCTGGACCCATGTAAGGTGAAATATGTTACAGATCAGACCTTCACAGTCTTGAGGTCAAATCACAGTAAAGTTTTACACTGTGGCAATAACTTGAAACTAGGATCAAAAACTTCTCTTTACAACGCACATGCTTGTTCAAGTATACCTGCCATGAGAAATGTAGGAGCTGCAAGTGCCTGGTATTGTGCTGACCCACCGTCATCTAGGTCATTGACCTGCAAAAATTCCATATTGGTATATTTGATTTAAATCTGTAACGTAAAGCATTAAAGTAATAGAGTCAACAAGACTCTCTCATATTTTAGACCATTACACTTCTGGGTATCATGGTAAGTAAAAGTTCCCCTATTTGGTTTAGCCAATAGAACAAGAAGGTGCTCTGTACTATGGCTTTAATGTTTGTTCATGTTGTAAATGATAACACCACAAATTGCTGAATAAGAACAAAAAGCCTAGGAAATCTGTCTCCAGTAAATTTCCAAAGTCTCTTTAGAGATTGATTGCATTCCTGACAGCTGTAGGTACTTGCTGTCCCATCTATTTTACAGGACACAGAACACAAAGCTCCTGCTGAGAATGTGAACAATGCCAAAGTAAAAGGATTTATTTGATAAATCTATACTGGCATAAATACCTCTATATTGTACAAAAATCACTTTTTGTCGGCAAGTGGGTTTGTCCAAGCAACAATTATTTTACGTACTTCACCAAACCACCAATCGAGTAGCATAAAATATGAAGTCGTCACTGCCCTTTAAAAATCCCTTTAACTTGAATTCTCTAATTGTTCTTTCACTTTATCTCCCTGTACCAGAAAGTAAATAAATTAACAAAATAGCTTTTATCGCACAGAATAACCTTTTAACTGAGGGATTATCTGTGGTTTATTTTTCATTTCTTTCACTGCAGATAGCAGTTCATGCCTCATTGATTAGTTTGCTGAGGTGGTGACCAGAAATGAAAACAAGGTCTTTTAGAAATTGCCAGGACCCATAAAAATAAAGGAAAAAGAAAAACATTACAAAACACAGCATAGCTTCTATGCTTTATATTTTCCAAATGCACTTTTCAAGATTCGCTGAGTCAAGGGTCAGAAAAGGTTCATTTAGTTTTGTCAGTGTGTGGCAGGAAGTAATTCCAATATAGCATTCTAAAGGGTCATCTCTTTGATTTGTTTTCGCTTTTTATTCCCTCTAATATGCCTGCATTTAACTAGCTACAGCACCAAGGACTCTTCATAATTCTGTACAGAATGTTGCCAATGTATTCTGTATATGGTATAGGAAACACCCCAGTAAAAACAATTTACATTTAATGTCAGTAAATATCAGTCAATCACAAAAAGAACATATAATTAGCCCAATTTGTGCTAACATGATGATGTTGGGTAACATTTTAAAAACACACATCCCTAGTACCAGCTGGTATTTATTCCAATGGAGGGCAACAAGGTGAAATTGGTGACACCACATCCACAATCCCAAACCCCCCCACCCTTAAAAAAAAACGCAGCACATTCAATCAATTACACACCAATACATGCTGTTTACTTTAATTTAATTTTGATTATTTTAATAATTATTTTATTATACAGTTAATTAATTTAACTTTAGGAACAGTGTACTAACGCCTCTTTCTTTTACTCTTGAAATCAGGTATGCACATTGATGTGTTTGTTTGCACATTTTTATCATACCTATGTTTAAAAAAAAAAGAAAAACAGCATGCAGGATAATGTATTACTTTATGGGCCAGCATATCCCACCATATTATGCTACAAGGGGAAAGCAGTCTGATAACCAGCAGAACTTTGGTATAAAAGAACACAAGCTACTATTTAATAATAGGAATTGTATGCCCTGAATATTGGCATACTGTTTTATAGTTTTTTCATGGTTTTTTTGTGCTACAGATTTGCTTTTATATATATATATATATATATATATATATCAATAAATATATATTCATGTGTACTTTATAATAGAAAAATAAGTAAAATGTATTTTGCCCTGTGGCAACACATTTTCTTCTAAAAAGTTAACTGGAGAAGAATATTGAGGTCCTTTGTGAAGGGCAGTGGACATCCCTAAGTAAAGGCAGTTTAGATGTAACCCTCTAAGGTTACTATGGGTATTAGGCTTCATTTCTGTATGCACAAGCACATTCCTTATCTGTTTTTCTATAACAGATTTTTTTTTTCCAATTCTCGAGCCAAATGTAAATGACACAAATAAAGTCTGAATTATAAATCATGTTGGCACAGTTTTCCTTGTGAGAGAACCTTCTCTCTCTATCCAGCAAATTATATATTGGCTAATTTATTGACACATAAATGCAGGATTGTTAATTTTTTACTCTAATGCATTTCCACTTCCTTTCACTTTAATATACACAAGATAATCAAAATCAAGTGTCCTATGTTTATTTCATGAAGTCAAGCAGTAACACCCTGATGGTATAGATTTATAACATCATTATGTCAGCACAGTTTTAGACATTTCATCCACCTACATTATTGCGATTAGTTACAGGAAACAGCTGAAATTTGCTTAATTTTTAAGAGATGTATTTATTATAATAATTGCCTTTTGGTTGCAGATTGGAATGGGATGATCACAAACAACATTGTAAAACGCTAACCATTCTTTACCTTTTTAGATATCGTATAAATTACCTAGAAATGCTAGGTTAAACGTACTCCTCAAGAAGTTGTATTAAACCATCTTTGGAAAAAAAATTAATTTAGGAGTTTTATGGAAGGCAGTTTATTATTAAAGTTGAAAAGCAGAAAATGCTCCTGCCAACTGACTTGTTGTTCTATTCATTCAGTCCTTAGAATTTTATAGGATCAAGCATTTTTCTGTTGCAGTTTTGCTTCCACTTACAATTCTCTGTCCCACCACTCTGTTGTGACAGGACAGTGAAATGAAAAGAAGCACACTGATGAGCTCATCTTGCTCTCTTTTCATCAGCAAGCTTTCAGCTCTGCTAAACTCTGCCTGATTCTTTGCATCTCTTCTTTTATCCCACACTAAACTCTTTTGTACAAACTGTACAGAAAACTCCATAATGGTGATACCTAGTCAAATTTGGGTAATTACATTGCTTGTTTGTTAGTTTTTTTTTAAATATTGTGTTTGTCCTTACAATAGTAACTAATACATAATGGGGCAGGTTTATTTTAGCTAAGACTGGAGACAATGGGTGATCCAAAAAAACCTGTTGTATGAAATGTAAAGAAAATGTATCTGGTAAAGGATTGAAAACATTTTTAAGAAATCCATTCCATGTTTGCCGGATCACCCAGGCTCATCCATAAGTCCATCTATTTCCAGTCTTGGAGAGCTTTAAAAAACCAGGCCCAATATATGTGAGCTTGGAAGTCATGCAGTATGCAGGTTTGGCATTTACTTTAATCCTTAGTTGTAATGAGCTTTCCTGACCATGAACATACATTGATAAATTATGTTGTGTTTCTTTGTACAAATAAATAACAGGTATTAATGCTGTTTTTTTAATCATATTTAATGGAAACAGATCAAATAGGAGTTGTTACAAACTGTTCCAATGTTTTTATTGAAAAAAGGCAGAAATAAATTTACACTTAAGGAAGGTGATTGTGTGAATTAATACTAAAATACTTTTGTCTTGGGGCTCCTCTTCTTAAATTTTATCCTGGACTTATTGCCTCCAGGAGGCTGGATTTGGCCGTAGAGCTCTGGGGTTAGTATAATGGGGCTCTTATTTATACATTCATAATTATCCCACTTTATAAACTCATTTTTATAGTTTAAAACCTTTTTTTATTATACACATTTACAAAATATATACATTTTAAATGCATTTGTGAACATTTGTGGACAGTAGTGTTGGTTGATTTCACATTTATTACCTTCTCGAATCTGTTTAATCTTCATAAAAAGTCTGAAAATGCTGCAAGAAATTCTATTAGGCGTCTCACTGCAAGTCCTGTATTCCTGGGTCAGCTCTTTATACCAACTACAAAGGTTATAAAGGATCAAAGAGAACATAATACTGTTTAGATGTCCTTGCAGTTTATTTATGAATGTTCTGCTTTGTCACAAGTTTTGATTATGCTACATTTTAAATTGTAAAAAGAAGCTTTATGACTACAAAGGTCATGTACAATCTATATAAAATAATATAAACCTATATAAAAGTATGTAATTGGAGTCCTTTCCTCTGGTAATGAAAATTGACATAGTATTGAATGTAATCAGATGGCTGTTTGGTACAAATATAAATCTTGAAAAGTGTACATGATTGTTTCTGCACAAAATACCTGAAGAAGAAATACTATAGATGCATTGGTTAAATGACACATTTTGAGTATATTTTTAAGTTAAGGACTGCAAAAGTAAACTATTTGAATTTCTTTAAGTCATTTACCACTTCCAGCCAGCAGGTCATATGATCAAAGTTGTTCTCCACTGTTTTTTTTTTTTTTTTTTAGTTCTAATTTGTTCTATTTCTCTTTTATTTTCACTTTTTCTTTATTTTTATTTTATTTTTATTTTTTATTTTCGTGTAGAATCGCTTATATATTCAGCTTACCTAAAATTATATTCCATAACTTTTTTTTAAATATGTATATACAAATCACTTTTTATACCTGCCTCCCTGCAGATTGTCAGGTCATTATACAAACTAGATTCTTTGTTATTAGCTCTTTAAAGTACACAGACTTTGCTCATCATCAGATGCATCATTTAACAGGTCCTAAAAATAGTCATGCATATATTGTAAAAGGCACAATACAAAGGCTCCCTAATCTTCACCACTTTGTTCAGATCTGCTTAAAAAAGTCATTAATAATTCATGTAAAATGATTGTATTTATTGAATAAACAATGTGCTATAAAAAGACTATGCCCTCACCAACTTGATACATCTATCATGTACATAAAATGGAAAGAAAAACTCAAGTGGATCTTTCTGTGACAGTTCAAGCATAGCTGAAACATTTTCTTCAGCATATCAGACAAATAATTTTATATATACTTTTTGAAGTTGTACTCGAGTTACTAAGTTAAAATTTGTGTAATACTTAAAGCTGAACTCCAGCCTTTTCTCTTTTTTTGCCACCACACAAATATTGTCATAAAAGAGAATTTTTCTGCACATTTTATCTTCCACACAAGAATAATTACTTACTGCAGCAGGTATACTCAGCCCTATTTATATAAATATATAATATAATCCCATATATAAAGGGGATTATTTAGATAACTGTACCTCGTTGTGTACCATCCAAGTAAAATCCTGCCTCTCTTACTGCAGGAACAAAAAAAATGCTGACAGAGCAAAAGCCGTTTTCTAGCTACAGAAGAATTGACAGAGGAGCAGAGAACTCCCCTGTCACAACCATCAGATCCCCTTCTTACAGGTACATCCTCTGCCTTTCCAATGTTTCCAAAGAAATTATGGAAATAAATGCTAGATTTCTGCTGATTGCTTTTCGATTCAAACAAAATATAATGATTAATGATCTGTGCTTGGGGAGGGTAAAATTGATGAAAAAAAACCTTCAACCTAAGGTATAGCTTTAGATTTATTCTTCATGGAAGATTTCAGTGTTACTTCCAACCAATAAAAAAAATCATCTGCAAATAATACCTTAAACATAAAAATGACCCCTTTCCCCATTAAGTTACAAGTATTCTGCTGTATGAATTTAGAGCTTTTACTTTCACATTTATATAAAGACAAAAATACATACATACTACACTATAGCTTGTTCCAAAAAAATCATTTAGTGATCAACTTTTGACATTCTTAGTTGAATATAGGCAGTATTTGCTCATGAAGGAAGGGAGAATATAAATTACTACGTCATTGGGCCTAATTTAATAAAGTTCTCCAAGGCTGGAGAGGATACACTTTCATCAGTGCACCTGGGTGATTCAGCAAACCAGGAAAGGATGTAGTCCAGGATTGAAAACATTTTCTAACAAATAGCAAAGACTAAAAAATCAGTTCCATGTTTCCTGGATCACCCAGCTTCACTAATGAAAGTTTACCCTTTCCAGCCTTGGAGAGCTTTAATAAATCAGGGCCAATGCAACCAACATAAATGTAGCCTACAGTAATAGTATTCTCTGTCTTATTGAAATCTGCATGTTACCACCCAATCTGGTTTTTGTTTATCCTATCCACAAGCATCCACTGAAATAAGTAACCATTTTTTCCACGAAATTTGGAAAGAGAGTCATCACATAATTTCTACATTTTGTTCAGTCCTTAAGCTATTAGTAACTGTGATACCTAAAATAGTTTTTTTGCTAGCCATCAGTTTTGTATGCTATGTTGCTATGCAGTACTAACAAGTTATTTAAAGAAACGATTAGAAAGATACGGAGAATGATGTACACTTTTATGGGTTTTTTAAACAAATGCCAGATATGTACACAATTGTGAACATTGTTTCTCTCAGTTCCCTTTTAAACATCTGCATTTTAGATTTGCTTCTACTTTCCTGAATAAACAATACAATAGAAAGCCATCTAAAAACATTGAAGAGATATAAAAGATACCTAACCACATTTTCTGGTAAAATTTGTGTTACAATCGCTTCTAAGATATATACTATTCTACGTTATACTATACTATGGGGAATATTTATATAGACTTTAACGATACAATGCACTCCACAAAGTGAAGAAGTTGCCCATATGATCAATCAACATTATTCTTTTATTCTCTATAATGAAAATAAAGTAAGGTTTCAGTTTGGTCACTGGAGGAAAGCTTTTTACCTTTGAGGAATATTTCTTCTCTTCTTAGTCCTAATATTTTGCCCTATCATGGGCTCTTTTGTTCTATGGAATAACAGTCACTTGAGCACAATGAGAAAGATAATGGCAGCAGAATGATCGGTTGACCCTGTAAGTATGCAGGAGGAACACTGGTTTCCAGGACCATTGAGATTGCCGTTTTCTAGGACTCTGCCACTAAGTGAATTCTTAGATAATTACATTTTTGCTGTTCAGTATCCATCAAAGCATGATACCATTCTCAAGATTTCTATACAAGAAGTAGTATGAGAACTGCACCCCTAAATCCAACATATTTTTAATGACTCTTCAATTTTAGAAATCATATGCCATCAATGGGCAGAGTTGCCATTAGGGACCACTATAGGAAATCAAAAGCAGAGCCCCCCATTCCCCTCTACAAAGTTATTTTTTAAATTACAGTCTGTTCTTGTCACAAAATGACACAACTGGACTTTGTTCCTTCAACAACCTGTTAACTTAAAATGCTTTATTAATAATCTTGCAGAAAGCATAAAATAATGCCTATTATAATAAAATAACAAAGCTTGCTGGAAAATTGTAAAACACAAGAAGTAAAGCTTATAAATTAGAAGAAAATCCCTTTCAAAACAGGCTGCGATCTTTGAATCTGTGCAGGCTTATTATCAATTCAAGTACTGTTTGCTTTACAAAACTGAACAATACTTTTTCATCGGGAAACACAAGACCATTTGCATTAGCTGCTTTGGCTGATTTTCCACTTCTATAAAATGCATTGCATGTGAAACAAGTCTTCAAAAAACAAGGCCTAAAAAAACTACTACTCAGGGTGCCTTTGAGGATATTTAATTAAAATCTAATCCTGCATTCATTAAGGCTCACATAAATTAAGCTGTCATTCATAAGATTTATGGATTCTCATTTGCATATTGCATACAATTCATCAATTACTCAAGTATGAAAGGAGCACATTTCCCTAGGAGCTGGCTGCTACTCTGCCAACATTTGAAATGAGGAAAAGAGCAAGACTGTCAGCCATTCGCACAAACTTTCTTCTTAATGTCTGCTCCTTGATTAATCTAATTTTCTAGCCATTTCTTACAAGATCCAACAACAGCCTTTCTGCAACTTTCAATTATTTTCCCTGTCTTCATTGCAAACTGTTCATGTCTTCTAATGCAACTTCATGTCTGACTGATTATTATCTGTTTGCTAATGATATGTTAAAAATAAGGGGTGAGTTGGTGGTGTTGGGTGTCACAGTGGTATGTAGCCAGGGATACACATTTAAATTTTAATGATGTATAATATTATAGATTAGAAAAGGATTATAGGGCTGGGCAAACATGTTTGAGATGCAGTTATTTGTTTTCATGGTATAAAAGACTTTGAAATTGATTTACTAAAGGGGTTTAAACTGTTTACTTTGCAAAGTACATCGTTCTGGAAGGGACAAATTACTTAGCTGAATGAGAAGAGGTTCTGTTGACTTCAACCAATCATGTGCAATCAAAAATATGAATTACTTTAAAAAGTGTTTGTGTCTGTGTAAATGTTAGCCCACTTTGTAAAGTCAAGTAGGAGTTAAGTTAAATTCATTTTCAGAATTTTTTTGTGTGTGTTTGTAATCACCGAAAGTATCTTATGTTAATCATTTTTTAAATGTATCACAATCCTAAGCCTAATGTACATAAAAAAGGGGAAATAATTATTTTCGTAAATAAATATCTGCAAACAGTTTTTCCCCTTTTGTATGGTAACCTCCACTGAAATTCAAAAGGAAAGCATGTTTTTTTAAGTGAAAAAAAAAACTCCAACAGACTTTATACCAGTCAAAAACATTAAATAACAGAGCTATTATAGAGAGAGAGAGAGAGAGAGAGAGAGATAAAAAATCAAATATACTAATATAGGTTCAAAGAACTGGTCATTTAGTATAGTCATTGAAGTAAATAATCAATTGATAGTTGATTATCGATTGATACCATTTTGGCTGGTAATGCCAATTAAGAAACTTTTCAGGACCATGATCCTTTAAACTGTGGCAGAAGAAACATTTTGCTTTGGGCCTACAACATAAAGCCATGCATGATATTTTCCTCTTTATGCTATTATGAAATTGTTATGCTTCCTTTTTACAGCACTAACCCTTTTATCTGACGTCTAGTGCTGTATTAAAGCAGATTCTTCAGTGCTTCCACAAGCTATATACACTGCTTGGCCAAAAAAATTCCGGAAGACTCTAGAGACAATATAATGACCTTGGATTGCTTCAGTTGATTGGGTTTAAGTTTAGTATGTCCTGTGCCCAAAAATGAGGTCAGCTGGCTACCTAAATATACAGAATGCCCATTTTTTTAAAATCAATGGATGGTAATGGCATCCAAGATGGCAATGTCAGAACTCAAAGTCAGGCTCAAAATGTGAAAGAGTGGTTCAGGCAGAATGAGATATAATTTTTCTACATGGATTGGGCCACCACTAAGTCCAGACGTTAACCTCATTAAGAATCTTTAAAATGTGCTGGAGAAGACTATACGAAGTGGTCTGACTCTTTAATGGAAGAAAATTAAAGCAACTCTGCACAGAAATAAATGCTGTGACATTCATTGCATAGGTTTATCAAAATGATAACATGCCAAAAATATGCTGTATTCAAAGCTAAAGATGGTCCAACAAAATATTTCAACGTGTGACTTTTTTTGGCAAGGCAGTATAAAAAATTCACTTTTTTAACACATATGTGATAATGGAATGAAATAGTGTTTTATATGTCTTATACACTGTTAAGCTTTCATTTTACCAGAGAAAAAGTGTTTCAACTTCTGAACCAGGTGGAAACCTGAATTAGCACATTTACCCCAGATGGTATTTTATGAAAAGGTTTCTGTCATATCCATGAACATATGTTAATTTCTACTACTAAATCACTTAGAGGAATTTTCTGAACTGAACCTTTGACGAAAGTTCTGACCTAGAGAAAACCCTACATTTTACAATAAATTGTCCCAATATATGTGATTGTGATACTGTGATATTGTACGCATTCAACCATCATTATGGAGAGTGTAATGCAGGAGTTATGATAACTCCTGTTCAAATGTAAATTGTCACATATCCAGAATAGAGAAGATGAGCCTGAAAAAAGTTATACCCATGGTCACTCCTAAAAAGTTTTTTTTTTTTTTGTACAGCTATTTATTTGCTTTTCTTTTTTGTTTTTCATTTTTATTATATTGTCTATCTATCTTCTACTGTCTCTCTAACTAGTCCAGTTACTATTTAATACAGATGAGATAACCAATGATATATTCTTATAGCATTTTTAGTTTGCATATTTTACTATAATTATACCAGGGAAAAATATGCAAATAATCCAGATCCTTTACTGCACATGTAACATACCGTCATAATTTAATTGTCTTCTCCTGGGAGACAATCTTAATTTCAGTAGAGTACAAGGAAAGACTGGTCCTTACAAGTAAAACCTGGATATCTTCCAATCTACATGTGATCAGGTGCTAAATTTAATATACGGTCTTCCAAAGTGTTTAAATTAAAATTTATGAACACATTAACTGATTAAGAAGTGTATTAAAATGTTCGATACAAACAGACACAGATGTACACCAGATAGCAAAAATTACAGAAAATGGTTCTTTTAGAACAAAGCAAAATCAAATGACCCATTTTTTTAATTGAAAGAAATACTGACTCTTTTCCTATGTGAATCTCTGAATAGGAAAAACAGGTACAAACATTAATTAAAAAAACAATTAGAATTAGGATTGTGATAAATTTAAAAAACAATTAACATAAGATACATCCGGCTTTACGAGATAATGTGATCACGAACACATTTGAAAAAAACTCTATAAATGAATTTAACTGAACTCCCATTTGGCTTTAGTGTGGGCAAACATCTACACACACACACATACACTTTTTAGGTAAATTCAATGTTTTAATCTATATCATATAATACCATTTGAATTTGGTAATGTCTTGAATAGAGAGATGTTTATGGTTTTCATATGATATACTCTGCTGTAAATAGAGTCATCACTTGTCCCTGTTCTGTGCAGATTAGTCTAATTGTTGTTGCCAGAGAAACTAGAGAGATGAAGTCTATGGATATCTTTATTTATGTAACGTCACACACTGTTCCACTTTGGCAACAGGCAGAGTGTGTGAAATAGGCTCTGTGAACATTGAGCAAGGATTTCCAGCCTTCTGGAACTATTTCTTTAGGCAAACGGACATAAATAAATAGACTTAAATGAATATTTAATGCAAAATGTTTTTACAAAAATCTGAAAATCACATGTGACATCATGTTCACATCTGAACATCCTATCGATTATGTGTAGATTTAATTTGATAAATTAAACACATATGGTGACTAGCCAGCCGAAGAAGTCACTATGCAGCCTTTCTGAAGGTGTGGCCTTTAATGGAACATTGCTACAACATACAGCAGGAACTGTATTGTTTTTTTTAGTGTTTTCACATATATATATATATATATATATATATATATTTATATGTCTATTTATGTAAATAAATATAATATATATGTATATTTATATTGCTGTTTCATGCTTATGTCATGATAGAATCCTGAATGTTAGGATGGGTAGAAATTACTACGTATAACATCTATTACCCTTTAGAGCAGTCCTCCTGACTACCGAAAACCTTCACAAAATTGTTACCCTATGGTCCTGAAACTTTGTACGGACACTCATTAGTGACGTCTAAGGTGTCAGTTTTACAAGTGATCACTGTATGAATAGGCTTCTTGGCACAAGTCATCAACCTGTTCTGTTCTATAGAACAAGAAGGACAAGTAGGAGGCATCCTGCTATGTCATTACTAAAACAATAACTGTTGTTAGTGATTGGTCCTTGCACAGAAAATTGTTAGTGATCTTGCACAAAAGATTGCAAAACAAAATCGAAGGTCACTTGTTCTCACAGATTTTTGCTTCAGAATAGGCCTGAAAATGCAGAAACATGCAGTTAGGTTAATTGGCTACCCACCAAAATTGACCTTAGACTTAAGGTCAATAATTAAAAAGACATATGACTATGGTAGGGACATTAGATTGTGAGTTCCTTTGAGGGACAGCTAGTGACATGGCTATGGACTTTGTGCAGCGCTGCATAATATGATGGCGCTATATAAATACTGTGTAATAGTAATATTAACAATCTAGTGTCTGTAAGGTTCTTTACCATTAACTCAATTTCTAAGAATAATGTACTCAGAAGACCATACTTATGTTATTGGATAGCTTAACTAATAGCACCAGTGACACATATTTGCTTTAAAATTTTACACAGCTGAGATTTTGGTACAAACATTCATAATCCACAGTATTTGACATGTTCTAGTCTGCAGAGGATTACTTATGCATATATGGATTCTGTTTCTTGGATACCTTTTGGTACTAATTAAATATTTTAAAATAAGATACTATATTGAGTTTGCCTATTTAGGTGTTTAAGTGTCTTTTTTGTTACACTGCAAGATGCTAGTGCATGAATACTAGAAGCTGTACTGTTTGTATGAGACAATAACATTTTAAAATGTTGAATGTTTTTTTTGGTTTTATTTTTTTATTTTTGTGGATTTTATAAAACTATTCCAAAGGGCCAGTAGGTTACCTTTTTTTGCTCCCCTACTCCTGGTATGGTCCGCCTGATAACTTGGCCTTTATCTGGCCTTTCAAACACAGTCCTACTCCCCCTGGAACACTTTAGTTCCGTCTAGTTATTCATAATCAAGTTACAGCACACCTAAACAATTTCCATTCACACGAGGCTCTTAAACATGTGGGATAAGTTGCTTGTGTTGGCCATTGCCCTCTGCGTAATAATAAAGAACCTAAATCATTAAAAGAAAAAGTAACCAGTATAACATATACCACCTTTTTTTATAGAATGCTGTAGGATAATGCTGACAAAACTAATAGACAAGCAGTTCTCAGCTACTGGAAGAGATTAGTACTATTACCAAGTTAAGCTTTAATCTGTCATAACCCATTACTTGACCAGTCAGGAAATAAATTGTAATTGTTCTCTACATTTTATACAGTATTTAATTCCTGCATCCAAATGAGTGTAGGGAGTATTAACAAAGCTGTAGTTCATGTAACAAGACTTTTGGTTTGAAAGGAGGTTCATAAATAACAGTGTAGTACATGCAGCACAATGTAATAAGCATTGATCAGTAAATTCACCCGAGGCCTCTCATTGCATTGTTCAGAATGTCCGAAAGGGGAATAAAAATGTACCTATTTAGTGCTAAATAAAAACACAACTCGCTCTTTATTTTGATAGAAGAGAAACGTGGCGTGAGACAGACTGCCCTCATTTTTAATCACATTGAGTTTGAAATACTATATTCTGTATCAAATGATAAATCACTCCTGGAAGGAAAACTGCTGACATGGAATTGGCCATACATAATAGAAACAAACTCGTATCAAACAGACTGCCAACAAAATGCTAAAGATGCTTGTAGTAAAATGGTAGAACTCACTTAGTTTTAAAAATCTAGTTTTCCCCAATATAAAAGAAAAAAAATAATGTCTATGGATACCTTTTGAGTGTGTGTATATATATATATATATATATATATATATATATATAATTTAATTCAGTAAACATACTACCAGATAGCCCTATTAAACTTCTACCTGTCAACCACACTATTTGACAACCACTTTGTTGTGAGGTTGAGTGTGGTTGTGGGCCAGTGCAGAGGGGGAAAAACAATTGCCCATGAAGAAGTTACTTTATTACCTCCAGGAACGGCAGTGCAATCTACCACAACCACAGCTGCATGCACAAAATAGTTCCCAAGCGCTCCCCATTAAAAGGGAGCAGTTGGCAGCATGGTTGAGCCTCGGTCAACCGCATATCTGAAATGGTTCTAAGACTGCTGATGTATACAAAAACTCAATTAGAGATATAGTAAATTAATTTTTTTTTCTCTAAGTTTCTCAAGACAAACAATGCATTATCTAAACTCTTGTGCATCTATGCTTGCTCAGATCAATATATATTTCTATGGTGCATTGTGTATTTTTATGGGGTAATAAGGGTAATAATAATAATATATTTTATCACCATAGAATGGCTGTTAGCTGGAAAATGTCCAGTTTTCGCAGTTCTGCTTCCTCCCAATCTGCAGGTCTACTGCCCTGTCTTTAATTGATTTGACATTGAAAGCAATGACTGTGAGGTTTTAGTCCCAGAAAGGATAGGATGGATATTTACACAAAATTTAAAGGTTGTGATAATGGCCCCATTCCTAGAAGTTGTACATCTTATTTGGTAGCCAGACCAATAACTAAAAGTATGCATATGACTTTCTAGGTGTAAGCTAATGGTGCTCAGGAATCTCCTCTCACTTCTATTGGAGGCTGCTGCTGTTTGAAAAGGCTGAAAGAATACTAACAAATGTGCTGCCTGTTTGCTATGGGGAATCCATTTAGGGACATCCTACTAGATGAAAACCAATAAGAATTTAGTTATTAGCTCTGACAGGCATATGTTTCATTTGCTTATGTTATTGACTTGCTTTCCAGCGTCCTACTGCACAGAACTGAGTTTGTTTGCTGTCTTGCACAATAAGATTGCAGGACAAACCTGTATGGACTGTTCCAAGATTTTCCTTTCCTGTGTACTGACTGATTCCCCAATGGGTTCTCAAATATAAATAAGCCAACACAAGGCTGTATATATAGGCCTGTAAACAGCCAAGATGTGGAATTAATAGTTAACCCACCCAAAGCTCGCTGGGCTCCAGAACAAGGGCTTACTAAAATTCTAAGAAAGCCAAAAAAGTTTGTTTTCTCCATTAGTTCCAAACCCTAATATCCCCCACCATGTGTAAATGACAAAGTTGTAACCTAGTTGTAAAAAAATACAATTGACACATACATCATCATCAATCCTACAGAAACTGATCTGGCAAAAATAAAGCCAAAAATTTCTGCTAAGTATCTTCAGTGACCTCTTGTTTCTTATTAACAAACAGGGACATTTTAATTTGGTCAAGCAGTTGTTAACTTATAAATTAAACAGGAAGTTCTAGATAGTTACCATTAATTAAAATTGGCTTTAGTAATCACAAATTCCTAACCATCAAACAAAACTTATCTGCTGTTTATGTTTTTCCTTTCTTTTTAATTTTTAATGTAATGTAAATAGTACAGAAAGCTTGGCTCACAGTTGTGACTAATGTTATAAATAGCAGGCAGATGTTTATATATGGTTCATTTGTGCATAGAGCGAGGTTCTAATTTTAGATAATCTTCAAGTGGAAAAAAAATAAAAGAAAGAAAAATAAGACAAATGCAATCCCCAGGGATCTCACTGTTAGATGTTTATATAGGTTCACTTATTGTTTTGGCTGTTTCATTTGCAGTTCACACTAGCTCAGCCTTGATGATCAACTCTACCAGCTGGGGTTTGAGAGGTGTTTAATATAATAATATCACACAACACCCCTATTCATTCAGGAACTGTTATTTTCTCTAGCCTGAATCGAATATCTAAAAACTGCCTATACTAAACATACAATATTGTGTAAGCTATGAGATTTTAAGGGAGTATCGGCAACGGCATATGCTCTCCCCCAGTCCCACATTAGAAACTTTAGACTAGATTGTTCTCTGATGGACAATTGGAGGTATGACTATGGACTTGTTAAAGTGTATGGCCCTATATAAATAAATAGTAATAATATTACATTACCTGGTGATCCTACTAGTAGAACATTTATTTCAAAACTTTATTTAACATGCTGACAGGGCTAATCATCTTGCAGGGAAAGTTCATAGTAGCACTGTTATCCTATGGACAGGGTAGTGATAAATGGAGAAGGTTTATATGGACCTAAAGAAAGCAGCAAGCATAATAAAACCAAAACTTAGGACTCTAGCTGACTGCTACCAATTTACTCACATTTCATTTCAGCATAACGCCTTACTCACTGTAGCCTTCTGAAAATACTATAGAGTGTCACTCTACATATATTTAATTCTCCTAAATGTGTCTCGATTGCTTGTTCCCTTACATTGTTAAAATAATGTTATTTTAATAACTTAATATTATTACTTACACCAGATTTAAAGTTCTTGATCAGCAGGTAATCCCCCAGCCTCCTGGAATACCTATGTCTTATATCCCAGGTGGCTGCAGGGTTCTACACAGGGTGCTGGGGGAAGCATCCAATCTCGCTTACCGTGCATGCTTGAGATTGGGTGCTGCATCGTCACTGGGCATTCCACAAATGTAAATAACCAAGTGCCTAATTATGTGCATGCACAGAACGAGATTGGGCACTTCTGCCAATCGAGGGAGTTTTAGTGAATACCTATTTTTTTAATAATTTTTTAACTCTTATGGGAGTTGCAAATTTTAAACTAAAAGTATTAATTTATATTTTATAATATGTATGACATAACTATCAATATGTATATAGATTTCACAATATCTTAGGTCCACATTATTTAAACATAGGAGAGCACCACTTGACTATTGTACTCATGACATGTTGTAGAAGCTGTGCACCATGCATAATGACAGTGCTCCCTCAATGGTAGCTTCTAATAACTCAGAGGCCATGGGGATATGACAGCATGATGAATACCACAACAGACAGCTCCAATATGGTACCATTTTACTAGATCAATATCTGACTGCAATATAGGGAAAAAGAAGCTGATATTAGTCTACACAGTGTATTACAGATGAGGTACATTTCATCTTACTGCACTCATGCTGAACCAAAGTAATAATTCACAGTTCCTGCAAATGATCTGCGCACTACTGTATTAGACAAAAATTGTGTGCATTTTGTTTTCACAAATATGTAAATATAATCCCTAATACACCAAGGCATATGCACATACAGTTTAATTTGTAATATATAAAAGAAATAGCAGAGACGGATGAGATGAGTAAAATTAGGTTTCCTTTCTTCAGCTCAGATAAGTTGTCTGTTACGTATTTAAGTTTCTCTTGAACTTATTAATATCAATGGAATTTGTAAGAGTGGAAATGTAAGATTTTAAATCACTCAGATAGCAACTAAATTATATGGAGGCCAAGCTGTCAATTAGGAACTGATGTTCATTGAGAACAGTCTTGTTCTCCTGAATACATTTCTAGAGAATTTTTCAATCCCATCAATCAGTACTAATGGTCTTGCAGCCTAAATTTGGACTAGTGCACTTTTTTTAATAGCACTGCAGTAGCTAACAACATTGAAACAGAGTGCTCTGAATACATTTGTGTCAGCTACATATGACTGTTGGAAACATCCTGTAAACCAGAATTTAAGTTAGATATAGAAAAAACAGTAGCTAAAGCTAATCTGTAGCCATCCAAATAAATGTACATTTCCAATTACTCAATATATTGGGAAATTTATTCATACCCTGTAAATTCCAAAACCATATACAAAATCACTATTTTTTTTTGTACACAGCACAGGGGTGTGCCTGTGGTCACAGTGTGCAAACACTGGGTGTATATGTCACAATGCTAACAGCAATATGCCCACGTGGGCCGAGGCAGATAGCAGTGTGGTTTGCAAAAGCAGCATGTTGATATTTGGCCTTGGTTGTGGCTTGAACCAGTCATGGACAGAGGAATATCCAAAATTTCCTGCCTGTAGTGTGGTTTGCCTCTGCCATCCGGGAGCTGTCAGCCATACAGTGTGACACCAAGTGTCTGAAACTGGCCCTAAGCAATAAGTGCAGACAAAACCCAAGAGGTTTGCATGGGTAATGCTCCTCCAATATAATATTTTTGTTTCCTGTGTTTTATTGGGCAAATTTGTGTACTGGACTTAAGGTGTAAATGTAAATGAGAGAAAATCTTCCCATAGTGACCTTAGACAATGGGCATCATTAACCCTCCCCCATCAGCTCTGCTGACAGTTTCAGTGAAGGAAAGCTAGAGGAAAAAAAGATGGTATATGTTTTGTAATTTTTTACCTTGGTGTTTACCTTCTATGCCATCAAGATAAGGCATTGTAGGGGTTTTCAGAAAAAAAAGTAGTAAGACATAGTGGTCAACAGTAGTTGCACCCTTACCCCCTGTTGTTTCTGTTTTCAGGAGAATGAGACTGAACCTTGGAATACATTCGGACCTGAGCTTCTACACACTGGCAAAGGAAATGTTTGCCTTTTTTTAACACAGTAACGATAATTTATTGAAGTTGTGGTTTTTACTTCAGACATCCAATCATGTACATGGGAATTCAAATTCCTGTTGAAAAGTTCACTTTACTTCATCTTTAGTAAATCACTCCCAGTGCATCCGTGGCAGATACCTTTATAATTTTTGTTTTAGAAGTCAAAAGTATTAAACCTAATGCATTTGTTAAATTGAATTTGTGACTTCAGCTAATGGATTTCAGCAACTCCAGTCTGTCATATGCATAACAAGAGAAATCAAGTTATTTATAGAAGGCTAAAATTCCACTAGAACAAAACATGGCCCATCAGAAAAGAAATAATCTAGTTCTATTTCCTTATTTATATTTAAACTTGAAAGCTTTTGAGAATCATGTGCTTTCCTGTAGCTCTTACTAAGCTACTTAAAAAACTACCAAAAAATAAAAGTAGCTTTAGTTCAGTGATAACTGCAGGGTCACATAATAAAGTTCCCTGCTGTAAGGAATCCTGTGCTTTTGTTACGGATATGCAGTTTGACAGACAGCTAAATTCACTTCTGAAGCTATGTCAAAGGGGACCATTTAAACTGCCACAGTTCTGCTAGAAATATAAGAATTCATGTTTTTCTCCCTTGTCTTTGTGTTGCAGGTCTGGATCTCAACCAATATGTGAAGTAAAAAACTTGTCCAAGCCTCTAGAACCCACATTTATATGAACTTACAAAGCCAAAAAATAAAAGATTACTCATTCTGAAGGTGAACTTATTAAATTCTAAGTCTAGCTTCAGACACAAAAACACACTATTATTACATCCGTTAAAAGATTTGTATTCCTTAAAAAGAAATATAAGGCATTCTGTTACATCCTACAATATGTGCTTGTTCAGATGTGGGAAAAAGTACAGCTCCCTGAATTTTAGGGTCACTCAAATATGAATACTGCAAGTCATGATGACCCCAGTACCATCCAAAAACACATAGCCCTCTGCAAGTCATGTTGACCCCAGTACCATCCAAAAAACACATAGCCCTCTGGCCTCATTTTTTGGATAACATGGAGAAGGTTGCAGGGACAACCATGGCACTGGGGTTTGTGAAGCCTGCACTGAGCTTCTAAGCAGCCCCCTGCATCTAAACAAGCAAGTTTGCATAATATAAAAAAGTAAAGGCAAATAAAATATAAAATGAGGGTTCTTTTAAGGCAAAAATATTTTTTTTAACAGTTTTAATAACATTAAGTTTATTGGGCTGAGAGTTGGGCATTAGGTTTAGTTTACCTTAGCTTTTAAAAACTTTTAGGGATCCTATATAAAAAAAAAGGTCTGCCATGACATTCTCCCTGATTCCTGCAGTTACTTTTAAAATTTTGACAAATTGACAGACAATATGCAGCTTCGTTTTTGTTATAAGTAGCATCCGGGGGCAGATTGCTTCGTAAACTTGAACTGGTGTCATTTGCAAATGCTTAGAAATACTTGTGCCTTGTGCTTAGCCTCAATGCAAAAAGCCTTGAAGAATTATTCTTTTTGTGATAGTCAAAAAATATGTAGCAATATTCTCAACCCTTTAATTACTAGGACATATCATTTGCATGAGTCCTTTCGATAACTGAAACCACCTAACATACAAACTGAATTCAATCAGCAAAAGAATTTCTATAATTTATAAGTGTCAGCGATTAATGAGATAACTTGGCAACCTGAAAAGATCAGCTTCCTTAACTGACACCTTAGTATACATTCATTTACACATTTTCTATTTTTGGCATCATTTAACTGTGGTACATATTGTGTTAATAAAAAAAAACCTATTCCAAACTGCCATATAGTCAATCTCAATTTCATAGAGATAGATGCAAATAGATTTCTCTTTTAAACTTTAAGAGGCACAGCAATCGTGAATGTCATACCGCTAATGATGCTGAAATGTTGATATGAATGCATTAATTATAACAGGTGCTATTAGAATGTTTGGAAATGTAACGTTCTGTCAGGCAAAGATATGAGGATTTTTGAACCACATAGAATCTGAAAGTATAGATTGCATGCTGTAAATTATGTAAAAGAGTGTAACAGCTGTTTGGTTTCAAGAAATAGAAAAAGACACATTCTTTTTGGGCTATGGCACTTTTTTTTTACTTTAATTAGTATGGTAGATGTACATACAAACATTTCAAATGTTATACTAAATTGAGAGGTAGAAGGTTTGATGTCTACAATTTGGGGGGCTGAAGATGTCATTTGTAGCTACCACTCCGGTAATTACTTGTCTAAATGCAGTGACACCTGCTTGGGCATTTATCTCTAGACACTGCTTATCATACCTCTAAAGAGTTTCCATTATCTGTTTTCATTGCAGTTTATCCTATTTCAATACAATGATGTCTGCTAAAAATATCCTGGAGCTTAGACCAAGATGTGAAAATGACAAGCAGCACATAGACTCAAAACAAAAGAAACAATCAAAGTCCCTGTAAACAATAGGGTTGTCAGTTATCCTGTGTGATGTGTCCTCTCTTTAGACATTCTCCCTTTCCTGTGCTCTGTGTATTGCAATGTCCTTGCCTCATGTCATCATCACACACGAGCATGTTTTCTAAATGTAATAGAATACTGCATTACTAGACTGCATGCAATGTCCTTAATTAGGTCTGAGACTGCCAGGGGAGGGCATATGTTCATATGCAAATGATGGGAAACGCGGCTGTCTTTCTAGTAGACACAAATGCCTTGAATATATCTATATATAAATTTATATATATAAATAATATATCTGGTCTATCTATCTATCCATCTATCACCAAAGGGCAAGGAGCACTCAAAGAGCATCCAGACCAAGGACCCAAAAAGCAAGGTCCAGGATTCCCATATAAATATCCATTACTCATGCTGAATTTTATTTATTCGTTTTTTTATGTTTCAGTTGCTAACCTTACTCCACAGTACTGCAGTGCAGTGTGGGAGTCATCCACAGTAAATATTTAATGACTGCTCAGTAATTTCAAATAAATGATTATGTTTCTGAATGTCCTATCTGTGATCCTTAAAACAGCGACCAAGGCCTGTTATACGACGACAGTCACCTGAGAATCATTCTGGGCCCATAGCTGTCATTGATAATAGGACCAATTTATGGTGAATGCCCAAGGATCATTAGATTCTGTTAAAGGTGTAGTTTATCATTTGTGCAGTGGAATTGTCAGTTTTCCATTAGAGAATTGTAGACATTAAATGAAGTAGAGTATTACGTATGCTCTATGTGATGGTTTCACGATTAGTTGGAGTAGTCTTTGTTAAAGGGATATTACCCTCAAGAAAGACTTAATTGTGTTGTTTGGATTACTTATTTGTCGCTGTTGCTGCAGTCACATATTACTGCCATCAAAAAAAAGATTTTGCCCGGGTCACGAGAGAATCCTATGTCACCAATCACCAGTATGCAAGTTTTAAAACCTTGTATTCCCTAGCATTGGCCAGTGATAAATGTGTCTGGACATACTCCATTCACACAGACCTGCAGGCTCAAGTCAACCAAGCATGAATGCTTACATGAAAAAGCAATAGGAAAAAAGGAAGGGTAAATCACCTGCTATTAAGAAGACAGATAAAATCTGATTAAACATTAAACAATCAAAGCTGAATTCTAGATCTTGCTTTATAAGACTGGAAAGCAATTAACACTGCTACTTGAATTTGTAGGTTTTGGTAAATATACCAAAATGCTTTTTTGTTTTTATTAAGATACTATGTAAGTCTAACATTATACAGAAATGTATGAGAACAAGCATTACTTCATGGGGGTATTATTACTCCTTTATTTCCCATTAAACAGACTGGGAAACTGAGACCCAGATGCATGTCACCTTTCCAGCTATGCAATGCAGCAGAAATGGAGAGTCATAAAACTGGCTGAACAAATTTTAAAAAATTGTCGGGAAATCCAATCACATATATGTATGTAAACTGGATTTAGCTGTAGCTTTAGAACCTGCGTTCAACTTTAAAATGTTATTATTTGAGTTGTTAAAGTTTTCTTAATAAAGGGAGGCTGCATACAGGGGATTTTTTATGGAGAGAAAGTTAATATTTCTCCTGAAATCCAGTAGTCTCCCACTCATTGTTTTGTTGATAGTCTTGTCTCTTTCTGCAGCTCTGCTCAAATTCTCACCTTGATCTGCCCTTGTCATCAAGTCATTGAAGCACAAAGCAGGGAGCACGAGAGTGTTTACTTATTTCCCAAGTCCATTATCTTACACATTAATCACTGGTCTGGAACTTTTGGACAATGCTGAATCTGTTACCTTTTTATTTCCTGGCTGCCTAGCCTGCCAGTTTAACAGTCTCAGGTCACTGTACAACTCATGACTAGCAGCTCCTAACTTCCTATTTTATCCACAAGAAATCCACGGAATACAAACAATCTTACCAAATTCTATTAAAGCCTAAACCCAGCCAAACAAGAGTGTGGAACACTTACAATTGTTATTTCTGTCTGTACTAGGAAGATTTCATCTCACTTCCTTTTCTTATGATTTAAAGAATGGGGTTACAAGGTCAGGAGAGCACAGACAACAAAAACTTCACAAAGGTCTTATCATTTTCCAACTCTGATAAAACAAATGTTTATATTGCTGTCTTTAACCCCACTGCAGAGATTTTTCATCATTTCCTTTCCTTCTGACTTTCTGTCACCTGAGTAGGAAGTATGAGAAGCCTTTCTAGAGGATACACCACAATACAAACCAGACCATTATTATAGTCCTGTCCACATTATCCAAAACAAAAGTTGGAGATGGATTTCAAATTCTTTCCTGGATTTCTAGAGTTGTTATAGTTATTGTCAAGTTATTGTTCACGGGGGAACTGATATTTCCATTATATATACAGGCATAGCTGGCACAACTCCTGTTATCTTCTTGCAGGTCAATGGTCAAAGTTTGGTCACCAAATTTTACCCAAAACAATACACATTCCGGGTGTCTTATCCACCATGGAAATCAACAAGCACACTGCCAAATATAATATTTTGCTTTTTTCAAACTTCTAGAAACCACTATAGTAGTTTTCAAGCCTAGGGAACCCCTGCTAAAACCAATTCATCCAACTAGTTCTACCAAGCATTATTGGCCTCAAAACAACATGTCCATCATCAAATGGGAGGACAGCCTGCCACAGTTCAAGGAACCCCTAGCAACCCTAGGAGGAACCGTGGGGGTCCATGGAATGGGATAGCACTATAACATGAACCTACTAATATATATATGAAATATATGAAAACACTGCACATAAAGAAACAAAATAATGTAAAATAAATAATGACTTGGGTTATTTAGGGTTTGTGTTTAAACCAAGGCAATCACTAACAGTACAAGGAATGCAGTACATAATGTACACAAATGAAAGTGGTTGTTTTTAAGGCAAGCTTTCTACATTAGACATGTATTAATTGTACTTGTACTTCTTCTTGGTATATACACAGAATATTTGTGCTGAAAACATTTATTTCCTGTTCCTGTGTTTCCTTCTTCTCATTACCTCACACCATCTATACTTTTGTGGCATAATTGTGTGAGCTTTTAGCAGCCCCCTACAGCCTGTAAAGCGTCCTTCAGCTCCTGTCTGGAAGTAATAAATGCACATTTTCATGGAAGTGCTGTATACAACTTTAAAAAGATTTAAGCCGCCTTCAGCACTACTTAAAGCTTGTGAAACCTTCTGATACCTGCTAAAGGATTGGCAAAAAATGCAGATAGTGTTTACATAAACAAAAAATAAAAATGTAATATATTGCAACTTTTTGTATATGAGCTGAATGTATAGTTTGGAAAAGTTTTCTCACTTTGTAGACGTTGGTTAATGTAAACCTGATCAGAAATTATACAATCAGATTGTAGGGAGTTTGAGCTTGATATTTTTTGTGATCCATCGCATAACATTTAGGGCTCATTTTCACTAGCATTTCATTTTACAACATGTGCTGCCATGTGTTACGTTTGGCCAACTATTCATTTATTATGTTGCCCAATACAGAATATTGCACATACATTTATAGTATATGACAATCCAGAACACCAACCATGTGCTGTGAGTTATTTCAATGCACTAGTGGGAATTATCATTATTAACCTTCATTTTAAAAGCACCATGTACAATGACACAGGAGGCGAGGGCATTTTCCAAAAAAACCTTACAAGAGGTGTGAGAGAGTAGTACACAGTAGGAGGGGTGTAAGCCCTTACATCTTCTCCTTTGCTTTTGGAAATGATTCATTCATATCAGAAGACATTTGTACCTTTGTGTCACTTTTTAATTTATCATATAAATCATTATAAAAGAAGATATGTTTGTGAAGTATGGACCTCTGCACTAATGGACTCCTTAACTAATTTATTAAACTAGTCCAGTCTGTATATATGTAATTTGCATTTCACTATAATAATATAACCCTTTAAAAAAGCCACAATACATATTCTGTAAGAATACATTTTAGGCCTGTTTTAATGGGCTTTATCAATGCAAGAAAATCCATCAGACACACTTCAGTTTACTTTAGTGTAAGTGTAAAGACAGCAGATTTAAAGAAGGAAAATGAGATCTGCTGAATGACAGTTGTGAAACGTGTTGGTAGAACATACATTTTACTGTTGAAGTACATGTCATGGTGAGGAACTGACTACTGCCACATTGAGGATAATGACTGTGTTTCAGCCAATAACAATTAGCATTTTGTAAATCATTCCTGTGTACAATACATACTAAAGACGGTCTAAAAATTCACACAAATGAGCAATGTCAATAGTTTTGGGAAAAAGTTTACTTTATGAACAAAGCCCCCTTATGAGGCACTGGCGAGAGGGAAATGGGAAGAAATGAGTCCTCACAATGCAAGCCTTTTCCTATGGAGACTTGTTATCAAGCAGTGTATAAGAGTGCCTCAAATCTGCATTAAAATACATTTCATTTCATTCACTCATTTGCATTAATTTCTTCTATTATCACTGCAAATGGCTGAATGTCTCTCCAGACAATGCAATGGCCTATAACAAGGCTCTGTGGCTGCAGCAGATGCCAATTTACTCTAGTGAGTCCTATTCATTCTGTTTGCTGATTCTGACAACTGGAGTTTCCCTTGCAGTCTAAGGGACTTCTCAATTGGATTTGCTCTTGGTGACAAAATTGTTGCTCTGCAGAGAGGAGGGGGGCTCTTTGACTCAGCGTCTATCACACAGCCATGGGAAAGCGAGAAGAGAATAATTCTCAGTGGCTTCTGATATCCACTATTTGTTCAGCATTAGGCCCACTTATCTTCACAAGAAAAAGCAACATGTAGAGAGAAAGTGACAGGCAGATATACACTCACCCGCTTGCTCATTCTTGCTGAGCTATGTATTCAAACATGGGGCCCCGTTCAGCTGAAAGCCCCAGATCAGCTACACTCAATTATCACAGTTAATCCTTATAGCTCTATAAAGTAAATATTTCATTAAAATTTCAAATAAACAGTCACTGATTCTAATGAAGTAGGAATTCAGAAAGTGGCAGAATCTCAGAACTTGCTTCCAGGCATGCACAATGAAAGGTTTCGCTAGTAAGCAACTACATCAGCAATCTTTCCTCCTCAACTCACGATGCTTCATTCAAAAAGATGTTGCAATGTCATAACTGGCTTGTTTTATGTTTTCTGATCACACTTACAGAAAGTGACTGAAATTACTTTTCAGCTCAGTGCAATGCTGTGTAAGTGAGCCCTAGAAATAAATGTTTATCGTCTTATGGTAAAGGACTTGCTAGAGTTTTATATGTTGTGTGTGCAGAACGTCACCACTTCTAAACATCATTTGAATATGTCAGTTAATTAAAGCTTGACTAAGCCTTGTATTAAACTGTGCTGTTCTCAAAGGACTCAGGGTGTGATATTGACTTTTTGGTATCAGTTCCTTTAATTTTTTTTTTAACTATGTATTTTATTCTGCTTAAGAGCTGAACATCATGCAAGTCAATATGTGGCCTCATGGCCCCACCTTAACACCTTGTACAGATGTATGTGCTAGGCATAAACAGTTCATGGATACCAGCATGCTGAATAATAGATCCTAAATGAGTTTGTATAATGTCGATAACTGGGTTGATAATGTAACGTTTACTTAAATGTAAGGGATAGTTCATATTTTGTTTAAGCTCAAATGCTACATCCAAGGGCAGTTTTGCTGTCCCAGCCATTGACTTGAATTGGAACCATTGTCCCTGCTTTTGCAGGCGTTTTCGTTTGGAAATTGATTTTTGAAGCAATATAAATTAGGAAAAAAAAAACTGAAACAGAAGCTACACTCAGCTTTGCTACATTTTATTACTGCTTGCAAAAAAGTTTGCAAACACCTAAAAAAGTCTAGTGGTTACCACTGGGTGCCTAGCGGTTGCCAGGGTCACGTTTTATCAATCACATATTAAAAATGGAGCCCTATGTGGTTTGTTTTCAAAAGTTTAATTAAAATGATTTAAATATATAAAAAGGTACATTTTTAGAGCTTCCCTTAATGTAATAAATTGATTTATTGGGTGCAATTAGAACTCCTGCTTGGTGAACCCATGCTTTGCCTTTACAGGGCAAGAAAACAGATTTCAGTTAATCCCCCTCCCCAGCTACACTTACCTACCTTCCTTTGCCCCCGTACCAATTTACTTTCCTTCTCCATAACCAAGAGATTGGGGTATATCCTTGAGTATCTGTCAGTAAAGGTAAGTCCAGTACTAGGTCAGAATTTTTGTGTAAGAGGAAGCCAAGGAATCAGTCCCATAGTCACCAGTATGTGTTATAATAAGATAACAGAGAAAACAGAATGAAGTGGACTAGAATATTACAGAAATAAGTGAAGGGTATTGGTATTACACTGGTCCCTGCAATATAACACATACACATAGAATAAGAAATATGATCAGCCTGCCAAGGAGTGGTAAGTGTTTCACTGACAATGACAGCTCATAGGACATATGTCCATCCTTGAACCTGTCAAGTCTCACCATGATGTCTCTTTACTTATGTGACAAGGGGAATCAGTGCACATACTTTTAACACTTTTTTCTCTCTGTGTAAGAAAAATTCTGTGTAAAAAAGCCACACGGGGATATTGCACGGAGATATTCCATTTATTAAGTAGCATCTCTGCTGGTTGGAAGTGCTGGTTATCACCCCCTAGAGAAGGTGTAGAATTGGTGTGGAATCAGCCTTTATTTAAATATTGTAAAGCATCAGATTTGGCTCCATCAGTGATTTACCATGATAAATATAGGCCTATGTTTTGTATAGTAATTCAGGAGATCAAACGTCACAATTGTACTATATCCTGCTCATGAGAAAATCAACAGTTGTAAACCATAATGTTACAGTTCAAACAATATCCCCTTAAGACTTCAAATTTATTATAGCATTCATCTCTAAGACAAAAGATCTGTTGTAGGGAAAAAGTCTTTGTATTTTTTTTTTCCTAGCAAAAAGCTTGTTTGTTATTTATGGCTCAGATGAGAAGAATGAGTTTGGGGAATTTATCAGAGATGAAGGTATGAAATGTTTTAGCTTGTTCTTTTCTTTCTAATCCATAAACCATTTTCTCAGCCACCCAAGTGAATTCTAATGGAACTCAAGTGATGAAATAATATTTTTCCAACCCTTTAACACTTTATTTACAGTGTCTGTGTGCCACAAAACACCTGAACTGAAAATGAGATGTAATGACTATATTTTACCAATAGATTTATGATGTATATAATATTCCCTACTAATAACGCTCCCTTCACTGCATCATTTTAGTAAACAGGAGCCAATAGCACAATTATTTGGAATGGTAAAGGCAGGAAAGTAACAAAATATGACATTCTTAAATCAATAATATTGCCTATCAATATTTCTCTTAGTATTTACATGCTTAAAGCTTAGCTCCAGGCAGATAACAATAAAGTATAATATATTAATGTATTTAATAAATATATTTTGGCATAAAACTAACAAAGGTATCAGAATTAATGTTAAGATTAACCCATAATTCTGCACAGGGCAAGACTCATGTTGATAATATCACCATTAGGCACACTATTGCTCATATGACACAGGGACCATACTGCCGGGGGGGGGGAGATAAGCGGTGCAGGGATGACTTCATTAGATTTCTGCTGTTCCTTTATTTTACAGTCACAGGCTGAATTGCTTGCTGAAAGTATAATCTGTAGATTGTAGATGACCAGGCTGTGCTTTATGGTAGGGGGAACTAAATTATAACACCGGCTAAACAGGTAACTATGAACTTTTATAAGATATACCAGTTCATGCATACTTTTTTCAATCATGTTTAATGTACCTATATACCTAAATTCATATTGAAACATCATGCAGCTACATTGATAAGTCTCTATTTATACATACAAAACTAGTTTTCGTAATAAAAAAAAGTTAACGAAAAACAGGTACAACAAATGTAATATTTAATTGATGTAAACCTGTGGGCATGAAGCTTCCTATTACAACATTATTTCATAATGTAATAATGGAAATGTGCAGTAACAGTTGAGGAGGTGGTTACAGTATATGTAAATGCAGACATGTAAGTTTCATTTTAAAAGAATGCCACTATATTTAAAATGACCACAAAACTGTTAAAAAATATATAGGTTTTGCAAAAGTTCTATGCTTTATCAGATATCCTTTTATTTGTCACCTACATCTGCAAGGATTTGTATGGTCATTCATGTTGCTTGACACGCTACAAGAGTAGGTCTAAGCCAGAAAAAGTTGCCAGCACATGCAATAAGAGTTCATCTATTCTGCTTTATGTAATTTGTGATACTAATCATGTAACAGAAGGGGTGCTCACTTTAAAAACATTTTGAAGCTTTTAGGGCCTGGACTGAATCTTTGTAGGTGCTGTCTATAGAGAATGTAGTAGCTTACACTGTTTTTAAATTAGCCGTTAACTTTTCGTTAAATGTAAAGCGCATTCTGTATGTGCAGTGCATTGCTATGACATTCATTATGATTGGCACCTCAACACACTGCACAGCACCTCACAAAGCACATTGAGGTACAGCTCACCATAACAAAAATACCACATACTCAAATTGCAAAAGCTGCCTCATTGAAGTGTGCATTAAAACATGTTGTAACAAGCTTTACACATGTGCATTAACACAATGCAACAAAAGGTTTAAGTGTGACTGTGATATGGGTTTATTCTGTGGTTGCAGAAGAAAGAAATATTGCAATAGTTTCTTTTATTTCCAAGTGCAACAATGTATCCCAAGCAAATCATTTTTTTAGTGTTGCATTGCTCACTTACATGAATAAATAACACAATTCTCAGTATAAAAAAAAGTGCACAAAGCTGTAACAATTTAGATTTGACAACTGCATGCTAAGGGTTACTGCCAGGTAATATGGAAAAACAATATGCACAATGCTGGTATTCCTGGTAGTCGGTATAATCTCAGTTTATTATAGCCTAATTATTGAAAGTAAAAATAATCTGTTTTGTTATCAGAGCAGGAAATAAACAGTCACACACCACTAACTTTGCACTGACATGTTTTGATGCATTTCACTCATCCATTGGTGTAAAGCTTTAAACAGCAGAAGTTGTAGTATGGAGAGACAGGGTTTGTTTCTCCGGTTGCATAAATCACTCATAACTGCACCTAGACATATCTGCATGAATGGTCGCATACCACAAAGGTCACCCCAGGAGAGCCTAAAATGGAAAATGTGGTCAAGATATGGGGTCAAGAGCTTGGGTTTTCTCCATCCCATATGTAATCATTGATTAGTCAGATCATGTATCAAATCATTTGCCATCACTAAAGTATAACGAAATACAAGTTCATTTCTAAAAAAAAAAAAAGTAATCAAATATTTATTTTTATTGTGTTATATAGATGTAACGGGGTTGCTTGATCACAGAGAAATAATAAAGGAAGCAATAGATATTAATTTTTTTTCTATATCAGAGACACAAAAGCTCTGTGTATTAGATTATTTATTTTCAGTTATTTAAATAGACCAAAATGTGTCTGCAAAGTACAATGACAATTTCATATAAAATAGAGTAATGTAAGTTATTCTGAGAACCAGGTCACAGCTGATTCTTCTTTCCCTAGTCTTTACAAATTAATTAGGACAGAGGTTTAATCAGTGAAGCTTAAAGATGTTCTGTTACAACACATGTGATTTGAAGTAATGCTTAAGGGTTACTATCAGAAACAAATAAACAATTAATATCTATCATATACCCTCCAGTGGGTTACTGCATGTTACAGCTTTAAAATCCCTCAGTCACATCTAGTTACCCACTAGAAAATTAGATATGCCACAATCAGTTACTACATAGCAGCAGCTTTGGTAGAGTTTGCTATAAACGTATATTTTTAAGATTTTATCCAAACAGGATTTGTGCTATGTGGATCAACTATTTGCTTTGTTTTTATTTGCTAATAAATTATTACTGCTCAAATAGGAGGACTGCTGTAGGCAGATCCTATATATACATCTCTGCAATACGTGTATATTTATCTGTGATTTACATATGCTGCAAGTAACAAAACAAATCTGTATATCTAAGGGCCAGTTTCCACTATGACCATTCCTGATGGTGTGCATTGCATTGGTCCACTCCATGCATAATGTGCCTTATCACATGCTGCACTCCAGCGCATTGGCATGGTGCCTTTGGGGGTTCCATTAAGAATGTATACCAGCTCCATTCCAATATAAAGAAATGTGTGCAATAACACAGTGTACTAGAGGAAACTTTTTCTTTGAGATGTTGGAGTGATCCTGTTTCACTGACATCCTAAGTAATACTATCATTCTTTTCTGTGTCTCCTTTGTTGGGCTACAGAACATCCCTTATCCTCATAACATAAGGAGGAGGTGTTCTTTAGTTCAATCAGGAAGGTATGCAACCGCTTCTAACAATGTTTATTAGAGTACAACAAAGAAGGGTATCAGCCCAAGCAGAAAGCTGAATACCAGTTGTAGTCAACCAGGTAATTTTATATACCAGCAGTGTTTATAAAAATATTAAAAAAAGGGTACATATGTATGCATTGCACATATTTACTGAATATGGGCTGGACACTATAGGTCTGGTCAGGCGAAAGAAAGTCTTGCTTGGTATGCTGCACTTAGACAAGACAGGATTATTTTGCAGGCAGGCATAGCCAAGCTTTCCCTACCTGGGACCACTATCACTAGCAGTTCACAAGGAGTTTTCATATAAAATATGGTAAAGTTCACTTGCACCAATTGTACATGACTCTTATTCTTGCATTCTTATTTTTAGGGCATCCAGCCATGATAGTGATGTCAAACTGGGTTAACATTCACTATGGGAGGAGTACAGTAAACGTGCTGCAGGGGGTTGCAGGATTTTCCATTTCATCTAGATAAATAACATATGAAGGAAGAACATATATAAAAGAGAGGGCTAACATAAACACCATTATCTTAACAAGTAACTAGAATACATATATCATGCCATAATTCTAAGATGAATGTGACGTTAGTTCCAAATGTAGTCCATTATAGCTCCAGGTTTTAGATCATGTTCAGTGCAGCAATAAATAGGAATCTATTATCACATACACTTATTTATTATAAATTTAATTCAATTTATTTCTAATCTCTGTGCAAAACCAGTGTTCATTATGTATTTGTAAGTAGGTTTTTGCCTTTTGAACTTTGTTCTTCATTTACCAATTTGCAGCAGCAGCATTTCCATGTTATGCTCCAGGGCATTTAACATTCAGACCAATTCTCTGAACAGGGAACTGGACACTTTAGCCTGCTCTATGTGCAGAAGGTGACCAGTCACCTCAAAGCAGCCATTTAGCCTAATCCAGCGGACAAATTCATGACAACGCAAATAGCAATGTGAGCGGGTCCATTGAAATTGACCTGCTTATACCCACCTGCCTTCTGTTATCTCAGTCCTGCTTTGTATACTGCTACTCAGCTCCACTCACCTCCTATACAATGAAAGCACTGTCATGGCCACAAACCCCCTATTGAAATCCATATCCCAATGTCCCAAAATCACAAACAACGACCCATTGTATGGTGAATAGCTATGTATCATGCACTATGTAGTTTACTGAGGCTCATTGAGGAACATTTGGGTGGGACGTCAGGTGTCCCAATGGTTCCTCTTCCCAGGCTAGCTACAGTGAGAATGATGTGTGATTGAAGAAAGGTGGTCTTAGTGAAAAAAAGTCAAGCATCCTGGAGATGACATTTAAAAAGAACTACACTGATGGACACTGAATGACATATACAGCAATTGGCAAGATCAAATGCACTTCAGTAGGATATTCTGCATCCAAAAATACAATGCAATGTAGCCTCTAAACTGCTGTGTGTACTGTTCAAAAAAAGTCAGTGAAATTTTTCTGACCTGCATTTGATGTGTGTTTCAAATATATGTGAAACCTAGGAAAACATTGATCATCAACATGAGCCCTTAAGGTAACAAAGTCATAAAAAGGTAAAGAAAAGGGGGTTCATAAAGCATTAGAGAACTCTGGTCAAAACCACAAATGTTTATACAACATCTACTGGCAAAGCTGTCTAGATCTCTAGAATAAGCTTAATGATTAACAATGTTGTCTCCATTTCAGAAGCTAGTGAGCTGCTAATATGCTAATTAGCTGATCTTCTAAGCCAGACAGAATAATTTGTTGTCTGTGTCTGTCCCACTTTAAGATCATTAGGAATTGGTGGGCAGGGAAGCTTTGTTGTGCTTGCCCCCGCCATTGACAGTTTTGACATGCTAAATAGGCAAGTGGGCAACCCAAAATGTATTCTTCACAGGAAGGTGTTGTTTATGTGGTAATTGCATTCTTCAAATATCATTAGTTTTCATTTGCAGGGATAGTGCTTAATATTACTAGAACACTAACCAGATCTGCTTTAGTTTTTTCTAGGTTGTTGGCTCCTCACAATTGCTTTAATGATGCAAATATATTTCTTGTAATTTATAAAAATGTATGCAAATTTTCAGAGTTGAAGTTTTATAGGAATATGTGCATTATTAATACATGGAGGCAGAGATCGCTAACCTAATACCCAAAATGCCATTTGCTGGACTGTCTCCAACCACAGTTCTTTACTAGGGACAAGTAACTAAGTAAGTAAGAACGTAGGATAACGTAGGCACCTTACAAAGCCATCATTTAGGCCAATCCTCTCTACAAAGGCCACTGCAGCCTAAGAGTTTCAATTTGCAGGTCTCCAAGGACTTTTTACTGCCCTTTATTGCCTGGATACCATTACTAAAGATGCTTCCAAGCACATATTAGAGTGTGTTTGCCCTTGCATGGTCCATTAGTTTATGTATAGCACCTTGTGAGGAACACCTGTGGTCAACATTCCAAACTATAAAAATAAGCAGTAAAATCTGCTCAAATAATAGTAGTAACATATACTGTGTAACATGTACTAGATTATACTATTTGTGAAAAATAAAAATATCTTTAGCTCAAGGGGTCCATATGCAAATGATTGTAATTGTTCCTGATTGTAATTGAAATCATCAAAAGGTTGGGAAGCCACTTTTTACTCAACTGCTCGGCCTTTGTAAAATATTTTCACCATAAGCTTTAACAAGCAGAGTAATGAAGAGTGTTTTCCCTTATACATGTTGTACAACTGCCAATAGTTGAATATTGTGTGTGTTGTGCTGTCACTTGATTTGACAACAATCTAAGCTTTCCACCATAGCCAAGTAAAATTATCCATTGATTAGCTGTAGTGATGTCAATGTTACAATTGTAGGTGACCAGGTTACATTTGCTGCATTATAAAATAACCACATGTTCAGTTACTTTAGGCAGAACTAAAGCTAAAAAAATTTGGCAGATTTAAGAAGAAACATGTTATCTCTCTTCTGAAATAAACCAAACATTATGGAGTATATGGTAATCTCCATAATGTACACTGAGCTGTGCATGCTACCCACCACTGTGCTTTCTCACCATAGCTGGATGGTATGAATGAATGAACACCCATGAGCATGCGTGTCACTTACATCTTTCCAATCTGGCCCATAAAGATGGCCAAAGGTCTCGTACGAGGAAAAGATCTGTGTGAAGATATTTGAAGATGCTCCTGTGGGAAGAGGCGCCTGGCAGTGCAGTAACAATAAGTAAGCTTAGATAAAAAGTTGCAAACAGGCAGGTAAGTTTATTGCAAATTTTAATGTCCCTTCTGCAATATAGAACCTGCCTGCCTGCAGTTTGTTTCATTTTTAACTTTAGTGCTACTTTACTGCTTTAAAGCAACAAGTTTTTTTCACTGACATGTGAATGACTTAAAAAAAAGGGAAATAGATGATTACAATTTATGTGGTCAGTTGGCCTGCTTACATGTGTCAATATCACCTTTAGTTTATTGCAACTTCTCTCTTCTCCAGATAAGTGTGAACATTCTATTGTAGCGGGAAGAAACAAACAGTGCAGTTTAAGCAATTCTTATTGCCTAATTAAACGCAAGAAAGCACAGACAAATAATTCTTAACAGAAATCGAGAGGATCCCGGAGCAACAAAGTCACATCTTACTTAAAGCATTTTCACTGTGTGTTTTTCCCATTTTTTAAGTTTAACCTCTGTGGATCAATGTGCTTCCTTAAAAGACTTTAATAAATTAAAGTGCAGAGAGCTTTTTTCACCAGGCAGAAAAAGCTGATGAGACAGGTTTAGTTTAATCTCAGGCAATAGAAGTCATTAACCATTCTCTCAGGGATTAAAATATAGCTTGCCCTTTTCTTCTCTCACTTATCATTAGCATCACTTTAATCTCCCAGCGTTTCACACTGCTATTTTAATCATTACTTACTGCCTTTTGACAAGTGCAGAACATGCTTTTTCTCATTGAGGCAATATCCTGGTTTTAGCTGACAAATGTAGGACATAATGTAAAAATATCAAAGTGACATCTCTTAAACACACCTTCATCATAAAAATCTCTAAAGTTACAATATTCCTTTGTCTAACATATTCATTGAAATTATCATTTGAAAGGTGCAAAGTTTAAAGCTAAAGTTTTTTTTTCTCCTCTGACCTATCAAATTACTTTTATAGTGGTCACAAACACATTTCTTGAATCATTGGCACTACAATATTATTCAGTTATACTAAGATAATAACAATAAGTTCAGTAACTTATAGCAACAATCTACAAAATTCTGACTGCTGTAGACCGATGAAACATCAATTGCAATTGGTTCCGGATGGCTTCACATGTGTTCCCTGTTGTAATATTTTTGTTACTTGAGCCATTAAAAACCCATACTCCTTAAGGAATCAGCATTTTTTTTTCATAGCAAATCTGAACTTGTTTCTAAAACCCCACCAGACTTGAATAAATGTGTTTGTATTAAATGATTGGACCCTATAAAGTTTGTTCATACTGATTAGGTCCCTGCACATTTAACTTGATATATATACTTAGGAATAGACAATTGACAGCTGTTAAAAATTAAAAATGGCAAAGATGTGATGTAACTACAAATCAATGTGCCAGCAAACAAGACGTTAATATTAGAAATGGCTGATATCAGCCTGAATTATTTGTGTTGCTCGTCTAAATTTTAATTAACAGTTGTTTGAAAAAAAAAATATTGAGTTCATATGATCTGTGATGGGTTCCTAAATAAGAGTGTCTAGAAGAACCTTTACTGTGCTTTGGTTACCTGCCTGGATTGTAACTGCATATGAGGCATTTTCTCTTTACTGTTTAATGAAATATAATACCCTGCGAACATTGGTTTCTAGAATGCAAGGGGTTCTCTGTTTGGGAACATTATTAACTAATTTATGAGAACAATGCAGCTGCAAACCACAACAACTGGTCGTATTCCTTTCCATCTGGTTTAAGTCTAATAGACTGTGCTTTGCATATAAATATATATATATATATATATATATATATATATATATATATTTTTTTTTTTTTATTAAACATAAAATGTAAAAAAGTATCTGTGATGACCACTGTGTCGAAAAGTTGTGATGATAAGTGTAGGCTAAGAGTCATACACTAAAGTCACCACTGACTACAGAAAGATATTTTGATTGGGATGGAAATTTTTGAATGATACCCAATTACTGGCTTATGTCTGTACTGCAATAACGTCTGTAATACATAAGCAACATCAAGTTGTTCATGTGCACGTTAATACTTGGTTAAGGGCTGGATTAACGTTATTGGAGCCTGTAGATCAACTACTCTTAAGCAGGGTTCCATGGATCCTTCAGAGGTTGCTAGAGGTACCTTGAACTGTTGCTGATTGATGTTTCTTTGTATGGTAGCTGACTAGTTTTGGGTCTAGTTTTGGGCAAAGCCAGTGACACGATGCCAGTGATCTTTTTAGCTGTCTGTAAAGATGGAATTATAAACCACCACTTGATGACCACCAATGTAAGTGAAATTCTTCTTACTGACTCTCTATTATATACTATATAACTTGAACATTTTAGGGGTGAAAAGACTGCAATGTTAGTATTATTATTATTATTATTATTATTATTATTATTAATAAACAGTATTTATATAGCTCCAACACAATATACAGCGCTGTACATTAAATAGGGGTTGCAAATGACAAACAGATACAGACAGTGGCACAGGAGGAGAAGAGAACCCTGCCGCAAATATATACATAGTCTTAAATGGTTAAAAAAAATGTGTGGCTCTTATCTCTATCGCCCCAAAGTCTACTTTGCCTAATGGGCAACCCATCCTTAAGCTACGTACACACTTCCAATTATTATCGTTGGTAAACGAACGACGAACGATCCTGCACGATATCTGCGAACGATCGTATAGCACCGATCCTGTACATACAGATAACGACACGATCGTTCGTAGATATTGTACACACAATAGATGCGATCGTTTGAGTGATACAGGAAGTGACGTGCACGACAGGAAGTGAACGAACGTTCGTTCATCACGCATGCTCAGACCATGGACGATCAATGAACGATCGTACACACGAACGATGGTCAACGATCGTCGTCCAATCCGATCCGCCGGTCCGGTCGTTCATTTCCAACGACTTTCCTCGTTCGTCGGCGTCGTTGGTTACTTTTTTTACGAACGATTTTTGCCCAATCGATCGTTCGTCGTTCCTTCGTCGTTCATTTTGAACGATAAAAATTGGAAGTGTGTACGCAGCTTTAGTGTGGGCTGTTTCCTAACATCCATCTAAAATCTAAGATTACCTTTCTGAATGCAGATTTCTAGTTGCTGTGGGTTACAGTCACACATGTTCTGATCTGGGTAAATTATTAAACTGGACCCATTAAACATTGTTTTCGGAAAAAGTAATTTTCCGCCCCAGTGGGAGACCCATAATACACAAAGGAAATGTAAAAATCTTTTCAGCATATACAACCATCATTAAGCAAGGCAAAAATTATAAATAAGATGTTGTTATTTAGATGTTCGCTTTGCTTGTTTTATGTACACATCATAAAAAGTTACCCGTGGTTTGCCCTGAGAGTTTAATTTAATCCATCTGAAATGATCTCATCCCACCTTTAACTATAATATAAAACGAAAAGAAAAAAAATATGTTGCACTATATATTTCAACAATAAAATCCCTTCTTAAGCTTCACAAAGCAGAACAATTCATTATTTGATCTCTCTCCAGGTTCAAAGTCTCTTATTGCGCAACTTCAAAGAAGTCAGTATATAATCAAAGACAAACAGCTGTGAAAACATTCTTTTATTACTTTTTATATTATCATTTAGCAAGCATTGTTTGAAGAAACCAGCCGAACTTGTCCAAACAATGACTATCTTTAGGAGGCTTTTTCTACATGTGTGTAATTAAATCATTGTCTAATTGTAATATGGTTGATATGTAATGATCTAACATTTGTAGGGAATTTCCATGTAGCATGTATTATATATCCTGTCAGTGTAATTGGATGCAGAAATGTCTATTTTACAGCTGCATGTTTCATTGTGCTGTTTCTACAGCTAAGTGCTCTTGTTCCCTGCTGTAGCCGCTTTTGATTGAATTTATATATTTGCTTCGAGGGCCTTTTCCACTTTGATAATAATGTGATTTGTTAATTTACTAAAATGAACAGTAAAAAGGAAAATTGGTAGCCCAATCACATACCTCCTAGGTTTTCTTTATGACTTCATAAATAGCATCAAAGCTAGAGCTTATAAAGGCATACCCGTGTAAGGTGAAAATGACTGCATGTAAAAGATAAAAGCCCAGAGCCTAATTGGTACCTGGAACATTCCAGTGGACACAGTTCAGATTTCAGCAGATAAAGTGCTCAAGGCAAACCCTAGGTTCCACCACTGATGATTCTGAATGGAACATTATGCAGCGTATACAGTGTCCCCAAAAGTTTGAAAGGCCAAACAATTAGGTTTAGTGCAAAGAGATTTGAGAGTCCTACAAATTATTGAACACTACACCCTAATTAACATACAAAGATAGTACATGAGAGATTTAAGTGATACACTGAAGCTGATTTATTAAATTTAACCAGTTGTTCAGTTACACTTAATCATGTTCGGAAGAAACGTCTTCTTGAGTCCACAACATACTTGGACCTAACTGATTAATTAAAGCAAGGCTGGAAAAAAGATTTTTTTCTTTAGTGAATACTGTGTATTTCAATACAGCACACAGCACATTAAAATGCCCTTTTACATAGGCTAACATTCCTGAGATTTTTAATCACAGATATCAGTCATTTTTCTGACTTTATATTTTAAAGGTCTACAGTGGAGAGGAAATTATGACAACTGAATAACCCAAAATACATTACTAGTGCAGGAAAACCTAAAAATGGTTTGGCAGACACTTGATTTTTCTTTATATTGTTTTTTGGTTATATAAGACCATGGTGGTTAAACTAATACTGGATTACCTATACATCACCCTTGTTTATTGGAACATTATCAGCCATACATATCTCATATCATGATAACATAGGCTACATACACACTTGCAATGGTTCTCGCCTGATAATCGGCCCACGGCCAATATCGGACGAAAATCTGGGGTGTATACAGCGCACATTGTCCGAACAACCATCCTGGTGGATTCACAGACGATGGTCTACAAATAATCTTAATGGAAGTGAAGGGGGAGAGAGCGAGGCGGGGTGCTGCTCCTTCCTTCTCCCCCTCCCCTCTCCATAGAGGAGAACGGCACTGTATTTACAACACTCGATCATGCATTGTGCAGTAGTTTATCGTTGGAAAGGATCGTGAAAGATCATTTCCAGCAACAATTTTTGCACTTGTGTATATAGCCATAGTAATGGTGTTATGATGAAGCACAGAAACAAATATGACAAAATTAGTTGTCGGCACACATTGATACATACTGCATATATAAAATGAATTAAACTGCACTTGCTGCACTGTCACCATTCAAAAAAGTGCAAGTGAAAAGGGCACTTTGATATAATCAAATTTAAAAACGCCTTCATACCTACATGATATAACTTGGATAATGTAAAAATCCATACAAATGTTGCTAATATAACAGGTTTGCTTTAAAGTATAACTGTTAAACAAGTATATATATTCAAGTGTGTTTGTGAATGAAGGCTGTATTTGGCCACAGCGCCTTTCAGCATAGCACTGGAGAAACTGGATCCTTCCCTATTTTGAACTTTGTAAGCTGTGATGACAATTAGTATTATGTAGTCAAGAAAACAGGTGCATTTTTCTTTATGGAGAAGCCAAGCACATGTGTGCTGGCTTTAGAGTCAAGACAAATTAGGGCCAATGGATATAAACACTGCCCAGCCATAAGCAGTATAACATGCTACTTGCCTGCATCAGACTTTTGCATATCTATTTTAAACTTTGATAGGAGGAATGTCAAAATACTTTCACTGCTAGGACCTGATTTATTAAAGCTCCCCAAGGCGGGGAGATGATACATTTATCAGTGAAACCTGGAATGGATCTGGTCCAGGATTTAAAACATTTGCTAGTAAATAGCAAATGACTTTGAAGAAATCCATTCCAGGTTTGCTGGATCATCCAGCTTCACTGATAAAAGTGTATCCTTTCCAGTCTTGAAGAGCTTTAATAAATCAGACCCCTAAAGTCTTTTATTGCAGAAGAGACATGTATCTACTATAATAAAACAAACAAACTTGCCTGTTTGCAATCTTCTCTATAATGTACACAGAGCTGCGCATGTGCATGTCAGCGCGTGATGGCTGTTGGGAATGATTTATGTCATGTGCGCATGCCAAGAAGTTGTGTCAAACCAGCCTGGCCAATCAAGGTGGATAAAGATGCCAAACCCATTGGTGATGTTGCCAAAGGGGCGCAGCTAATGCAGTTTGGTTAAATAATTGCAAACACACAGATCAGTTTATGATATTGCAGAAGAGACACAGCCTTTCCTTTTTGCGATAAAAAACCCCACCTGCTCACAATTTCTTAATTTTTAACTTTAGTTCTGCTTTTAAACCAGAATATTGTAATGAGTGAGAGATGACTATTGTACTCCTAATGGTGTGTTGTGTTTACCCATACCGGTAAGCTGACAACAGTCTGAGCACACTCTATGGTATGCTTCAGAACGAATGACTGCAATACAGTAATAGAACTTGAAATTGCAACATGGACAAGGAAAGCAAGCACTCTTCAAGCATTCTCAGTGAGAAACAGAAAATGCAATTAAGGCTCCCTCCAGGGACCAAGAGACCTAAACAAAAACCAGGGTCTTCACACAAGAGTCATTTTCCTTCCAATGTAAAGTAGTGAGTCTAAAATCTTAATGGTGTGATGCTAGCAGTTAGGACAACACTCTCTCAGATTTTCTCACAGCAGATCAAAGTAAATAATGCAAGGGCACTGAAACAAAAGGGAAAACTCCAGCATGCTTACATTAAAAGAGATTACAGCAGACTTAACAAGTGATTGAGGGAATAGATGATACTTTGAGAAACATAAAATAAAGATCTCTGTGCACGCTTCTCGCACAGGAGGTTTTACAAAACCAGCACTTAACCTGGACTGGAGTTGATAAAATTCAGTAATTTAAAGCACAAAGCCAAAATAAATTTGAGAGATGAGTTAAACAAAAATGAGTATGTTAAAATGACAAAACACAGTTTTAAGGGGACCTGTATCATCAAAAAATGTAAAGTGCACCTGTTCTAGACAAGACGAGCATATCGAATCATATAGTACCAGAAAGGCAGCCAATTACTATACAAGACACAAGGGTCTTTAACTACAGTACGTAATTATGGTGAAATTAGTGGCACCAAGAACAGATAACTTGCAAGTTTTAGAATATGTGTTAAGTGCTTAGAACGTCAGTTTTTCCTCTGCCTATGAAATAAATAACACATTTACAGCCAAATAACAATTAATATCAGATGTCCCCATTCACATTATTACTAGGAAAATTAGTATTATCTATGCCCCCCCCCCCCCCCCAAGACTTTCAGTTTTTTTCTTTAATGGCTTTGTGACAGACTGAATACACATTTTTGAGTAAACACCAGGATAACGGAATAGGCATGGGCCCTGATTGTTCTCTGCCAGTATTGTGCCTGATGTGGGTCAGAACATGAGCAGTTACTAATACCAATACCATTTGTATCACAGTAAGGAAAGCCAGTAGTGATGTAGACTTTCCCATGAATTTCATTGGTGCAATAGGCTATAATTGATCTGCGGCAACACAATTATTAGATGGACTAAACAATAGAATGACAATTTGAAGTTATTACTAAAGAAATACTTTGGGGAGCTATACAAAACCCATTAGATGATTAAACAAGAAATTGTTTCAGCATATGTTCTTCAATAGACCCTAGATCCACACCACCATACTTCTAGTACAGTACTACACAACCAAAGGTTGTGTTTTACCTAACCTTACATTTAAACTGAACTCATTTTTTTAATTGCAATACAAAGTCTACATCTCATATTTAAACGTTTCCTGATCTTTGTGTTCACTTACCTCTGTCCTTGGTTCTGAAAATAACCTCTTACTCATTAACAATCCAAGTCTTTGACAACCCATTACACTTTTATTTAAATACTGATCACAACTAAATAGGGACAACATGGAAGTCTTATTAAGCAGATAACAAAAATTTGGGTAAAGAGCACACAAAAAGTAGCCTCCACTGCCACTTGGCATTGCCAATGACTGATATGACCAGCATGTGGATTGCCAATAATTATTCCTAGACCACCATTAAAACTTCAGAACCTGCAGAGACCAACCTCACTGGGAAGGACGAAGAGAAGAATGACATACAAAGCGGTGCTGAGAAGTTTCTGGCTTTGGCCCTTTCCAGATGAAATAGAAAAATGAGTGTGAGGGCATATGACAGTCTAAAATCCTAGTATGTAACTGTCCAAAAATCAGGTCTTTGCAATTCTTAAAACTGTTTTTTCCTTTAGTGAGAAGCTGTGATGGCAGAGGCACAAGCAAGTTTCACGTCCTTGGAGTTACGGGCCATGATGAAGTTTTTGTTTCTCCAGGGAAAGTTAGCAAAGGACATCCAGAGATGTCACAAACACTGGGGGAGAAGTGTCCTTCCTACAGCACTGTCAAAACCTGAATATCTCATTTTAGGACTGGGCATTTCACTGTTGAAAATGAGCCCCGCAGTGGGCGCCCCCCCAACCTCAACTGACCCGGCAACCTGCGATGTTGTCCATGAGCAGATTATTGAGGACTGGCGAATATCCACAAAAAAGATAGCCCAGATACTTGACATCTCACAGGAGCTTGTTGGGTTTGTTATCACCACTATCTTAGACATGCGCAAGCTTTCAGCAAAGTGGGTGCCGAAATGTTTCAACAGTGATCAGAGGAAGGAACGAGTTGAAGCATCCAAAGCTGATTTGGCCCATTTTAAAGGGACTTTTTGGCTAAGTTAGTGACTGAGGATGAAACCTGGCTCCACATCTATGATCCTGAAACCAAGGAACAGTCAAAGGAATGGCGCCACAGCGGGTCCCCGTGGCCAAAGAAGTTCCAAACCCAGAAATCAGCCAAAAAACGTAATGGCATCTGTTTTCTGGAACAAAGACGGTATTCTGTTGGTGGACTACCTACCTCAGGGCTCTAGTGACAGTGGACAATAATATGGTAACCACCTGGACCAGATGAAGGAGGCAATTAAGACAAAATGCCGTGGAAAGTTGACCAAAGGGATCTTTTTTTTTGCAGGATGATGCACCTGCTCTCATGCCCAGCGCTGTGGCTGCCAAATTGAACACCCTGGGTTTCCAACTGGTCCACCATCCCTCCTACTCACCTGACCTGGCCCCTTCAAACTATCTTATCTGTTCCCGAATTTGAAGAATTACCTGAAGAGGCAACGTTTTGAGGACATTTCTGACGTCAAAGATGCTGCTGAGAGCTGGATGCAAAAACTGCAACTACGCTGTACCAAGTGCAATCTCAGGGAAAAAATGTTGAATAAATGTGTTATTTCATAACTCTGGCTCTCTTCTTTCTGGGCAAAGCCAGGAACTTCTCAGCAACCCCTCGTATATCAGGGCCTTGCTGTTTTACCTAGGCTACAAGGCTGTGTTCTGTATAGTCATGTGCACAATGTCTATTGTACATTCTGATACATGTTGCTGCACTAAAAATGTCCACCTGACAATCAGCTTTTGCTTTCTGAGCCTCTATTTATTTTATGTTGACTTCAGTACTGCTGGTGTGGGATATCTGTCTGTAACTTAAAAACAATGTCCATTTTATTTCTTTCTTTCCTCTATGTATCCACTAGTAATAAACATAAAAAAGTATATAAATGATTTCATTATAATATATGTTAATCGTTAAATGACCCTCACTTTGATTTAATCAACATATTGCAGTACGAAAAGTGATCTACAATGTTTATACTGTGTATAATTTATTCTGGAATAAAAATTTCCTTGCTAAAGTGTAATTGGTGTAAACCAATGTTCCAGAAAACAGCTCAGGTATCGATTGAAAATATTTATGTCTCAAATATTTCATGTTAGTCTCATAGTTATTTACAGTAAACCAGTCAGTAAAATTCATTTTCAGCAGAATCAATTCTGAGCCTGTATTTAAATGGCACACATACCCTTTTTAATTGCTTAAGTGAAAGTGTACACATATTCTGTATTATGTCATTTTTACATAAATTAAACAGGAAAATTGAGTACCATCAGAAAGAACACAATTTGTGCAACTTTGCAGTGCAGTGGCTATGTGATTACATTGTTTTGCTGACTTTTGTATACTAGATCTGTTTAGTCTTGAATATTTATTAGCAAAGTACTTAAAAAAACATTACAACACTATATGAAGATTAAAATATTCAGTTCTTTCAGGCAGAAAAAGAGCCAACCTCACATAAGGGATAAATTAATACTACTGCTTGAAAAGGAATGTTACATGTTTATTCTATGTATATGTCTACAGGCCAAGTTATTTTATTTCAGCACTGTGGGATCTTGGCATAGCCAATACAATGGCCCAAAGTGGGGCTCATTTAGTGCTGATAATGTGAGTATTCTTGTTGGGGTAAAGGCTTTTAAGAATTAAGATAGGATTAGCTTAGTGATTAGGAATTAGGTGTTCTGGCTTTATTGATGAATGTGGAAATCTAAATAGGAAATGATTAGAACTGCTATCATTTGGTCATTGGTGTCTGTTTCCATGCTTTTCACTCTTATGTTTAGTCGTGGGGATCATTTGTTGTACTTGGAACTAGAAGCAAAGTTAAATTTTCTAAAGGATACAAACACAAAAATAAATCTTAAAAAAGAAAAATAATGTGGCACAGGCCATTTTATATTAATTTCCTGATATGATAAACTCCCAACTAACTTCAGGGGCTTTAGCTTTTATTATGAGGAAATACATAACTTTTGAAAAGATAAGTATAGTAACTAACTTTTTTGCCCCTCACATATATATTTTGTTTATTACAGAATATTGGAAAGAGAGAACATCATTACATAAGCAAGACCTTGTCTTAATTGCAAAGTCCACTTTAGGGTAATAAAATTTATGTGTAAAGGTGCGTACACACTTCCAATTTTTATCGTTCCAATCGAACGACGAACGATCGATTGGGCAAAAAATCGTTCGTAAAAAAGTAACCAACGACGCCGACGAACGAGGAAAGTCGCTGGAAACGAACGACCGGACCGGCGGATCGGATTGGACGACGATCGTTGAACATCGTTCGTGTGTACGGTCGTTCGTTGATCGTCCATGTTCAGAGCATGCGTGATGAACGAACGTCCGTTCACTTTCCTGTCGTGCACATAGTTCCTCTATCGCTTAAACGATCGTATCTATTGTGTGTACAATATCTACGAACGATCGTGTCGTTACCTCTATGTGCAGGATCGGTGCTATACGATCGTTCGTGTATATCGTGCAGGAACGTTCGTCGTTCGTTTTCCGACGATAATAATTGGAAGTGTGTACGTAGCTTTAGTTCACAGCAACACTATAGTTGACGGTGGAACATATAGGCAAAAAAAAACCTTGTGGAGCAATGTGCTGTGTACTGATTATTAAAGAATTGGGTTGTGTGTCCACAGAAACAGCAGACATGGTTTGTGCATCGGCAACACGGTATTTCCTTAGAGGAACCCCTCTGGTGATGTAACTGTTATGGTTTGGGGTTTGCTTTGCTGCTTTAGGGCTTGGGCAGCTTGCAGTAATCACATTAACTGTGAATTCCACAATATATCAAAGTGAGAATGTGAAGACATTTATCTAAAAGTTGAAAGTAAAATGAAAATGGGTCCTCCAATGCAATAATGACCCAAAGCATTCTAGCAAATAAACCTGGAAATGGATCAAAAAGCAGAAAGTATAGAGGTATGAACTGGCCTAGTCAAAGAATTGATTTACATTGAAGTCAAATGTTGGAAGGTATTAGGAGCTAGCAGTTTGTGTGAGGAAACCCACAAACATATTGTATAAGGAATCTGACAAAAAGGATTGTTTAAACAAGTGACCTAATGTAAGAGCAGAAAAGAGACAATACCAGCTTATAGGGCTAGGGTATACTTACTTCTTCAAAAATACCATTACACACTAGATATTTTTTGTTTTATAAATGATTTAAAAGGCCATTTTTTGTTTGTTTTCATTTCAGTATATCACCTTTATCTGCAGATCTATGGTTTGTTTGCGTGTTTAAATATTTTAAGGGTGTACATATTTTTTACATAGCTGTTAGACTAACTAAGAAGGTCTTGCAGGGTTTATAATAGGCTCCATCTGGTCGATGCAAATAGTGAAGGATGTTTTAGAATTCAACAAGCAAAGGCTGCTAGAGGATAACAAATGACTTCATGGCAAGCGGCTTTTGAAATTCTTTCAGAACGTGGTATTAAAAACAACTGAACAAATAGTGATAAGAAGAGAATTGTACTTGAAGCAGACTTATTGGAAAAAAAGACACATGTGAAATAACATTTTAAGTAACAAGCGCTCCGTTATTTTAGCAGGAATTTATGTTGTTCTTGTAGTACAGGTGTATAAGTGGGATGAATAATATAAGAAAATACCTAAAGTAAAATGTGTTTATTTTTATTCAGAGCACAGTTTAAATGCTAAGCATTGCAGATGTCAAAGTGAAGTTTAAAAGCCTTATAACTGCTGTAGGTTATATGATTTCCACCTTAACTATGGCCAACATTGATTTCATTTAAAAATAATTTATTGGATTTTTGGCAATAACCATGTTACAAATAATATCATCTGTAATCTACAAAATGGTGATAAAGTTAACATTGATGCATACACATAGCTGTGGAGTGAACTATTCTTGTTAAAGAATAGGAGTTGGGGCTTTAAAGAAATTTAAAATACAATTGGCTGAGTATAAGGGAGATCAATCAACCATATATATATATATATATATATATATAATGTTTTAATTGTTTTCTTTATTGTAGATTACTCATTTATTCTATTTGCTAAAGTTTCCTGGGAAATCCCAGAATATTTAAACTGTATCAATAAAATCTAATAGTGTACTGTTGTTACTATCAGCAAACCAGTCCAGAGCAATGATGTGCAGCTGAAAATTGGATCCAGTCCTAATACCTGGGAATCTTAATATGGAAACCCCAGCCACAACCACGAGGAGGCTGCCTCACTGTTTTATTTGTATAAAAAGCACATAGAACTGTCTGCATAATATATTTGTGATCACTTTATAGCACTGGGCAAGTTATTGGCAAGTTAAAATAAGGCACTTGTCAACAAAGAGGTAAAGTTACATAAATTAGGCTGAGCCCTAGGAAGGAAGGTCATGGAACTTTGGTATGCACACCTATCAAGTGACGGATGGCTACATATTGTTAAAAGGTCCAGTTCATGTTGGTCATCATAATGTCATTGCGCTTCCAGTTCCCAGTACATTTGGTGTAGAACCATGCTATGGGTAACTGAATGAGGGGGAGGGGGGTGGCAGGGAGCTAAAATTGCTACCTTGCCTAGGTCCCGATTGTTCTTGATCCCCTTCTAAAATGTTGTATAGAAGATACAAGGGTCCATTGTGATTATAAGCCTTCTTACTACATAATCCAAAACTTGAATTTCAAACTCCAGTTTGGATTAAAAAGTCAATCAGGTTTTCTAGCTGTCTCTGTGTTCAGTGAATATTATCTAAATTCAGTAGCCATGTGCTAAATATTTACCTTGATGAGCGCTGTAGTCTGACACTTTTACCTTGTGAAGGAGTTTTCTGAAATAAAGCCCAATCACTGCTGCCCTCTCCTCTAATCCACCCCCTGTATATTCTGCAAGCAGCCTGTAGTGGAAGGACTTCTTGCTGTGCAGTGATAATATCGCCGCTACTCATACAAGGTAATATCTGGGTTTGTAAAAGCATCTGGTGCAAACAAATTTGAATTTTATCATTTGGAGCCATTATAGAATACTTTTACATGACACTTTTTCTGCCAGGACTTCATATTCAAGGTTTTGAATAAAATCTGTGGAAGAGAGTATAAGTTATTATACACATTTGAACTACTGGACTTCATCATCAGAGCCAGAAAAGGAAAGTAAGCAGAGTTTTAGTCCTGTTTTACCTATATGATTAAACATATATTTTATACTTAGTGAACCTTTAATAGATTACAAAATTGCTGTAGTTTAACCAAATGCCTCGTATAAATCAGAGTTTACATGTCTAAAACATATCCTGCAGATATTATCTGCAAGAAACACTATCTAAAACCTTTATCCAACTATCTAAAATATTGTCAAATATCCCAAACCATAAATATTAGTCAATATATTTAGATAACCATCAGCATTAATGTCTTGTTTTTATGCGTGTTTTATACAGCCATTTTCATTGTGGCAATGTTTCTGAATCTATTTGCCCCCTGGCACTGTTTTCCTTTTAGCTAAAGTGGAATAGATTATCCAGGGAACACTGCCAGATTTCTCATTGTGAAACATTAAACAGACTTCACATGTTGTCTTTTGCTACACAAACACATACATTTTATTATTATTATTTATGCTACCAGTTAAAAATAAGATTAAATTAAGTGAAAAGTACAGTTTGAAATAAGGAAACTTGAAAGCATGCCTAAATGCTGACAAAACAACAACATGAATTTTCAGTTGCCAAATTTTTTGGAAGAAGAATTGTTTGAGTTGTCTAAAGCAACCGATTAGATCATTTTTGTCATTTTTTTTAATTGTAGGTAATTGGGTTTTATTTTATTTTTAATGAATCAACGCAACACCAGTTGAGTTCCTAGCCAATATGAAAGGTACTGGGGGAGGCACAGAATTGCATGATCCTACTGAAGGTCTAAACCTCACCTAAAGGTTTAAATTTGGTCATATTGACAACTCTGCCTTTTCATGTAGTATGAAATACATAAATTGTATAGCATGGAATAAACCTCTTGGTATTATGTAATGCATTTAATGCAAATAAATGCATGAAAATAGTTTAGCCATTGTATTAAATGGCATTATTTCATATCTGTGTGATGTCATTAGCCTAAAGCTGCGTACACACTTGCAATTTTTGTCGTTGGAAAGGATCTTTCACGATCCTTTCCAACGACAAGGGGCTGCACGATGCATGAACGGTGCTGTACATACAGCACAGTTCATGCTCTATGGAGAGGGGAGGGGGAAGAGCGACGGAGCGGCACCCTGCTGCGCGCTCTCCCCTTCCCTTTCATTACGATCGGCTGTCGTCCATCGTCCGTGGATCCGGCAGGTCGGTCGTCCGGACGATGGACGACACCGACTGTACACACGGAAGATTTTCGCCCGATAATTGGCCGATACCGATTATCGAGCGATAAAAATCTGCCGTGTGTACGTAGCTTTAGAAGGTTATTTCTGTTTGTGTGGGCACACCTTGATGGGCCTATAAACAAAGGCAGTGCAGAAGAATGTGACTTAATGTGCAAAAATGTTTGAATCTAAGGATCATACTGCTATGTGTATGCACACCACATAAACCAAACACAAAAAAACAGCTATATTTGTCCATATTTGAGAATACACCCATTTTACCTAGCTTTTTGATATGCGAAATGCCCCTTTAACATTAAAAAAATGATTATACTAACGTACACATTAGTCTGAAAACATTCTCAAGTCTGTTCAGATCATGTTGAGATGCGCAATTTGTTCACTTCTAAATGGTAGATTCAGCAATAGACTGCTTTTCCAATTTCTGCGTATGTCTTAGATTAGGGACATATTTTGAGCACTAGAAGAACAATTTCAATCTCATTAACCTGATTTTGTAATTAGATGATCATGTTAAGAAATCTAAAGCTTCCAAATGAAAGCTGAGTAATAAAACACTCTTAATGAAAAGAAATCATAAATTCTATTTTCATGTCTATTCGTTTGAAGCAAAATTCACTTACTGACATTTTGACTATTCAGCCTGAGAAAAGGTCACATTATATATTAAAAAGGACATATGAAGCATTTAGTTTTTTTAACCCAAACTATATTAAGTGCTATTACTGTATGTGCATTTGTGCATGCCCGATTGCAATACCTTAGCTTATTAATGTGTGTGCACAAACTTCATTTACTGGGCTAATCACTTTCCTTTCCCATCCCCCCTATGGTGTATTCTATCAGAATTGTGTTCACGGTTTAATGTCATAACTAGCAATGCAAACAAAGGCCAAGAAAAATGTGCCTGGAAAGGACACAACAGGCATTCAGAGAGAACTCTACATGGACCATGGATACAAGATAAGAGGTCACCTATTTAACATCTTTTGTAACCTTTTCCTTTTGACCTCCACAGAACAACAGTCAGATAGTTTCTTGATAAATGTGTTTGTTTCCACTATTCTAGGAGATTATTGTTCTCCTAACATTTTACAGAAGTCCTGAAAATTTGGACTTGCCAGATAATGAAAATAACTCTGATAACAGATCAGATCAAAGCTACGTACACAACGTCCAATGGTTAGCTCAGGGTTGATATCTGGCAAGAGTAGAGCAGAACGGTGCTGTATGTAGAGCAATCGTTCATGCATCATGCAGTGCTAGTGGTTGGAAAGGATCGTGAAAGATCCTTTCCAACGACTATTATTGCACGTGTGTATGCGGCTTAAGGGTTGGGGTTGAAAAGTAGCATGCCTTCAACTCATAATTTGCACTTTTGAGGTTTCAGGTAAAACATGGATTTACTTGAATTTTGTTGAGGCTGAACTATAAAGGATCCATTAATAACTCTATCTAAGCTTTCAGCTGTGGTCAGTAGGGTTCTAATGGCCAGTAATGGGGGCCAGCACCTTCATTATAAAACTGAGTTTATTTTTTATTTGTCAGTGGATTGGAAGGTGTTGCAGTACAAGCATAGGGAAAGCTGAACCGGGAGAGATCAGGTTCAGGTAAAGAACTGTACTGTAAATCTAATTGCTAGTTCACCCTCTTTGCTGCCATTAGAAAGAAATAGAAGATTCCCATAGACTTCAAATGAGGTTCTGTACTAACTTGAGGTTTTTGTCACAAACAGGTTTTGCTGATATTGGTCATCAGCACAAACAGAGAGGTTGCCTCTCTACACAGCAGGGACACAAACTGCATTATAAACTTGACAGGGGTTCTTTCTTTCAGTTTCCAGTCAATGGGCTTTGCTATTGCTATGAATACTATACAGGTAACTGGCATATGAAACATCTCTGAAATGAATGCAACCCTTTTTTATCATTTGAAAATACATACCAAACCTTTATTAACACAATATGAACCATCAATAATATATATATATTTGATAAAAACTAGACAATGACTGTCAATGGTTTTAAAGACAGTTGCACTTTTCATATTGGGATCTGAGCACATGCCTAGAATGCCCATTTCCTATGGCTATAGGCCTGCTTCATAGGGTGTCACAGCTGTACAAAAGATATACAGTGGCCAAAAAGAATGGCGGCTTGCTTTATCTGAATCTAAGTTCTGCATTATGTTTTTAAATTCCTGAGTAAGGCCAGGGGATGCTAAATACTAAATTGTATATGAAAAAAAACAGGTGCCATATCTTCACCAGCCTCCAGGATCGGTGGATACCAAGGATGATGTGTAATACATTTCCCATGAACCACATCATATCAACATTCATTTCCTGCAGCTTGTCACAACAAAGAATAGGAAGAAGTAATGTTTGTCAGTGGATGGCTGAGCAGCTGACAGCAAAGCATGCAGTCTATATAGAAATAGACGATGAAGCTGCACTGTTTAGACTTTGGGGCTTTTTTTCAAAGCTATATATAAAAATGTTTTGTCTAAAGTGGTAAATGCTTACAGAAGTGTTAGATAGCTATCTGTGAAAGGACAATGACACTCACATCAACATGTTCTCCGATACACACACGCATGTAGAATGATATACTACTACTGTTATTATTACTATTACTTATATTATATAACTCCTTTATTTAATGCAAAACAACAACAAAATAATCTATACCCCAAACTGCTAACTTAGATACCATGCGTGACCGACAACTATATTGCTCTAGTTATTTTTTTCCCCGAAGCTGGAACAGATAAATGGCAAATTCACTTACACTTACAGCACAACAAATGACTCTGTGATGAGAGGTACACTTTAAAGACAGAAGTTATGCTCGGGCACAGTTTTCTTTTTGTTTGCAGTATGAAAGCAAGGAAGCGATTACACAATAAATTACCGATCTTAAAGTCACTTGTTATTTTTGTGTTCCACCTGTAGCACCTGATAAGATCAGTTTGTGTCATGTTTTTTACTGAGTAAAAGCAAATCCCAATAAATTTCCAGTGTATATTTGTGTGCTGATTTGATATACAGGCCTGTGGGGATAGACCATTTGGTGGAACAGGCACACAGAGAGAAAGGTGGTGCTGAGAAAGAAGTAAGGATCATGTGCCAGAAGTGTTATTGTGTCAGGTTGATTTATTGAATGAGCTTCACTTCACCGAATGTTCAGATATATTTATTTCCCTAAAGGCTGTACAAAGATATGAACAGACCTGCATCCACAGATGTCATCATTGCTCATTTTACCGAGTCATGAAATTTTCTCAACTGTAATTTGTCCATCTAAAATTGCTGTTACAGAGTATTGTCATACAAGCTTGCTTTCTTCATCCTAGCACGGTACAACTCATCCTTGGCATGGATTTTGTCTTCTGACAACAGAGGAAAGATCACTTTCGGTGAAAGCGTTTTGAGTTTCTGTGAATATTTACAGCCAGACATGGAGATTTTTTTTACATTACTGGGATTGTTTTGATTTTGTTCAGAAATAATTACTTTAAACTTACAGTCTTGACATATTTCTTTACCTATGCAAATTCTATATTGCTATGGATTAGCATGACAGACCGAAATATGTTATTTATGGATCAAGGCTAGAAATGGTCGTATGAATTCACTTAAAGGGGATCCTGCAGGACTGGTCACCTTGTATCTTAAATCATAATTCACTAAACCCTGGGATCTGCAATACCTATGACCACACAGAATCCACAGCTTCTTTGTAAAAATCCAGGCTTGTGCTTACTATTGGCAAGTCAGGTCAAATTGTGGCCGACATGAAAGCTCGGAGAGATGGGAGAAAGCAGGGCAGAAGAGTAACCAGCATGCTGTGGTTACTATTTAGTTCCTGGGTTTTGGCTGTTAGTGCTCATTGAAGAGTAAGGCGCTTGAAATAAGTGGCGGCGTGTAAGATTTTACTTGTAAAAGAATAAAAAAAGCATGCTAAATCATGATTGTTATTTTTATATAAAGAAAAAAAAACCTTTTCATTCCACTGTCCAATCATTATAAAGTTGAATAAAGTGTGCCTTGTCTTCATGGGTCCCAGACAAAATCACATTTTGTTTCCATTGTGCAGGAAATGGTAGATCTAGTCAAAAAAAGTCATATGTAGTTGTCTGATGATCATTTCATCAATAAAGATATACACAGGCTTAAACTGACTGTCATCTAATATGGTCATGTAAGGAAGGTACTTTCTATTGATTTAAATTTTATGGAGTGAGTTCAGATAGCTTATCCTGAGGGCAAATGCACTGTGAAAGAAAGAACCAGGTCCAATGGGTAGCTTAAGGAAAATGTAAATGTATTGTCTGATTGGATTTTCCATCATGCTCATTTAATGTCTGATCACTGATGCTTAGCTACTGATCAGCTCCAGGATTTCCTCTTGCTTCAACACAAGGTGAAGTGGCAGGTTAGCTTTGAAGCAATCCAATTTTCTATTTTGAAAGCACCACATTATAAGCGCCTTCAGAATTGCTGATTATAGTTTTCTATTGATAAATGTACTTGTATGCTGGGTAGAGCCCTGCAAGCTAAAGCTTCTGTTTTATAATAGTGACTAAAATACAATTAAGCTTAATGGCAGTTTTTGTTTAAATACATTTTTAAAGATGAAAAATGCTATCACCCCTATAAAAAAAAAAAACAAACAGCAGGATTACCTGTGCATTATTTACCTTTCAGCTAAATCGGCTACGCTTATTTTGTGTGTCAGGGTCTGCTGTTATATTTAAATATGTTAATATTTCTCATTAAGCCATTAACAATAACCTTCATCCATTTGTGAAAAACATTTTGCCAAGCATGCATATAAAAAATTAGCAAGTGAAGCAAAATCACCTTAATTTGCTTTGGACCAGCAAATAACCAACTAATTTGCAGAAATCCCTGCCAAGCACTCATATTAAATGCTTCATGCTTATTTTATGACCTCTGCTGCACCTCTCCTTCCCAGGCCCTGAATCATATGATCATTAACATATTGCAAGGTCTGAAACTTTATTTTTTACATTCTTTAATTAATGCCTGTTTATAGAAGGCCATAGGACTTCAGATCCAGTTAATGAAACTTCTCTCCCCCAGGCCCCTGGAGCCCAATAGAGAGGCTCCTCCACTGTTGTTTTAGTAGCTTTTTTCCAACTGTTTGTTTATACACACTTAATTGATCTCTTTAGTCCCAGAAGCATTACAGAGACACAACCTGTTCTGAGGCAAGCTAAAGTTTATCCCTTTTATAAAAGCCCCTGATTGCCCAAGGTTATCAGTTTTAATTTAAAAGTTGAAGACTCAGCTCTATCAGTATCATGTTGTAGAGAAGATAAATGATAAGGGCCCTACAGTGTTCATTTTTTTTACGTTTGTACACATTAGAGACCATCATAAATGCAAAGTAAATAATTAGTCTGCTGTACTGTAGAGCGCTACTTTTTTCCCATTTATTTACTATTTAGACAAACCAAATTTATCACTATCTGGAAAGGCTACCGTGTTCTGTTTCTACTTTTTTGAAATGAAACATATATGTAAAAGGCATGCTAAACATCTGTGTCCTTAGCATGATTCATTTGCAAAAGCATTTCTGGTGTTCAATGAATATGGAAAAAGCGAGCTATAGACCACAGTGCTGACCTATCCATACACTGACACCACAAAACAATGGGGAATCAATTAAAAGTGACTCAACCTTTTCAATTTCTCAACCAGCATTGCTTGATTAAATGTGTTCCATTTATTAGTACAATACATCATATACACATTGTAGTACAAAGGTGCCAGGGTATTTATACAGCAGTTGTATTCTACAGCTAGCTACATATATCATGGCAGCTGGAGAAATTGACCAACCCATTCTGATAGATTCTTTTTATTTTTTTATTTTTTTTTTGCAACTGTTTACCCAGGAAGAGTATTAAAAGTATTAAGACTTAAGGTACTTTGTCGATATATTTAAACCAGTCTGAATGACAATCATCTATGGAAAATATAAAGAGTACATAACGCAAAAAAAGAATTGATAATGCAAGCTAGATTTTAATACCATTCACATTTTTATAAGAACAAGAAAAAGTAATTATTTATTACTTAGTTGACAAGCAAACGCATTTTTTTAAAGATTGAAGACACCAAGTGCTGGGTACACATTGCATCTAACTAGGTGAGCTGCCATCACACCCCTGCACAGAAGAATAATTATGGGAGTTATTCATAGCAATAGGGAACACAACCTTAATCCATGTTAATACAAAGAAAGAACTTCAACCAAGGGTGTTACTTTTGTGTAATGAACCATTTGGCTAAATATACCTCATCAGCCTTGAACCTAGATATTGTTCCATGGGTATTAGAATTGTGCAGAAACACCACATTTATTAAACAAAAAAAAATCTGCACCCTTGAATAGGAAAATATGTGAAAGTTGCCAGGTCTAAATTCATGCCCAGTACAAACCAAGACCAAAAGGAATAGGTTCATTTATGTGCCAACCTCCCCATACTCACCATCCTTCCACTCTCCCACTGAACTGTTGAGTTCTCCCAATGACTAATTGGGAGTAAAAGGAGGATGTAGCCTGGGAGCCCCAATAAACAGCTTGTAGTTTAGTGCTAAGGCTTTCCCTGCCCCTGTGTGAATGTAGCAGAAACCTAAACAACCAATCATTGGGCACCACCAATGACAATTAGGTACCAAACATTTTAATTTCCATGCAGAACAGTGGAGGAGCGAAGAAATGTAAATATATATAGCTGCTGAGGGTGGGTTTTTGTTATCTTCCATAGGAAAAGCACAAGTTACAGTTTGAAGACCGGTATTTTGTTTAAATTTATTTTAATATCTTGAGTATGTTTCCTTCCTCATAGGAAAAAAAACATGATGGTTCTTTTAATAGCTCAGAAATGTCTTTTCTGTTGAATTTGTAGTTCTTTTAGCAATAGTTCAAGTTAAAAAAAAAAACTTCCAAAGGTTTGGAATCTTGAAACCTGTAAACAAAATCTGTGGAGCAGATAAAATTTTAAATGGCACAATGCAATTAAGCTGAATTCAATTTGAGCGCACCCTGTCCATCTGTCAGAGAGAAACAAAAGCTGAGGAGTTCCATTATTGCTGAATCCCTTCTCTTGTTAATTTGCTTGCTGAGAGATTTCAGTTTCTAGGAAGTGCACAAATTAGTGTTCAGTCAGGGCTAGATCCTTAGTAAGTATGAGCAGATGGTGGAAATCAGCCCTAATCAAGTGGCCAACGACTTTTTTTTCTGTCTGATTAAAGTATTTTAATTCTCTAATATTGTCGTTTTTTTCCCGCAAATGTATCATGCTGCTAATTCCTAGAAGGACATTATGAATTAAGTATAGTTTATTCTTTTAGTCTTAAAACAAGGGATGTATACATGATAATAAAATATTTCCCAGGCACAAAAAAATGAAGCAGTATAAACAGAAAGCAATAATGTAGATTAATACTTTCGGATTGTTTACTAGAGTGGGGAATGTTTATTAAGCTTAGTGCATATGCTGTATTCACTTAGAAAACCCGATCACATATAAGGGAAAGTAAAGCCTATATAAAACATGTAGTTCTGTCCTGAGTGATTAATCGCCATTTTCAATGTTAGTTGGCATGTTAAATGTGTTTAAGAAGAAATGTAATCTACCCTTTTTTTTAATGGTAAATGCAGTGGTGAAGCTGGATTTCCCATGCATCTCTATAGACAGTGCTGGGGTTGGTGGGATGGGCTGTTATATCATTCATTTAGGCTTCTTCAAATTGGGTAATGTGGTTTGTGGGGAAAAAGAGATAATTGTACCTTCACTCACATGGCTATCAATGATGCCAACAGATAAGCAATTACAACAATGAGCATTTTAATCTAATCAATGGAATTTCAATAGAGTTTTGTGGATGATGATTGCTGATCTTCTCTGCCATTTTTTCTATTATTTACATAGCAATGATATATATATATATATATATATATATATAATTGTATTAATATAGTATAATAAATACACATATATATATCACATTACTTTCACCACCAAGTGTTGGGACACCATGTTCCGGGTCAATGAGAATTAAAATTGCCTAGCACAGCTTTATCAAAAGAACTGTTAAAATGAATGTTTCTCATAAAGAAAATCAACACCTTCTGTCTTTAAGGCTACTTTGATGCTTTACAAAAAGAAAATCTGAAGTATTTCTCCCTGCAACAAAAGACTAAAAATGATTCTCTTTGGTGTAGGTTCTCCAATAGCTATGGAGGTTCTCCAGTAGTATTCAATGTGTACATTCCCAGTTGTGGTGTATTAGTTGCTCCTGCAGACTTCCTTGTCATCAAAAAGTCCTGCAGTGACAAATAAGCATGCAGGAACATTTGATGCACCCAGAAGTGTGGAAAGCTGAGGGCATTTCTGTGTATTTTACCCCTTGATGACAGCAAAGCCTGATTTGCCACATAATGGGCATAGTAATTATTCGCAGTCTTTTATTGCTGAAAATAATTCATCAGATTTAAAACACAAGTATGCAGTTAAGGACTTCTGACTTAACAACAGCTTTTCCAGACTGCAGTGCATTAGTGAAATAGCCAGGCATCTATCATTTTCAGAAAAAAGTCATCAATGGCAGCCCCAGTGATTATTTCTAAAAAAAAAAACAGCTTTATTCTAGAACGTTTACTAGAACAAAATATTATCATCAAAGAGTTAACACAGAGTAAGAATTGATATTTATATATTTAGCTATTCCTTCATACACAGAGACTTAAGCCAACAAATCAATGCACTTCTAATTATTTTACACTTGAATGTCTTAAATGTCTTCAGTGATCGGTGAAGCATATATAATGAGTTATTAACATTAGTGAAACAATATTTGCTCAAAATGCAACAAAAGTTATCAAAGTTCCACACAAGGGTCCTTTGAGTTCCATAACTAATGCATTTTTCTTTTTTGAATCATACACATTTAATTTACAATTAAAAAGGGTCAGTCCTTTAAAAGAGCATTTCTTTTTCAACATATTAATAATCCAAATTACTAAGCATATCATGATGATTTACCTTTGTTAAATAGTTCACATAATACGAAGAAAGCTCCAGCTGACCAAGTTATTTTTAAACTCTTAAATCTTCTGGATCACGTAAATGTCAGAAATCTGGCACTGACCACTACACTGTTTGTTTTTCAGAAAGTAGTTGGAACGTTAACATAGCTTAGTATAAAAAACACAATATATAAAAAAAAGCTTCAGGTGAATGCATCTATTGCTAAAAAGAAACAAAGATCCTTGTTTTTTATTAAAAAAAAAAGGGCAGAGTAAAAAAATTTACTTAGTGTAAATGTAAATATTTTTCTAAAGTGAACACTTTACCAATCAACTACATCACTAAATGTATGACCATACTCAAATTAAATTAAAGTGGCAGAACATAATTATTGTTTGAACATTTTGGAGTGTTTTATTTGGTCACTTTTTACTGACTTTTTGGTGCATTGTGTCAACAAATTCCTATGGTAAAAAAATTCTACACATGTAAGACAACATTTTAAATCCCACTGATATGATGATTTTGATATAAAAAATACTGTATATGTAAGAAATATGGATCCTTATTTAAACCCTAACATTTCCATTGTAAATAAATTTTTTTTTAAAAATGGTCATATTCGCAATGTTGTACCAGATTAATTTAAAAGTACAATACAATCTTTACCAATATTCTCCTAATTTTCTGTTAATCAGAAATAATTTCTATTTTTTAAGTTTAGCCTTTTCTACTTATACTGAAATGTAATATTAAAACTAGAACAAAATGAGATATATTCAGTAATTTCCTTATTTTTGGGTTTGTGCCAACAAGTAAAAAAAATTGTAGTCAGAACTATCGGTGAAGCTATACAAAGTGTAGACAGCAGTGACAGAATAATCTGTGATACTTAGCTCACTTGCAGTACAAAAGTGCAGAAAATCCCCAACACCAAAGAAAATCTTTGCCAGAGATAAAGGGTTTTCTGTGCTACATTGTGGCTGGACAATGAGGTCACAAGCCAGACTCCACAGTTAAAATAATGCTTGAATGAAAATAAAAAGGAGAAAAACCAGATTAGTGTCAGACTGGGATGTAGAGGTAATTTTAGAGATCTAACTGCTTAATTAAAAAAAAAGTTATGTTAAGACAAATTCTTATACGTTATAATTAATGAAAAGCACAGTATCATGCACTAATTCTAATATTATATAAAATGGACTGGTTGTGGTAGCCATGCCAAAATTTTCACACACCCAAGGGGAAAGGGTTCAGCAAAAGTGATATTATTTTTGCCAAATAGTTAGGTTTGGAGACGGACTTTAGCAGGATGAAACCCCTTTTTGAAAGAGTTATTATTAGATATTGTAGTTAAAACCCAACACAGGATGATGACAACTACATCTAGAACAGCAAAAATATTTTACATTAATTTAAGATAACTAAAACTGCTGTATCCACAGAAAATACATTTTAAAAGGTATCATTTATATTTATTTTATATATTTTTTTATATTTTATATATATTATTTTATATTTCACTAGCCTAAACATAATGAACTGCTGATACATGTGGGTTGCAACAAGTTTGCGCTCTTTGATTTTTTTCCAGGCTGTTAACAAATTATTACTACATTATCGGCTGCTGTAATCTGTATGGAAAATCAGATCTAACACCAAGCATTAAAACATTTGTACTTGACTCATAATGTAGCAAACTGAATAAAAGGAAAAAGTATCAGAGAGATGCATTCATAAGCTAATAAAGAATGAAGTGTCCTCTATCAGAGTTTATACATTATCACATATATATTGTGAAATGTGTTGGAATCAGAGTGAATGTGTAAGCAATTCTTTGGCTTATATAGAATATTCTTCATGTAGATGAAAAATGGAATGTATTTTCATAACAATAAAGCTGAACGAATGCCATGTACTGTAGCTGTGAACGGATAAAAATTACTGTAGATGTGAACACTTGCCATATATTTCCTACAGCTTTCAGATTGTACAAGGTGAAGTGACTGCTTGGTAAGAATATTTTGTATACCCCAGCAAGATGAAAAAAAAATATGAATACAGTAATGACTCCTATTGTAGATTCCCACATTTTAGTCTCCTATTAGTTAACCAATGCCTTTAGTTAGAAATGTGGTGAGACCGTGTCTTTTCTTTCACATATTTGGAAGATCCTAGCATGTCCCAATGACGTCTGTTGGTAAAGTCGCTGTGGAATAACTAATCCTCAAAGAAAAGAAGTATGGAAATTCCAGTCCAGTTTCAGGCAAGTCCAGCTTTGCTTTTGCATTTTTTCTGGGCACCTATGCCATGAACACTGTACTATCCATGCAGAGGGCACTAATAGGGTGCAGCAGCTTACCAACATCTGAACTGGGCTTGTGCTTAGAAGAGAGACCATACCTTGGAGATTCCTACTTAAAATATGTGTCCATTGTATAATGGTATGTGGACTACTATCAACACGGTACAAGCTTAAAGGAAAAAATGTTTTCCTATGCTTGAGGTTGTGGTTCCCTGCAAGTAACATTTACCTTATTCTCTGCTCCTGACCCCCTTTGTGCCTGCTCAATGTTCCAGATTGTGTGAAGGTCCTCAGAATCATCCCATGACAAGTAAAAGTATCATAGACTTGAGCCAAAGTTAACCTAATTGGGCAGTGTGACTTCTGGCAAGGAGGGAAGGAGACCATCAGCAGCTGTGTAGAGTTAAGTCTTAATTTTGTACTATTATCTTCTAGACAAAACAGCTCATGAACCCTTGCAGTGAGGTGGATGAGCTATAAACATTTGTACCCAAAGTTTAGCATTAAACCCCAGGTAGCATGTATTGGGATATTATTTAGCAAAAGAACGTGTGAACAGACAGGGCTATGAAATCTAATTAATATTATGTTTTCCTTGAGCCCGTAGCTCACATTTTTATGACTTGATACTAAAACATGAAATACCAGAAGACACTAAGATCTAACATGCAAACCACATACATGAAAGCTGAATTATATAACATTTTAGCACCATAATCACACGTCTTTAACAAACTCAATGCAACAAAAATAATGCTATCATTTATTTCAGCCTAATCCCCCCTACTTGCCAGCAGCTGGTGAATAGAAAAGTTTGTTGGCACCTCTATCTAACATCTGGCCAAGACATTTCAAACAGCTGTAAAATTATGCATCAAGAAGTATAGATTAAAACGAAAAGGCTACCAGGCTTTATTAAGTGCCTTTTGACAATTCACAATAGTGCAATATTCAGTGTTTTATCAAAACATTTCATAAACGCAGACCTTACAAAAGCGGAAATAAATACTGTGGTAGGGCTATTGAAAATTTGTGATATAATTACATAGAAAATAGCCATATAAAAGAAAATAATACTTTAATACAATTAAGCATTGCAGGGTATATATACAAGGGAATTTTGGTGTTTGCAGCTGCCATACCAGTTTAACGGTCTTAGGCAACCCTTTACATCTAACATCCTCCTTCTTCTCCAGATGAACAATGGACATCATGAATCCACTCAACTGGTATGGGGATAGATAAACCACAGGTGATGGCCATTTTTGTTGTTAACTCCAAAGCTAAGAGCGTTTAGGTCCTTTTTTTTTCGTGTTTGCTCATACCCAACTTTTTCTTATAGCTTAGCTGTCTTTGAAAAAGTTGAAAGTCCTCCTTTGATAACATTTCCTAAAGCCTTCTCAATATTTGCCACTTTTCCCAACCTTTCAGCCCAATAGGATAGGTAGAATAGTAGAAGTATGCTATGTCAGAGCCCATGGACCAGTGCAGTAGCAGCATTCATACGGTCTGTTAGGTACTAATGGATAAATTGGGTATGACTTAAGCTATGTACATAAGTTGATGAAAGCAACAATAGAACAAACGAGTGTTATATAGACAGTGCTGGTCTGTTCTATGGAGATGAACAAGAGGCGTCCCACTATATACTACCCATTAACAAAACAGAAGGAAAGGTCACTAAACAACATCAGGAGTTAGCGATATGGATGCATATGGAGTATTTGTATAGGATCTTTGCAAAGGCTGCAGCAGGGATCAGATCAGGGAAGTGTCCATGTAACTAAAAGCTTCAGAAAAGTTCTTCAACACAGTAGAGGAAACTAGACTGCCTCATTTTATATGAGATTTACATTAGCCCCACTCAACTAATTGCATTTAGTGCTGCTGTTTTTCTTTTACCAAAAACACCCGTAATTACATCTCTAAATGTGTACTGATCTAGAAATAACACATTTCACAAAGTGATGTTATTATTGTTAATATGATGTTATTACGTTATTGTTATTTATGCCAAAGAGCACTTGTGAATTTGCATATCTGCCAACATTCTTTTTTATATATATATATATATATATATATATATATCTGTTGTCCAACATTCTCTAAAATCATTAAAATCATTATTCTAAATTTTTTATTAGAGCTTATTGATTTAACCATTATTAATAACATAGTGCAGAGCTACTTATTTAAAAATTGCCAAGACTTTTGTACTGCAGATTATTAATCAAAATAATATCTTGCTGTACCTCCCCCTTTGGGAAAACTACTGGCTATAAGACAGGGTCCCTAGGGCAGAATATACTTTCTTCTCTTAGTACAACGTAGAGGATGCTGCAAAGAGTATTTATATAAATATTTCCCTAAATCACTAACAGCCAACAGAAAGTAAATTAATTAATGAATGTTCCTTTTGTATCAAAGGTTATTTAAAAGCACTAGGATCAGCATTAAGATCAGAATGAGATCCAAGCAATTAGCAGTTAAAAAAGTAAAGGTGAGCAATGGCAAGCAATAATGTTATCCTACATGTATTTATCTCAAGGAAATATTATCTGTGTTAAAAAAAATACAATTCCCCCAATTTTACAATACAGTACTAAGTATTGTCATTATGCACGAAGAGCTGCACATGTAAGAAATTGCATTCTGTAGGTTAAGATCAATTTAGCAGTGTCTTCCTAGTTTGTTTACTCAGCAACTAGAAGCTTATCTCCTGCTTTAAGTATATCCAAGCAAAAATATTTTCATAGCAGGAGAGCTGGACACTTATTGTTGGCTAGTCTACATGCAGATGATCGTGAAAGTAAATACATTAAAATATACTTTTTAAAGATGCTGTTCCAAGAATAAATAATCATGTGGCAGATTAGTTACAGCATGACGATTTTAATTTCACTTTAACAGCAGTAAGGGCGTCTGCATATAGAGGTAAACACATGTTTAGCTTCCATTGGTTATTAGTGGCTCTGTCTCCCATCTACTCAGATTTAGTTTCTATTACTGTGTGATTGCACATGACAGACCTTTACAGATGTGCATTTGTGCACAGTTAAAATAAATGAGTGAGTTATCTTTCATTGGCGGAAAGTATTTTGCCTCCTTAAGACATCCTTACCACATTACTGAAAATCCTGGCAAGTCACCAATCCAATGGGGAACTACAGTTTGATGTCTATGTGCACTGTCATGTACCTAAGTCACCTGCCCCCTCTGCTTTTGCCAAGTCCCAGTATAGGCATATATTTATATAATTTATAGGGTTCAAACTGTGGAAGATAAGAAAATCCCTTGTGTGAACATATCCATACAAATTAGATGACATTCATCCATTAATAATGGCTCTTGCAATCCTGTTTGATAATATGATATAACATTTAGTGCAATACAATCGCTTTCAGATCTTAAAAGCATTTTATACTAAAAAAATGTAGTCACATGGCTGCTAACTACCCCAAATAACTATAAATTAATAACTAATAAAAGCTACTCTTTATTTTAACCTAAATTGTGACATCTGGAAGAGCAAAGCAAATTATCCCTGGGAAGTGTTTTAGAAAGTTGGTAATAAAATGGTCACAGTGATAGCTTGATGTCACATAAGTACTTTGATAGTCTTGAAACCGAGACTCTGTAACACACTGTGTAACATGTTGGAGCTATATAAATACAGTGTAATAATAACCTAAATTAGTTACACCAAGTATTTCACAGTGAATATATGATTAAAAAACATACACAAAACTTCTTGAAAACCCATACTATAATGATCATGATAAAATGTTAAAAAGGTTTTTAGCTTATCCAAGCACTTCCCGCCTACCAAGCATCTCTATTGGTCAGGGAAACAACCAATTAAATTGGTGTGATACATATACCTAATCAGGTTAATAAAGGTATATGTCCATCTAGTGCAATAAAAGGATGAAATAAAACCCACTGCATTCCCAAATTTTTAAACTCGGTATTAATCCAGAAGAAGGCAATCTATCCTGGTCTCGTTTGCTCTAAATGGGAAACATTTTTCTACAAAAGCAATCAGATATTTCTGGGATTTTATTTTACATAGTATTTGTTATAAATATTTGTTGTAAATATTAAAAGTCATTTATATTTTGAGTATTTAGAAATTTATTTGTCCTTCATTTGAAGCAATCTACTAAGTTGACTGGAACCAGCCCCTGTCCTTTCCATATGTGCAGGTTAAACCCTCAGGTGCAAAATGCATCCCTATATCTTTTGCAATCTTTTTACCAAATTTTTTGCCTGGACTATGGATTTATACAAGGTGGGCCTATCTTTCTAATCTTTTTGCAGGATACACACTTTGCCCTTTCATTTTGCCCACTACCTCAGGTAAGATACTACATGTATAGCCAACCTGCGGCAGCCCAATAGAAAATAATAGGGGCGGCAGTGAGTACCTCCTGCTGTCAAATCTGCAATTGTTGGATCTGTTGTGATGCAGGCGGCAAAGCAGCTGCCAAGGTGGCAACCACCAGCAGTCATATAGGTCTGGACATGCCCTTTCACTTTGGGAAAATGGGTCCATTGCACTGGAATTTATTTCTGCTGCATGAACCCTACACAAGTGATTTCTGTCTAAATTATTTCTGAAGTTTACACCCAGCCACATGGTTGAAGGGATACAAGAAAGATAATACACATTACAAAAAATACCATATTTCGCCTAGTTACCAAACACAAGCAAGAGCTTAGAAGGCGGTATTAAAAACCCTCAGCAGACTAAAAATTAAACACTCACTTGTAACATATTCCAATGAAGAGGCATCCCCCCCACACATTCATATTAAAGTACAGTAAATCTATCGGCAACAACACTGAATTAGTACAAATAATATGAAACCATTTTTCTTCTTAATAAACTCCTATTTAAGTACTGAATACCGATGTCTAAATCAATCTTCTATCATCATTTTACTATGTATATTCTGCTTTAAGCCTTCTGTAAAATACAGTCCTAAAGTTTTTTCAGTGCTCTCTAATTCATAAACAAGGGATTACATATAGCTATAAAGAGTAATCCAATCCAAGTAATGCTCTAACCCTGTGACTTATACTTCAATGGCCAAGGAAACTGTATAGTTTTGAAACTGTAACCGTGATTTTTTTTCTAAATGCACATTAATGATGTCCTTTGCTCCCTACCCTTATTAGATTACAATAATAAAACAACCGTGGTCTCTTTATGGTGGGAACACAGCGACCCTGGGGTGATTTATAATCTACTCAATCCATGTCCATGCTGCTGACCAGCCTTTTTTTTCTTGAGGTTGCTATCTGTTTCTTCAACTGATGTCTTCCTGCTGTGACAACACTGTTGGATGGCTGTCAGCACACAAGTATTTTTCAGGCTGTGCATTATCTTTGCACGCATTTCTTATGTTGTTCCTACTAAAAAGCATTTTATGTTCCTCTTTGCAGATGGTAAATGACTGTTCTGAAGCTTTTGCATTAGTCTGCAGCCTTAAAAAAACCAAGAACGATCAAGCAGCGAAAGAATGAAGAGCGTCCGATTGAGTCAAAGGGAAGAGAATATTTCTTTTCTCAATGGATGCTGCCAAATGACAGCCTTCTATTAGCGGAACCTTGATTTTCAGATCGCATTCAATAAATCAGCTGCACTCATACAATGCAAACAAGTTTAGAAATCATTAGCTTCTTTATCAAACTCTTGTCAGCTTAAACCTATGAAAATAATGTGATTATGATCAAATGTGAGCTGCATTAAGATTCAATCATAGTTCATTTTCATCATTATTTTGAAGAAGAAAAATAAAGAATGAAGAAAATCACTAGGGAAAAAAATCCTCATAGATAGATGCAGGTTTGGATAGCAGGCATCTTTTCAATAAATTGTTATTCATGGTAGGGAAAATACCAATCTCTACTGTAACTGGATAAAAAGTGAATTTTAGATAGAAATACTCTTTTCTTTGTCTAAACTGGAATAGTGGTGTCACATGAGAACTCCCTAAACCTTCCAAAAACATGCAGGTATATGGCTTCCCCTCAACTTGACCTTAGACTGTATTAAAGACATATGACTATGGTAAGGACATTAGCTTGAGAAGCCCCTTTGAGGGACAGCTAGTGACATGACTATGGACTTTGTAAAGCGCTATGGAATATGTTAGCACTATATAAATACTGTGTAGTAATAATAATAATAATAATAACCTTAACCCTTGAAAAGATTATTTTATTTAAAAGGAGGTGGATACTGGGAAGAATAAAACTGAACATTAATTCTTTCTTTAATCTTGGTATGCTTTGAGGAATTTGTTCAAATCAGTGTAAAGTTCTGCTTCTGTGTGGGAGTTTTGTGTATTCGGAGAAGCTCTTTTCTTCTGCAGGGTGACTGGCCTTGTATCAAACGTCCTTTAGAAGTTTGTAGTGGGATGGTCTAATGATGTCACCATTACTAAGGTAACAACTAGGTTTGCATTTTGTGCACAAGTAGATTTTAAAGTGAATTTTTATATTTACATAAAATTTCTGATTTCTATACCCAAATTTCACTATACATATGGACTGTTTATCACTGCATAAAGATGCAATTAATGGCAGTGGAAGAAGGGAAAGGGTTTATGACAAGGGTGAGTCTGACTGGACAAAGGATTTAACCCACAAAAAAACAGTATTTTCCAATTAGTGCATGTTCCAATGAAGACAGATTGCTGCAGGAGCAGTTTGTGTGCAGGTATGCAAGGAGCATGTGTCTAGCAATGTCTGTCCTTATAGAAAAGCACTCTAATCAGAAGACAAATATACTCTATGCTGAGAAAGACCAAACAATTCGGAGGCTGAATATGACCAGTATTTATGTGATAACTACTATCAGGAGGATCCAGTGTGTCTCTGCTGCATACCTATTTTTTTCAACAATAAAATGCAAAGAATTGTGGAGTGGACAGGGTCTCTTTTTGTTGCTAAATCCTACCCTAATTATACTCCATAAGAAAAAATGGTGCTAACTTTTTTCTTGACTGATGACAAGCCCTAGTTCCATTTGGTTATCAGGTGTATCTCTGTTAGGCTCTATGTCAAAGATGGTTTCGGTTGGTTGAGTAGTTAGAACACTCGCCTTTGTAGAACTAGGGTCCTAGGTTAAATCTTAGGACACTAACTGCATGGAGTTTGCATATCTGTCCCCGTGTTTATGTGTGTTTTCTCCAGGTACTCCAGTTTCCTCCCACATTCCAAAAACATTTATCTAGGTTAAATAAATTCACCCCAAAATTGGCTTTAGATTGTGTTAATGACATAGAACTGTGGTAGTGACCTATGATTGTGAGCGCCTTTGAGGGATAGCTAGTGACACAACTATAAACTGTGTAAAGGGCTGCAGAATATGTTGGTGCTATATAAATAATATTAAATATACAACAAAGAAAGTTGTTTCAAAAAAACAAAGGAAAAAAAAACACTTAGCTAATCAGTGTATCAGGCACCAGGAAACCAACAGCCAACAGATTGGAATACCCTGCTACCGAGGATACAAGAAGTCAGGAAGTATTTATTGGGTGGCAAAAAACAAATAAATATATATATATTGTATCTTTATAAACAATTAACAAACCTTACCGTTTTGCTATGCTTTAGGAATCCAAGTGTCCTCATCAACTGACATTAGCTTAGAAAAAGTTTAAGCTATTTTCAAGACTGTCTAGGAACCTCAGCAGCATACATAATATTAAAGATTAATGAAACCAGAAATTCTAAAGTGGAAGACTGATGTGTCAGAAATTAATAAATCTGTCATCATAAAATTAGAGGACCGAGAGTATCCTAAATCTGCCATATGTATTCAGGCATAATTTAACAACCTTACAACAGGAAATCCTTTACATGTGATTTATAGCGTATGTGCACTAATCATTGAAACAAAGACCCTCAGCTTACCGTTGTTTAGAAGCCACAACATGCACCGCAAGTCTATCAAAGTTTATTTTAAAAATACTAAGCTCCAGGTGAGTGACGGATGTTTGCATGTCTGAAATGTTAACATAACAACTCACATTAGAAAACACTTACCTGGCAAATGGTATTGTTATCTCTTGTTATGTTTCTGCTGTTACATTGTGGATATTTGCAAATCGGTGGATTAAATGTAGATTAATAGTGATTGCACACTTACTTTTAAACAATTCCAAGAAGGATTTGACATTCTGTATTTAAACTGACCACTTTTGGCAAGCCATGATGATACAATAGTGAGGGTGAGCCAAGACACAGCATGGCAGCCACTAGCATGCCAATATGTTAAAGGGCTAAAACCTCTGTCAATGTAATAAATTCTTTTTTTATATTATTTTATAACATTTTTATATTCTCTATGGGCTGATAATAATGGGACACTACATGAGAAGGTGTTCAGGAGGGTAGGGAAGCCATAACTACAGCACAATCACCCTGCCAGTCTGAACATTGGGTCTGGTTTATGAAAGTTCTCCAAGGCTGGAAAGGATACACTTTCACCATTAAAGCTGGGTGATCAAGCAAACCTGGAATGGATTTCTTCAAAGTCATTTGCTATTTGCTAGCAAATGGTTTGAATCCTGGACCAGATCCATTCTAGGTTTGCTGGATCACCCAGCTTTCACAGATGAAAGTGTATCCTCTCCAGCCTTGGAGAACTTTCATAAATCAGGCCCATAGTATAGGAGGCAATTGCAATGCTGGGATCACTCTATACATAAGCATGTGTCTTGCATTTATAAAAAATAAACTCTCCCATTTCATCTATTTGGTCTTATAACAGTCAAATTGAAAAAAACAGTCCCTGCTACACAGTCTACTATGTAATAGTGATTTTTTCCAATCAAGTGGATACCTTGAAATGCCTGTGTACAATTACCAAGAATTTCTCAAGACACTCATATTTTTCACCGGACAAGCACTTAAAGAGGATTTATATGGTCTGCACAATTATGCATGACTTTTGACTTATAATGAAGTTAAAGGTAAAATATGCAACACTTTAGTTAACTTAGTTAATTATACAGTGAGTGTATAAAGAAAATATGGGTTATTTGACAACTTTTCCAAAGAGTATTTCAGAAATGTTAAAACCATACAGATAATTTGTGTTCTGAAACCAAGAAGTAGCTCATAATTGCTCATAATTGCAAATCATGTAATAAATGCTAAGCTCTATAAATGAATTCTGCTCTGGAAGTAAAACAAAGCTTATTGACATGCAAGTACCAGCTTTAAGGAGTTTAAAAGGTTTTTTCTGTTACGGATATCAAGACTATCATTTATGTGCCAAGTATTTTCATGAAACAATAATAATGTGTTTTCAGAGAACACATATCTTGAGATATTATTGTAATGTTTATCTTTAGGTCATTGTTCACAAGACGTTCACATAGTTAGTTCTTCCATATCTTCAAAACTATCAAACATTTATTTGCCCGATGTCCCACAAGGGGCTCCCGGTAACAACATTTGTTAGCAAAATACAGAGTAGATTTGCATCTTCTAGGGAATAATAAGTGATTGACCCTCAGACAATCAAGTTTTTGTGAGAGTGGGTCAGAACTGTCAGGTATCTTTTAGACCTGCACTAAACCATAGCAGTTTTGTGGTGCTTTGCGGTGGTTTTTATCATAGTTCCTGAACACAGATATGGATATGTAGCTCCTGGCCACTTATCCACCGCAAACCTCACCAACAAAGCATTTGTCAAACACTGGGGTTATAATACTTCAGCTATATCCTTCCTCGACATTGAGATCTTTATAAACCCTGATCTAATTTTACCAACAAAGCTTTATCGGAAATAAACAGCTGGTAACACAATATTGTCATCAAGGAGCGCACACCCAGAACCCGTAAAGAGAAGTATACCCTTCTTGAAATACTTAAAAGTAAGGAGGTAGCAGCAAGAAAACTTCTAAAAAGGCTACTAGAAAGGGGGTACAAAAAGCCTAAAAGCATAACACAAATACAATTTACCGCTAGATAATCTAAAAAACAGGACAATGAATTAAGAATTATCACTTGCTTTTTAGCACATCACCAGATCCTAAGAAATACCTGTAGCCAGTTTGGGCCAATTTTAACCTCTGACGAGAAAATTCAAAAACATATAGGATCATATCCAAAGTTTATGTTTAGAAAGTTACCATCACTAAGAGACAAATTAGTGCATAGTCATTTTCAGACAAAAAGAGATATTGATGATTATGACAATGAAGGAGGTACATACCCTTGTGGCACATGTTCACAGTGTGAGTGGATCTATAGTAGTAAAGATAATATGCAAATACCTATCAAAAATATTCCTAAACTAAAACAAAAAGTCAGTTGTAAAACGGAAGGTATTATCTACCCAGCTTTCTGTAATTGTGGTTGTTGCTATGCGGGAAAAACTAAGAGAGAATTTAGAAAGAGGATTTATGAGCATATTTATGACATAAAAATGGTAGAATTGTAAGGCCACTGAGTTTGCACATGGAAACTCACCACAATTTCAAGACCGGGGAAGTAATGATTCACATCATTAGAGAAAGTCACATGTGACCCAAGGGGAGGTAACTGAGATTAAAATATCCTACAAAAGGAAACCAAATTGATATATTCATTAAAGGCCACCCTATATCTAGGTTTGAATGAATTATTAAGCTTTAAATCTTTTTTATAAATGAACCCCCCCCCCCCTTTTTTTTCTTTCTCTTTTTTCTTTGTTATTATTAACACAATGAAGGATATTGTAATATATGTAAACCAAATGTTTGAATGTCCCCTGACATATTAAATATTATCTGGCATTAGAAATGTTATTAAATATATTTAGTCAGTAAACAATATGTGTACTGGTCAATAATAAGGAACAATATGGAGCCATTGGGACAGATAAGGTATTTGCAGACTATCACTGTCTTTTACAGAGACCAGCTACAAACTGAAAGTTACCCAGTTACCTAGTTATGCAAAAAGGAAAAATAGAATGAAACAAACAGTATACATTTTACCTATTGGAACACAAAAGTTCTGGCTACATGTACCTGGATGTTTAGGTGGAATATGATGCAACATGTAGTAAACAAAAAGTGGTAAGAAGAATGAGACATTTGGTCTTTGAGTTATGAAAAAGTTTATCAACTGAGGTGGTTATATAATATAAGGGAATCAAGTATATAAGGTGGCACCTGTACATTAATAGCATAAAGATATCTGTTAATGGTGATTTTGATGTGGTTGATAATCACCCTGTTAAAACTGATATATAGGTCTGGCTTACATGGATGGAAATTTGGTTTCACATGGGGTGATTGAAATAAAACACGTGGTTTAACTAAAAGGAAATATATGAATAAAATGGATAATTTCATATATCTAAATCCCTTGTTATCACATTATTAGGCCTGTATAAAGACCCGTGCTGTCCTCTTCAGCTCCTACCAATCTGCAGGTGAAGGGTGCCATATATGAACACCATGTACGTTGATAACTTTGTAAAATATTGATATGTTTCGATTTAAAATTGACATATGTACATTAAAATATTGATTATGCATATATATTTCCTATTGTGATCATAGATCTCCTCTCTCCTGAGGAAGCAGACTTGTCCACGAAACACGTGGAGAAATAGTATTGGGTATACCCTTACAGGGATATCCCATCAGAAGAGTCTAGTGTGTATTGTATGTTTTTATTGTATTAAATAAGTATATGTAATTTTTAACAATACTAAATAAAATAGATTTTACTGTATGATCTTGTTCTTGGCCTCTAAAGTCCCCACTAAAAATTGGTGTTTTTCACCTAGTGTTTCTCTCTATGTCTATTTGGGATGTGGCCATTTAAAATCAATTACAGGCTGGATGTACTGGTTCAATTGCAAACACTGGGGTTGAGTGATCCTGGGCATATACGGGGGCACACATAAGTAGCAAACCACATGTTTTAGACTGCACGTGGAAAGAACTACCGGGACATTTCTATAGACCACAGAGGTAGTCCCAGGAGCTACCTAGAGCTCTCTGAAATTTACTCATCTATGGTCACTAGTTGTCATCATAACATAAATGGTAGCTAAGACTAAAAAAGTATAGATCAAAGCAGCACAGGATTTCAAGAAAATGTAGTATAATACATTTATAAAACTTAGATGTGGAGTCTAATAAGTCCAAAATGTAGACACGGAGAATTTATCAGTAATAATCAATGAGAGCAAAAATGGGCAAAAATGATGAAGAAATCACCAGAATAAAATGGGTAACAAGTATGAATGCAGGTGGTATTGTTGCCTACTCTGATGCATCTTGTCTCTCCAACAGTCTCTTTTACAATGGAGTTGAAGGAGTAAAGAACATGCAAAGAAGCACTGGCTGGGGAAGGGCTTTTTAGGAAACATCAAATTATAGTAAGCTTTTATGTTTAAAAGTTGATGAAAAGCAATGTTCTGTTAATTTTTGAATGCATACTATGCATGCATGATGTTGTTGTGCCCATCACCACAATACCCTGCACTCACAGTGTAATTATGCTAAGAGTGTGGTGACATCAGCAGAGCTCTCTGCATCAATGTCCACCCACTGGTGGGTAAGATCAATAAAAATAATAGGACTCAAAGCTTCATGTGACCTGAGGACTTGTGGAAAACATAGGTACAGGAAAATGAAAAGGCCTATAATGTTCCTGGAATGTTGCCTAGGGCTTATTTGTTGGCTTTAAGTATACTTGGGCTTACCAGTCAGTTGTCACCCTAAGATGCTTGCTTCCAATTTGGACTATAGGCTGACATGCTTATATATGGCACACCAGCATCCTTAATCTGAGTTCACTGACTGGACCCAGTGCTGTGTGGCTGCACTGCCTGAAGCTGTTCAGGACATACAGACTGAATCTGGCCCATGACACCACGATGGGATGTACACCAACTAGAACACTCATACATGATCAGAAAGGGGCTTTGCAGAATAGAACAGTTTACAAGTTACACATATATAAACTTGCATTACAAATGAGAAAGTGTAAGAGTGGCCATAACATTTTAGAAGATGTACAGATCTTCCAGCAAAAATGACAAAAGTCAGAGATCTGCCCATCCTTGAAGTAGCAAAGTCCAGCTGCAATCTAATAATTCCCAAGGCAGCGTTGGTTTGTGATTTAGCTGGCATTGCATACTACTGCCCGATGTGGTGCTAGAATGCAGGCACACTATGGAGTCTGCTACAAAGTTTCACTGTAACCTTGATTCTTCTTTCTTAGTTGACTTGCTTGAACCCTAACCATAAATGGCCACATCAAATTAATACCTGCATACTTACCATGGCCATGGCCATCCTGCTTGAGTATTCAATTCAGTAGTATAGTGATGGTATACACATATGTACACACTACCCCCAACCTAAAGCATACTTCATATTTTATAAGACAAATATATTATACAATATAATTTAGAACAAATAGAGGTAAAGGACACTCCCCTGCCATAACCAGTGAAATAACCAGGAAGAATTAATACAAAACAAAATCACTGGTTAAACCCATTTTGTTTTATTTTTCTACCAAATTTTCCCAATATCAGCTTTTCAAAAAAGCAAACACAATCATTTAGAAATATGAATAAATGTTTACCGCGGTATAACTTTTTAATACCTAGAAAGCACATTTTTATATATCAGGTCAAATAGAGGCAAATAAAGAGATAAAAGGACGGAGGGATTTGTTACCAAGAGTGACAATCCCCTAAAATTAGGGACAGTTGGGGAACTTTTATTTTATGTAGAAAGCAGCTACAAAGGCCAGTGTTAATGCCTAGTTCGTATCAGAGACAGGTGTAATATTTTAGCAGCCACTTTTACACTCTGAAATACAAGTGACGTGCTTATGAAATTTCATGGAGTGCAGTTACAGTTTCTCCATAGACTTAGTGAAACCTTATCTGAAAGCACATGTACATATTTCCAGTAAGTTTATTACTTTTTCAGGATTCCTGAAACAAACTAAAATGGAGATTACTAAGTACAAGTAGAAAGCTTTTCTGAATAGAGGTTGTGCATAGGGTTTGTGTCCATTACAATTTGAATGGTTTGATGTTACCGCCATTACTGTCAGTGTGTTCCTTACAAATACTGTTAGGGGGTGGCAAGTTTTAAAAACTGAATGTGTACTTATGAGATGGTTGAAGTGTATTGTCTTGTGTAACACTTCTGAAGTTCTATACAACAGGTATAGACAAGGGGTTGATGCTGTCGCTGGCAAATGAGTTGTTAGGTCTAAGAGGCCTGTCATGGACAGGTTAGTTAGTTATAAGGAGATGTTACAGTCAAACCATAACCTCTGTTGTCCACATTGAGACCAAGCTAGAAGCACTTTCATGAAAAGTATGGTGGGAGGTTCTGATGACTACCTCACCATGTTAAGGACTGAGAAAAAAACAACAAAACCGTGTAACATATTAACACTGTATTATAAGAGTAGAAAATGCTGACAACCTCAATATCCAAACCTATAGTTTATTATGGACTACAGAATAAAACCAACGTTGGTTTATCTGTACCTGCCTACAGCTGTGAGTGAAAATGCACACTGCATATTCCTTGTGGAATAATATAGCATCTGTATTATCATGATGTAAAAATTAGCCACAGCAATCCAGGTTAAAACAGATTGAAACAATCTATATTTTAGATGATTGCAGCAACAAATAGTGTAAGCTGTGCTATATAAAAAGCTGTTTCAGTCTGTGGTATTATAGAAGAGCCCCAGAGAATAGCTTAAGCACAGAAATGACTCATTCACTGATGGCTTATTTGTGAGGTCATCACCAAAATCAGAACTATCAAGCAGGAATGTAGCCGAGAACCACGACACATCAATGTCACGTGTTAAATATTCGACCTGCCATCAGGTGTGATGCCACTTGTTCTTCTCCATGAGATTTAATCCATTTAGCACATACACAGCACAATAAAAAAATCCAGTTTCAGGAGAATTCATTCTAGATCTTCAATCACTTAACAGAACAAACCCCTTTCCAATTTTATTTGAGTTATGGGAAAGTTTTTTCTTTAGCTGTTGGATAACGCATACCTATGTGCAATGTCCTTTATTAAAATCATTAGGGGAACTTTGGATTGTTTTACGGAGTAAATTTAATTAGCAGTTGCCAACCACATCAAAATATTTACTTTGCAGAAATTGCTGCTAACAAAAATAAATACAGAATGCCTTTAAAAGTAATTATTTTCACTGTACAACCCTTTTCTTTATAGTGTTTGCTTTGTACTAATGGTGTTGTAATTAACACAGAAGTCAACTGATATAAAAAAGCAAATGATGTGTTGCACAAACTGCTAAACTTGTACAATCCAAGAAAAATGTTGACAGCAGTACACAGTTAAAGAAGAACTAGGTTTTAATATAATTCTGTGTGTTTGCGTGCATGTGCATGATTTTGTCTATCATTGTATATTTATATGTGTTTGTATATTTGTGCGTGTTTAAATATAATTTTTAAATGTATACACATCCTATTATATAATTATATTGCATACACTGCGTAATCATTAACATATATTTACACTATCAATCATAACCTGACACATATTACATATTTACATCCATTCAAGACATTTAAAACATGTCAATAATGTTATGTGGAAGAAGCCCTGAGTATTATTTTCTTTTTCCAAACCAGCCTATCTTTTTGTAATCAGAGGGTGGTGTTCAAAAAAAAAAATTGGCTATAGGTTTATCAGTTACAAAAGAATCTGTGATGTGTTTAAAAGCTCTTTTTTTTTTTTACGAACACATTTTAATATGAAAAGTTGTCCACAGTGACAATTGTTGTGGTTGATAGTGCTGTCTGTTTGTGCTATGACAGTCAGACAAAAGCAGAAATGTATTAAACATAGCAATCCATCATCTTGCAGATGGGAAGCAGAAGCCAGCAAAGTTCATACAGACTGACTATCCCCTGCTAACAACGGCTGGAATAATAGCAGCTACTGTGTAATCTTAGCGTTTTCTACTCTAAGTTCCATATCAGCAAGCCTGCTTCCCAATAATGCATCAAGTTAAGGCGCAAGAGCTGCTAAACAGCTACACAAATTAAAAACTGCACACCGTAAAGTTTTCAAAAAAATCCCAAAGATTATAAAAGCATGGAATCTTGTGCCATTTGCTAAAGGGTAAGTATTAATTTATGGTGTGATATCTATGATCAGTTAATAAAATTCCTAACTAGATGCAGTAAGAGGATAGATATAGAAACCAAGCGATAGTAAAAATATTGCTTGTCAGTTGTAAATATTACTTGTAATGAAATCTACAAACAAACATAATGTTTAATAGATGCCAGGAAGCAAGACTGTGCATCATATTTCATATAGTGAACAAAACAGCATGTATTGAAAAGTAAAAAAAAGGCACTTTTCTTAGCATTTCAGCCTTGTCATTTCCAATTTTCTGCTCTTTGGACATGCTTGTATTCAAATTCTGGAACATCTATTCAGCATATCAATCCTAATTAGACAATCTGTGTCTGGAAAGGATGAGAACTGGGTTATTTGCATAATTTAATCATAAATACTCAGTGATACATATTTCCAAATGCATTTGTACAATTATCTTTTCATCCTTAGGGCAATGGTATTAATATGATTAGGCAATATTTCTGGAAAAAAACAGGCTAGTATGCACTCTTTTTAACTGCAGCTTAAGGCGATATGAAAAATTAATTAATTTCTGAGGAAAATCAATTTCTCTACGTGACCACATTAGACACTGCTAAACGAAGGCTCAAAGTCCTTTCTCCAAACGAACATTTCCATTTTGCCTTCTAAACACTGATTGTTGAGTGAACATCCCAATAATTACGTTGTTAGCCCGAGTAGAATCATTTTTAAGATGTATCAATTATTAATGCCATTTTCTACCACATATGTGCCCATGTAATACGACGATACATTAGACCAAAGGAAAACTTTGCTTGACCAGTCACTTAAGAACGCAGCAATTGTGCTAAATCTATTTGAGCTGATGTTTTATTAATGAATATTATATTTAACCAGGAGTACTTGTAGTCTAGCTTCTCTTTAAAACCTACGCTACATTTACATGGAACAGTCTTAATCCACCTTTTACAGTCCTGTAATACATTATAAAAGAGACCTCGCTGATATCATTTTGCAGTGTGTTTGTTAGAGAGAAATATGTTTATGGATTTAGTTTGACAGTAAAGAACCCAGGTGGTTAATCCCATTTTAGAAAGAGTGACTGCCTTGTATGTTAATTACTGCAGAAAATCTGTGATTTCAAATGTATCTCTTTTTTTTTTCTTCTGAGTGAACAAACATATAAATTACTACATGCAAATTTCCAGTATTCATTTAATTTGCATGAAGGTACTTGAACAAATTTTTGAATATAAGGAGCTCATTTTTCATGCATTTTGTCTTTCATCATAATCTAACATCTGTCATTTCTTTTTGAAGTTATTATCAGGCCTATTCCCACTTGGACTTGGTTGCTGGGTGACCGGTATCTTAGCACCCACTTTGACAGGAACAGATGTGAAAATGATCAAGAGATTTCCCTGGGGTCCCTCAAATCACAAACAACTTGTATGAAAAACAAACAGCATCCTTGTCATGCACCCACCAAAGACCTTTCTATACTAGGCCAGACTTCTTTATGCCTTTTCAATCAGCCCATTCACCATATTCCACTGTGTTTACCCCTCCCTCACCTACACACATCAAAAAAAAGTAACGGAATGCCAATGTCTGGAAGCTGTGTGGTATACATATCTCAAACTTCAACGCTCCTTTTAATTTTAATGCCATGTTTTACACGATGTAAGCAAATGGGATTTAGCATTTCATTGAAGTTAATATTTTATTTTATTTTAAAAGTGGAGGGAATATTCTAAGGGTTTACAAAATGCTCCTTGATATCATGTAGTCAGTATACTGATTTGGTAAAAATGCTAATAACAGGAAATATGATTGTTAAGCTGTTCTTATAAGGAATTTATATTTTTAATGTTTAAAAATAAAACAAGGTAAAATGGATAAGTGGAATAAATAAGGGGTCATATTTCCCACTCTGCAATCGTACATAGATATGTTATACTTTTTTTAATCATGCATTGAAATCCTCTGAAATGTATTGCAGTATTAAAACACAAAATGCACCTAAACGTTTACCTTAATGTAGCTGCTTTGAGAAGAACAATTCAACACATTGTGATCATGCTTTATAAAAACATATTCATGCTTCATGAGATGGACGTGCTAAATTGTTTTATTGTTTAAATATTGTTGTTGTGTTTTTGTATAGTTGATCACTATTTTATTTTATTTATGTATTTCTACTATTACTACTTTATTTTCTTTTTTATATATGTCTGAGAACAGCAACCTAGCATATAGTGAGCAGATAGATAGATAGATCGATCGATCGATAGATAAATATTTCAAGATTTAGATTAAACCTGAAACATTTAATCAAATGTGTGTAACAGAACTTAAATATGACCTGTAAGATTTCAATAATAGGGATTGCACTAGAATCTGCTGACTCTTTTCCCATGGGAAGTCTTGAATAAATGTAATTCTATGGTTTCATAAAAGCAGGTCAAGTTTCTGTCCCTAGGGGTCCCCTTTCTGCTTTAAACATGGCACAACTACTGCTGGATAAAACTTCAGAGGCACAAGCATTTGAAAAGCTGGTGGGATGGACAATTCTCCTATTATCTAATGTTACTTACCAGCACTTTGCATCCTAGACTGACATATCTGAGACCATCCAGTATGAAGAATGCCATCTGTTTATGTTTCCAGGTGTCTACAATTTATATCACTGAACACCACTAGAAAATAGGTTAAGGTGGTGTAAATGAAACAGAAAAGATACAGAGGGATACTTTTAAACCCCCGGTTGAAAAGGACAACTTTTTGTTTTTACATTTTAATAAAGATTACGGAAGGCAAGTTTAGGTTCTTCTTGCATCCAATTTAGCCGCAATGTTCATTGTATGTACAAAAACTGTAATAGGAGTGTTACATTTTCACCTTCCCAGTTTTGATGATCTTTTGTGAACTGCACTAACTTTTTTCCTCTCTCACAAATATCTCTAATACTTTGCATATTACATATCAAAATGTGTTTGTGCCATGTAATTTGATGTGTCTAGTATGCAGTTCTTTTTACATTTTGGCTGGGTGCTGGCTGCATGTTCTAGGGTTGTTCAGTCACTATGTTGTATTTCAACAAGCCTCGCTTATAAAGATCTGTAACAAAATCTCAAATGACACATCATTGGCATATGCTAGTATTATGTGTTACTGTCAAAGTACTACTTTTGCTCATCAATGCCTGTATTACACGAATATCCTCTGCCAAATGTATATCCATTCTGATGTCCAAAGAATTGATTAAGTAGAGAAGGTTCTATCACATATGTAAGGAATAACATGGCAAGGCATGGTGTTTTGTATCATCTAATGGCATTTCAAGAAAAACAGTATGAAAATAATTTGGTTTCCTACATTTAGCTTCAGGACACTAAAAGCCATTAGAACACTGTACATGATCCAATATATGTAAATATATCCTACTCAGGTTTATATTTATAAATATATTCTGTGTTTTAATGTTAATAATATTTTTTTACCAAGACATGTAGCAAAGTTCAAACTGTGTATTAATTTTTACCTAATTACAATGCAAACATAAGTGTGCTTTGAATTAAAATACCATTACATTTTCAAGCCATGTTTATAGATCAACAAATATTGATTTGAACACCTTTCAGCAGCTTTTTCAATTTAGTTTCACAAAATCATTCAATCCACATCTTAAAGATTTCTGTATAATTATTTGCATCTTATTTGCTGATAATAGTCTAGATTAATTTTTAGATACACATCAAGCATATTAAAATGTAAAATATGTACGTATACGAGTTGTCTTTCATTGCTGTATTTAAATATTTATTTCTAAATTTTCTTTTTATCAACACAAATACAAAATAATATCTATTTTTGTTTGTACTTTCTTTGATATGTTTTTGATTTTTTTTTTTACAGATGTATGTTTAAAAAAAAAACCCTTGTGTGTTTTTCAGTGACAGTACAAGTGACTCCTTGTTTGACCTTGGGCAAGCTGCATTTAATTGTGCCTCTGGCTATCCAACTGTAATTGAGTAGTAACAGAATGGCTATAAGTGTAAATTGCTTTGAGGGCCTTTGGAAAGGTAATCTATAGATAGTAAATTCTGATTATGACAGGTGATATGGATTTTTCAAAGATATACTTTTCCAAAGATGATAGATCAACAAAATGTGACTTCTAGCTTTAATAAAATGCATCTTGTACTGCGCATAACCCCTTCAGTGAACTTGACAATTATTTGGTAAGATTATATAATAGGCAGCAGGCTGTCCTGTTCAATCCACTATCCATTATATAAGATTATTTATTTAATGATTAACTAAATATTCCTGTTTCTGCAGATAAATCCTGATACATTTATACTGTCAAAAATCCTGTACAGCGTACAAAACCCTGATTACCCAAAATAGTTTTTTATATTAATAGTTTAGTTTGGATGGTAAATCTGAATTTTAAATATAAAAATGAAAAAAATAATTTTGAGAAAAAAGTTACAATGTTTGTAATGCTGGTATACTTAGTGAAACGCAAGGTGATTATTACATTGTATAGAAGACAACGTGACTAATAAGAGAACAATATAAACTAGTGTAAAGAAAAGCATTGCAGCTTAGAGTGTAGTTTACAAATGATTTCTCTAAAACGTGACAACATCTAGCCACAGAAATGCTATGATTTTATAAAACATGGACCAAATGAAAAAGGAGTTATTGTTCATTAAAAGTTAAAAACTCACTTATTTTATTTGGTTGGACACTGCAAATATGCACTATAGCAATGTCCCTGATAGAAAAAAGGAAGGTATAAAACTTATTGCTGATACTTGTGCACGTAGGCACAGTCAGAAAGTAGATTTCTTTACAATATTCTAATAAATATACGCAGAGAGAGCATAAAATTTAGAAATATATTTAGTTTATATGTAGAATGATCTCTAAACATGTAAAAATAATATTAAATAAAAATCAGTTTATATTTAAAGCTTACTGATCACTAAAAAATAAAGCTATTATTTATTTCTTTTAATTCGGTATATAATCCTTACTTTATGTTTTCCTTCTTGCTACTTAATTATCTGGAAGATGACAAAAGCGAATGGCGTAAGGAGGGATGAACATCCAAAAAAATCCCATTATAATAACCAAATAAAACTGTCACCTGCATCTATATCACTCACATTGTATGGCTTTACTCTAAAACTACACAGAAAAAATAAAGAGGCAGAAAATAAATCTTGTCAATGAATGTTTACTTTTTTTTCTTCATTAGACAATACATTCCTGGAACAACAAATGAAGAGCAAATGAGTTATTGCACAATACTACTTGAAAAAAAAAAGTTCCTCCAACATGAGCTACAAGCTAAATCATTAATTATTGCTTATAAACGGATGACAACACTATTTAAGTGGATAAATCAGTCTTGAAATAGCAATTTCACTTAAGCAAATATAGGATGGTGAAATAAAACAACATCAACGCAAATAATTATTTCCTGCAAATGCACATAATATAAAAATAAATGCTTGAGTTACCCCTAAACTGTTCACTAACTTATTTCAGTTGTTTCACAGTTCCATCTGTGGATAGGCATCGCTAAGCATGCTGTTTTCACCCTAAGTCACGTCCAAGTGACCTTGATACTACATGTACGACAAAATAATAAATAAATGAGGCGGGTCAAAGGTCAGAACCACAAGTAAGCAGTGATAAACACATCAACTAATTAACTGCAAATGGAACATGCAAGAACAAAAGCATTCCAAAATGGAACATTAGGTTTGGGAATGTGTATATTTTGTGCCCTGTGTGAAATTGTACTGTACACATGTAAGCTAATTAAAGTATAAGAAAAAAAACAACTATTAAACCCAAATGTTCTTCTATTGCTTTTCCTGTCACTTATTTTTATACACCACGTTAATAATTTATTAGTTCAGTGCTTGTGTACTTTCTAGCTGCACTTACAAAACATTTGCAACACTCCATAAATACATTTAGTAATTTGGAACAAAATGTATTTTAGTCTGCAAAAAAAATTATTTTGATCTAATTTATTGAACAAATTTTAAACTCTGCTGCTTTATCGTTGCTTGTTTTTTATTTGACTTATGAAAGTAATTAATTAATTTATATCTATTTTACTTAATAAATTAGGTTTAAAAATAATATTTCTGAAGATGTATGTTTATTAGCTTTTTTTCTTTATTATAGAACAGAATCTGTAATTCATGTTTACAAGGAAATAATTGTTTAATAGTAACAGTATTAAATAATTGATATGTTCTGTAAATTTGTGCTTTTTTAATGTAATGAACTGGACTGTCCTTGCACTTAATCTGTAATGTCTGAGAATGTTTACAAGGTTAAATAACACGATTTCTTTAATCTCAGATTTGGACACTACGCTGTGGCTGATATGCCCATCTGCTTGTTAGAGAGCTTGATTGACCCCTCTATACACTTAAATTTCATGTGTACTGTAATCTGGCTGGATAATAAAACCTTCAAAGGGTCAGTAAATTTATGGTTCCTACCCAGCTCTGAGCGTGCTAGTGAAAGCTGTCCCCATGGGAAAAGTCAGCTCTCTGGTGTCCCAGTAGGTCACTTGCTCTTTTCTTCATATCTAAACATGTAAATCCCCGGTGAATTCCTCTAGCTGTCACATGTTGATACCACAAGCAATAATCACACCTATCCTAAAACTCTGGTTACCACATGCCACAAATTAAACTCCACTACTAAATCCCCATGCCCCCTGGAGTATACTTTATTTTGTTTGTTTACAGGAATAATCTTCTGGTTCCCCGTCTAATGTTTCAAGATGACTTTTAGCACTGAATTTTAATAAGCTTCCCTCCAGACACCTCTCACAATTCCCTGGCCCCCTTTAACAATTTGCCTTAATGCCTTTTACTTGTTCCTCAGCACTAAAGTTTCAGAATGCTTCCAGAGGGGAACAAGCAATAGTTTTAGCACGTGCTAAGCTGATTTACTATCATAAAAAAGCTGCTTTAGCTTATTAATGATATTTTCCATGGAAGCTGATTGAGAAATCCTGGAGGATCAAAGAACATTGATCATTTCAATATTTCTTTGACTGATGTGTTGGCAAATATAAACAAAATAGCTAAGAGTAACAGATCATGAAAAAACTACAGAGACCCCCTCCCTCCCTAGAGTGAATGGTTTCAGGAAACTCTTGTAAAACTCTTCTCCATCTATCCCAATGACTCACTGTGTTCTTCTTTGTTAGCCCATGACAATGTCATTTCTAATTTCTGTGTATCTATTTGAGGAACTGGCTATATGTTAAGTAAGCAGTAGCACCTGCTGAATGTCTCACATGAACTGTTACTACAAGTGTTTCTGTGAACAAAGATGGAGAAGAAGATGAAGAACCTCAAAGTTTTGATAACTCTTTTGGGCAGAGTTCTGTGTCATTGTTTGGATGTATTTATTGTAAATTGCTACCTAATATGTTGGTGCTTTATAAATACAGTTTAATAACCAATTAAAACCCAGCTAGAACGATATGTGGAAAACACAAGATCATACTTATTTTGTTTAGCAGTGTCCACATGTACAAAACAGCGAGAGTTGATGAAACATTGGATGTGTGTACAATGAGTGTCCTGCCTAGTGGTGCACATTGTGATACCGGTGCAGATGGTGATATTGGTGCACATGGTATTGGTACATATTGTGATATTGGTGCACATGGTGATATTGGTGCACATGGTGATATTGGTCCACATAGTGGTATTGGTGCACATTGTGATATTGGTGCACATGGTGTTATTGGTACATATGGTAATATTGGTGCACATAGTGATATTGGTATATATGGTTTTATTGGTGCACATGGTATTGGTACATATTGTGATGTTGGTGCACATGGTGGTATTGGTGCACATGATGGTATTGGTACATATGATAATATTAGTGCACATGGTGATATTGGTGCACATGGTATTGGTACATATAGTGATATTGGTGCACATGATGGTATTGGTACATATGGTGATATTGGTACATATGGTGATATTGGTGCACATGGTGATATTGGTGCACATGGTATTGGTACATATAGTGATATTGGTGCACATGATGGTATTGGTACATATGGTGATATTGGTACATATGGTGATATTGGTGCACATGGTGGTACTGGTGTACATGGCGATAGGTGGACTCACCTGGCGTTGGTACAGTCATTGTACAATGTTTCAAAATCCTTCCTGGAGATGAGTTTGCATCTGTTGACCCCAGGCTGGATGGCCCCCAACCCTCTCAGGATCCGGACCTGTTCCACATTGCACACCACCGGGGTGATCTCCAGCCTCTTCAGCTTGGTGTACACGGTGTGCAGCCCACCGACCAGATGCTTCAAGAACAGATCGAAGGCTTGGGGCAAGCAGATGAGTTCGCAGCCCTCCACAGTAAAGGAGGCCACTTTGGCCCCTCTGAGCTCCACCATCCTGCACTCATTGTTCTGGGGGATGTTCTCCACTGGGGATGGGGTGGAGTAGACGGGCTTCCCTGGCAGGTTGCCGCTGTTGCTGGTACATGTGGTGCTGCCGGAGGTGCTGGGGGGCAGGGGGTTGTGTTGCTGGCTGTTGCTGGCCAGGCTGGGGCTGTTGCAGTTGTTGCCCCCACCCCCCGCTGTCCCCGGATTGCTGCCGCTGCTGGCGGTGCTGGTGGCAGCCGGGCTGCTGGATGTCACCGTGGTGGCCGCGATGGGCTCCGGTCTGTAGATGCCGGGAGCGGAGGAAGAAGGGGCCACTGATGGAGTGGGGGAAGAAGAGGACGAGTTGGTGGATGAGGACGGAGCAGATGTAGCGATCACCAGCTGAGTCGGTGGGATCAAAGCAGCCGGCACGGCCATGGTCACATAGGAGAGGCTCCCGGTACAACGCAAACTAAGTTACCAGAAGGAAATCTACCATACGACGAGAAGTTTACAGGAAAGCTGCCAAGTGCCGATTAGCTGGGGGGGGGGGGAGAGATGGAGCCCCCAATGTATCACCCGGGACAAGTCCTGCAGCGCCAGGCACCGGGATCACGGCTGTTTGTTTGTCTGCGGCTTCCACAAGTCTACTACAAAGTTACATGGAGCGGAGGAGGAGGATCGCGGGGACCGGGCGCTCACTGCCAGCACATTCATCAAACATTGAGCACGAATGTCAGAGAGAAAATGAGGCTGAAAGTGCGGGCTGCTCGGTGCACGGCTTGTTGTGGTCACACGCTGCGGGGGGCGGGGCTACAACTACTAGGAGACCATACAGTCCGGGCTGAGGGGAGACTGAGGGGGAGACCGGGGAGAGAGAGACAGGGAGAGAAGAGAGAGATATAGGAGAGAGACAGGGGGAGAGAGAGACGGGGGAGGAGAGAAAGGAACAGGGAGAGGGACAGGGGGAGAGAGAGAGGAACAGGGTGAGAGACGGGGAGAGAGAGTGAGAGACAGGGGAGAGAGAGACAGGAACAGGGAGAGAGAGAGGAGAGAGAGACAGGGAGAGGAGAGGGACAGGGGGAGAGAGAGACGGGGGAGGAGAGGAGAGACAGGAGAGAGAGAGAGGGACAGGGGGAGAGAGAGACAGAGAGAGGAGCGAGACAGAAACAGGGAGGGAGAGAGGAGAGAGAGACAGGGAGAGGTGAGAGATATAGGAGAGAGACAGGGAGAGCCGGGGGAGAGAGGAGAGAGAGGAACAGGGAGAGAGAGAGGGACAGGGGGAGAAGAGGAGAGAGAGAGAGGGACAGGGGGAGAAGAGGAGAGAGAACAGGGAGAGAGACAGGAAAAGGGAGGGAGAGAGACAGGGAGAGGAGAGAGAGACAGGGAGAAAGTGAGAGAGAGGGAGAGGAGATAGACAGTGGGAGAAAGATAAGGAAAGGAGAGGGACCGGAGAGAGAGACAGGGAGAGGGGGAGAGATGGGGAGACAGTGAGAGAGAGAGACAGGGAGAAAGAGAGGACAGGGGAAGGAGAAAAGGGAGAGAGGAGAGAGACAGGGAGGTGAGAGAGAGACACACAGGGAGGTGAGAGAGAGAGACAGGGAGAGGAGAGAGAGAGACAGGGAGAGGAGAAGGAGAGACGGGAAAGAGAGAGGAGAGAGAGTCAAGGGTAGAGAGAGGGGGGGGGCAGGGGGAGAAAGAAAGAGAGACTGAGGGGGAGGAGAGACAGAGGACAGAGAGAGTCAAGGGGGGGGGAGGAAGAGGAGAGTGAGAGACGAAGAGAGAGACAGGGGGAGAGGGAGAGAGACAGGAACAGGGAGAGAGAGAGCGAGAGGAGAGAGAGAGAGGGACCGGAGAGAAAGAGAGCGAGGGAAAGAAGACAGAGAGAGGGACAGGGAGAGAGACAGGGGGGAGAGAGACAGAGGGAAAGGGAGAGAGAGAGGGAAAGGGAGAGAGGGTCAGGGGAGAGAGAGAGGAACGGAGAGAGAGACAGAGAGAGAGGGGGGGACAGGGAGAGAGGGGGAGAGAGACACACAGAGATAGGAGAGCTCAGCCCCGTCATCCCAGGGACACACACAGCCCCCTCACTGACTGCTATACTGAGTGAAGGGGGGCAATCATTGTTATACTGGGGACACATTGCTACACCCAGGGATCAGCCTTTCATTACATTCTCACAGACCATTCACCTCCTTAGATACTCAATTCCCCTTCTCTGCACTCTCTATCCACATTTTTTCTTCTCAACGTTTCCACCCGCATTATCTCATGGCCCTTCTATTATTCTCAGTGTCTCCTCTCTTAACCCCCCTTTCTCTGCTTCTCTCACTGACCTACCCTCTCTCTCTCTCTCTCTCTCCCCCCCCCCCCTCCAGAAGCTAAAGCTAAAAAGGCAGCCAGGTGCATTGGTAGGGCAGATACCAACATAAAATCAGGTGCATTGGTAGTACAGATGAGATTAGAATGGCAGCCAGGTGCATTGGTAGTCAAGATAGGGATAGAAGGGCAGCCAAGTGCATTGGCGGGCACAATGAGGTTAGAAAGGCAGACAGATGCATTTGATGACCAGATTAGTATAGAAACACAGTCGGGTGCATAAATCGGTCCACTGAGGTTTAAAAAGAAGGCAGATGCATTTGTAGACCAGATGAGGATAGAAAGGCAGCCAGGTGTATTGGTAAGCCTGATAAGATTAAAAGTGCAGCAGGCAGGCTAGATGAGGTTTGGAAGGTTACGAAGGCATCCAGATGCATTGGCATGTCAGATGAGGAAAAAAGCAGCCAGGTGCACTGGTAGGCCAGCATGAGGTAACAAGGGCAGCCAGGTACATTGTAGGGGCCATCATTGGAGAGGGCCTCTTCCCTACAACGTGGCCGCTGTTATGGGGGTCTGCAGGTGAGGGCCTATTTGGAATCCAGAAGCCCCCTTCAATGGCTATAGCCTGGCTATTCCCAATAGACTTGACCATGGTCATGTGACTGAAAGAAGAAAATGTGTGCTTAAAACCCCCATTTTGTAGTCAGACACAGTGATTATCTGTATGTAAAGATGTGTCTGGACTGTCAGTGCTGACCTCCTAAAAAAGCTACATTAGTTGTGCTAATTCATTGGCTTCCAATATTTTAAATCCCAGACCTGGAACAGATATGAATAGAAATATGTGAATCTGAAGTTTTCTTTGCCAACGGTTTAACTGTGCACAGCAGACATTAACAGTTAATTCACTTTCAATTGTAACCACTGTAAACCACAGACTGTAAACCTGTTGTCAAGGTAGACAGCAGTAAGATTTCTTATCGGCTGGGGTTTTTAAGAACAGGTCCCCCTCCCTGGCAACCACTAGCCAATGAGAACGCTCACTACTGTTACAATCCAGTGAGCCTGCTGGCAATGTACTCATCAGGCAGGATCTGCAATAAGCTTACCAACCGTAGCTCAAACATTAGGCTTATTCTTCTTTACTAAAACCAAATGTCAGATGCTCGAGACAATTTTGGAATCAGCCGGAATCTTAATAGCAGCACTAGTTATGAAGATAAGAACTGCAGACTTTTTCCGGCTGGTCAGTGGCACAGGAAGCACTGACATCAGTGTAGTATACAAATAGTATTTATGATAAAATTCAGCACCCTGCAGTTCTCTAATGAGACTTTGGAACAACAGGCACCAGCATACCTTTTGGGACTTTTGGGAGTTGCATAGTTCTGCCTTAAGCTACGTACACACGTCAGATTTTTATCGCCCGATAATCGGCAT
>NC_092858.1:54335772-54337626 GCF_032062135.1 Pyxicephalus adspersus
CCCCTCTCCATAGAGCATGAACGGTGCTGTATGTACAGCACCGTTCATGCATCTTGCAGCCCCTTGTCGTTGGAAAGGATCGTGAAAGATCCTTTCCAACGACAAAAATTGGAAGTGCGTACGCAGCTTTAGATCTGGTAGGAGGATGATTACTGATATGAACAGTCAGTGCAGGTTCACAGTGAATCTTGTAATGCAGTGTTTCTCAACCCAGGTTCCTTTGAGCTATAGGCAATTTGCACTTTCAGGTCAGTTGAAATGATACCAATGATCTTTTTAGCTATCTTTAAGGGTGACATTCTTCCCACTGGTTAGCTGTGGCAATACACACCTGTACAAGAATCTGCTGTTCCAACTTATTTCTCCACAGGGTGAAAACAATCAGGACTTTGGAGTGTACTTTCAATCAACATTTACAAACCCACCTGACTATCAACAGCTGATTGTAACCCCAAAATGTGTTCTTTTATGATTAGCTGGATGGTGAATTTCCTGATTTAAGTTGCCTGATTAATTATTACTTTACTTACAAAACTAACATTTTGACCATACTCTGTAGAGTTACAACAGCACTGTGTAAGATCAGTTTTTTATTGGAACCCCAGAGCGGTCCTAACTGTTCCCCACTTCATAACCACAACACATCCTTCCATCTTTCATAGCTAAATACTTTTGCTCATATTTTTGGTGCCTTTTTGTTCTAAGTTGTAATGGCAACTACCAAAGTGCTATGGTATCCATAAAATAAATGGGAACAGCTTTAGATAACTTGGTGCCCTTGGCAAGAACCAAGTCAACTCCTTCTTGGGTGGAATTTAAATAAATTTAATCACCTAAACAGTTTAAAGGCTTTTTGCAGCAGTTCACTAACTTTAATTTGGAAAAAAATTGGAATACCACACCAAGGGAGTATAAATATTGTAAAATACAAGGAGATATGAACATCAAAACATACACACAAGCATACGCAGCACTCTGCATTATATACAAAAACACAATCTGCACAAACATAGATACAACACTGCACTACATATATAATACTTCACAACATACATAAAAAATAAAGCCTGTCCCATTAATCCAATTACAATCCAACCCTTATTCCAGGGGTGTCAAACTCAAATACAAAGAGGGACGAAATTAAAAACTTTGGCCAAGTCAGGGGCCAAACTTGAAATTTATTAAAAAAAATGAGCAGGTAGAAGGTAAAAGATAGTTTTCTACTTTATCCATAACTAACAAAAACAAACCCTTCTACACATACTTTAGGCTTGAAAACACTAATTTCTATCTATCTATGCAGGCTGTGTGTTGTTCATCCTTTCACATCACAAGTTTGTCTGACGCTAAATATTACACTATGCAGTCTCTAATGGATTGAAACAAACACAATGCCCTGGTAGTCTGGCACCATGTGATCATTGCCTAGGCTTTGTGTCACATGATGGGTGTAGAGGAGTAATGTTTATGTATTGCACGTATTAAAAATGATGATGTGAGGTGGTACCGCGGGCAGGCGGGCCAAAAAAAAGGACCTTGGGGTCCAGATTTTGACACCCCTGCCTTAGTCCATCCATGTTCAGTGCCAAAAACACATCTATTTAAACATCATCATCATCTACTAATATCACTGATCAATTGACCTCCTTCATCTGCCTGCACCTAATCTGCATTTATCTCTCCTTCAACAGGTGCACAAATGTTGTGCATTCTGTCTGCCATATCCACCCTGTTTATCCATTTGTGTATCACTACAATTTGCATCTGATTGTGTATGGTACTTCGTGCATTCTGGCTGCCATATCCAATCTGTCTTTCCATTTGTGTTCCACTACAATTTGCATCTGGTTGTGT
>NC_092858.1:54337761-54386782 GCF_032062135.1 Pyxicephalus adspersus
GCCCATAGAATTATCTGTTCACTATCCCTTTGTGAGCTGACTGCTCATTGATATTTATTGCCCTGCCAACCCCTTCCCTACCCAGGTTCAACTGATAGCCAAAACTCCTTGCTTACTCTCATGGGTCCATCCATATAGGGCCCAAAGCACTTCTACTTAAACATCAGGCGCGGTCACGTGCCCAAATCTCAAGTGCCAAAATTATAAATGCCTAGAGAAATAATTCAAGGAAGAGAACCAGGAATTGGAACAGGACTGAACACAACACTACACTCTGCAATTCCCATCTCATACCTTTTGACTGAATCATCATTACCTATCCACCTGGACTCCAACACAACCATCCTGCCACCAAGCCACCTCTCTGACTGATTTATCCTATCCCACACCTGGAACTCACAAGCTGACAAGCCTCACTACAACCCATATTAAAGCACACATGGACTTCAGTTTGCCACATTGTCTAAAATATTCCTGTGATTCATTACAATGTATAATTCACCCTGTACTTATTTTGCTGGTTCTATTCCCTCTCCTCCTCCCCAGCCTGTTAACCCCTTGCCTGACTGTTCTTTCACTCACCTGCTTTCTCTGTCTGTACTCCTGCACCTTTTTTTCTCTACTACTACTTGCTGGTGACAGCTCACCCAACCCTGCCCTACTCTTTCAGCAAGATACACACTCCTCCTAACCTCATTCCTATTCACATTAACCATAAATTCTTACCTCCTTTCTCAACCTTCTCCTCTCTAAATCTCTGAACTTCCTGGCTCTCACTGACTTGGCTTTCCCCCTCAGACTCTGTTGCTGCAATCTCCTATGGAGGCTAGCACTTCACTTATACCCCTAGACCGGGCAACAGAGTAGGGGATGGTGTGGGTATTATTCTTTCCCTTAACTGTACATAGAGAGTCCTTCCTACCCCGCCCTTTATCATTTACCCCTCTTTTGAAGCCCATTCAGTCTATCTTTTGTCCCAATCATCCTTCCAAACTGCTCTCCATTTATCCTCCTTTGGACTAACACAGAACATAAACAGCCCCACACATAGCCTGACACACATTAGACCTGGTATTTTCCAAACTCTGCAACCTCACCCACCTTGACAACTCACCATTTCCCCTTTCTGATCATAACCTAATCACCTTCAACCTAATTCTTGCCCCTCTTTGCCTCATTCCAGACCTGGTCAATGGCAGAGAGATATCCGTAACCTTGATCACAGCCTATTCTCAAACTACCTTACGTTCATAACCTACTCTTTTTAAAATAACATCTCCAGATAAAGCTTCCACTCAGTTCAACCGCACTCTTTCTTTGGCTCTGGATAAAGTTGCCCTGCCACCTTCCTCTGCCCCCCTGCCCTGACACAACAATCACACCAAACATTTACTAAAAATACAAAGTGGAGGAAATCTGGCGCTAACTTCATGGACTACAGAACCAGAATACAACATTTTACCACCAAACTCACTATTGCCAAGTAAAATGTATTTAATTATTTTTCTCCTGTCATATCCTCTTAAGCTTCCAACCCACACAGCCTCTTCTCAACAATTGACTCACACCTAAACCCAACACCTGCTCTCCCCACAACTATCTTCTCTGCCAAAGACATTGCAACCTACTTCAGAGATAAAAAATTAAAATATCAGACATGATGTCTCTGCTCACCGTGCTACTCCAACCATATCCACTCCTTCCATTTATAAATCATCACTGACCCCCCTCAGCCCTGTTACCCTGAACAAAGTCTCTTCTCTCATTATCTCCATCTACTACCTGTCCGCTTGACCCAATTCCTTCTGATCTACTCTGTGCCCATTTCCCACATTACCCAACTATTCAACCTCTCCCTTTCTACTGGTATCTAACCCTCCCCTTTGAAACATGCCAATATTTTCCTATCTTGCAGACACCTTCACAAGACCCCTCCCTACCTTCTAGCTCCTGTCCTATCTCCCTTTTCCCATATGTTTCCAAACTTCTTTAGCGTCTTGTTTACAAAAGACTCACCGATATACCTGAACACCAACTCTCTCCTTGACCCTCACCAGACTGGCTTTCAACCTGCCCATTCTACTGAAACAGCCCTTACTAAAGTGGCCAACGACCACAAGACAACTTTTCCCTTCTTCTCCTTGATTTGTTCCCTGCTTTTGAAACTGTTGATCACCCCCTTCTAATCCAAATTATGCGCTCCGTTGGTATCAATTACAGTGCTTTCTCTTGGTTTGCTTCCTACCTATCTGACCGCTCATTTCAAGTTTCTTTCAATGGTAATTGGCATCACCTTTGATTCTGCCTTCTCATTTACCCCTCATATTCAGAACTTTTCTAGGCCTTGTCACCATTACCTGTGCAATATCACCAAAATCTTCCCCTACCTGTCACCAGAGACCACCAAACTCCTTGTACACGCGCTTATCATCTCTTGTCTGGACTACTGTAACATCCTCCTCTCTGGAATTACACTAACCAGATTCTCTCCTCTGCAATCTATTATGAATGCTGCAGCTACACTTGCACTGTCACTGTAGCTGCACGGCAGGATAGTGGACCCTCTGTGTCACCAGCTCAGTTGGTAGAGACATGCACAGGGCCCAGAGTCTAAGCAGCTGCCCAGTCTGCCCCCAGCCACTCTTTTCGCTCCTCCAATGACCTAATAATTACTTCCTCACTCATAACCTCATCACACACGCCTCCAAGACTTTTCTAGAGTCTCCCCAACTCTCTGGAATGGTATTCCTCGCCCTATTCAGCTTGCTCCCGCTTTCTGCCCATTTAAAGGAGTGCTCAAAACCCATCTTTTCAAACTTGCCTACCCAACTTCTTCTGTCTTCTAAAACCATCACTACTTTCCACCACTACATATCTTCCCTCCTATTCTGTGATACTTCCCCCACCTCTTAGATTGTAAGCTCCTTGATGCAGAGCCCTCTCCTCCTCCTGTGTCACTGTCTGTATCTGTCTGTTATTTCCAATCCCTATTTATAGTACAGCACTGTGTAATATGTTGCCACTATATAAATCCTGTTTAATAATAATAATAATAACCCTGCCCCCTTTAGACCCATAATACTTAAAGATAAGGTAGTGGAGTTCTCCCTGTCATGCAGCCCGGTACTGTATTGTGTCCTGTCTATTTGTCAGAGTCAATAGGTATGTGAGTGTGCTGGTATATACAATCTGCACATTACACACAAACATGCACAGAAACATGCACACAAACATGCAATCTGTACAATACACAAATTATACTCACAACACTGCATTATTATACACACAAGCAACAAGCCTGTCCCATTCATAAAATCCCAATCCTTCCCTTAACACCTTTCTCTGTCAGACTTAAGCTATGTACACAAATCCAATAGTTCTCGCCCGAAAATCAGCTCAGGGCCAATATCGGACGAGAATATGGCTTGTGTACAGCGCCCCTCGTCCATCATCCGAACGACCGTCCTGGCAGATCGACGACGGGCGACGAGCGATCCTAATGCAAGGAAAGTGGCAGAGAGTGCAGCAGGGTGCCCCTCCATCGTTCTCCCCCTCTCCATAGAGCAGAACCGTGCTGTATGTACAGCACTCCTTCATGCATCGTGCAGTCCTTAGTCATTGGAAGGGATCCTGAAGATCCTTTCCAACGCCAATAATTGTACGTGTGTAGGCAGCTTTAGAATACAAGAGATAAAGTAGTGGAGTTATCCCTGGCATTAAAATTTAGGGGGTACAGAATGGGAGGTGGGCACAGCCTGGTGCTGTAATGTGCCCAGGAGTCTTTGGTATGTAAGCTTCTGGGGCCCAGCTGACCAGTTTGCCCATCTAAAATGACAGATCCTGAAAGACTAAAATTAAATTAAAGCCTCTTATCCTTTGTAGCCAGGTACTGAGTAATCTGAGTAGCCTCTATTTAGATTTACATTTAGCACACATGTGATTATATATGATAGCAACCATTTGGATTCTTGAACCACTTGCTGTGGTATAATTTATAAAACATTAAAATTTGGGATACTGGGTCCCATGGAGTTCCACAGCCACACATATCTAAGCACTTACTAATAGCATTTAGTAATAGCATTTACTAATTTACTAATTCCAGCACTGTTTTATGGATTCTACATAAATGTTTTAGTTTCCTTTTTGTTTCTGAACACCCCATTCTTACACTACATCCTGTACATGCTACCTTAAACCCATATCATGAAAGACCCAAGTATGTATTTGGTCACGATTACCCGAGGTATATACCCATGTCTATGCCTCCAAATTGTACAGCTATAATGGCTACATTACACACCAAATCAGCAGAATTGCTGGAATGTATTTTGAGGTCATGCAATTCCCTTTATGTTTCTACACTTACCATTGTTCTTAATTCCCAAGAGCTTCAATCAATGAATACATGGAAACCACCAAGTAGATGGATTGTTATTCCACCACCAAAAAACTTTTCAGGAATCTATTCTGTCAAGGGATCACTATTTAATGTTTTCTATTCTTCCATAGTAAATTAAGTTCTTACCATAATTTGCTGTTTTGTTTTCTATTCCTGCTGTTTTTTTTTATTTACTACTCGACAGCCTTGTATTTTTGTTGGGATGTCGCAATTTCGAGCTAAACCATTTTTCTCTCAAATTTATAGTAGCCGGGGCTGCAAATTGTAACCATTTGAGTTTCCTGCTTGTGTCAAGAGATGACTTATTGTACTGAAATCAATAAGGCTGTTTAAAATTCAAAGGCTTGCAAATCGTTCTGTTTGTCCTTTGATAAGGCCTTCACTGATTAAAATGCGACCAAGAAAGCATAATTGCTGAACTAATTAAGAAGCCTTTAATTTCCTCTCTATATTTATTTGAGGCAACTACGTTTAAATATTCGGATCATGGAAACTGGTGTTACTATAATAAACTTTATGAGATAAACAGGATTCAGACGATGCCATGTGTGCATGATGGAAAGACAGCATCTTATTTACACCCGTTATTGATTTTTCTTAGATGATAAACGAGGCCCTGATAAATGAGAAAATGTGAAGTCTATATAAATGATATTCTAGTCCTTACTAGTGCTATATGAGCATTATATAAACTGCTAGATGTGCTACATGTGTTGTGTACATTAAATATACATCTGTAACATTCAAAGGCAAATACCCGTATATATATATGTATATAAATATATATACAAGTACAATGTAATATCAAGATAACAAGAAGTAAAGATGTTGGCAGATAAAAATTTAATGCAATTTAATTCAGCAATTTATTTAATAAAATACTTGCATGTGATTTTAAATAATAACTCCATCTGTGTTTTGCTTATGCTTATTTTCCATCAGCATTCATTCAAAGTTATATTTCCTTAAGGAAAGACTAAAATGTCATAGCTTGGCAGGAAAATCTGGATCTGAAAACTGTCTGAACTGAAATACCACATTGTTTTGGCAAGTAGAAAAAGTTGCCGATATGTATTATAATTGTCTGTCACATTAGTGAAAAAAATGTACTACTTTCCTGTCCTTCCACCCATCCACTGATTTTCCTGTCTCTCTTGTGTAGCTATCTTCAGAATCTTCAGAAGCCAGCATGGATGGGTTGGACATGCCTGGTCCCCCACTGCACTCTCTGTTTCCTGCATGACGCGGGTAGCTCGGACCTTCTAGCCCATCCCTTATAAACACCATTGTCATAACTGCCTTCTACTACCAATCCTATCCCACGTTGTACACTAGCCCAGCCCCCTCTGGCAACACTACCCTTTTTCTTAACCCCTTAAAAGCTCTGGGCTAGGCCCAGCCCCCGGTCATGTAGGCACTGCGCCTAATTCTTACGGCTACGTGCCTCTCTTTAATACAGGGAACGGTGGAAGGAACCAAAAGTGCCATGGAGGCCAGGAATCTGACATACTTAGAAGTGTTTCTGATGCTGAAGACTATTCAGCTACCATAGCTTTTAAAGTTAGAGAAGATGGGTAGTTAAAGTGACAGTACAAGCACGTATCCTGTGCCCAGAGATCTTGTTTTTTTTTTTTTTATTTTAATCTAGAGAAAGAGTTTCTTTGCCTGTATTTTTCCTCCACCTACAGAAGACAATAGGTGGCAGACAGTACAAAACAAGGGATTACTGACACCATTGGTGCTGATTGGTGCTTCTAAAGTATCTATGGGTTGTGATTTTAGTGTTACTAAATAATAATTTACTTGACAGGTTCTACATTAATCTCCAGCTGCCTATCAAATAAAATAACATATTTGCTGGGTTCTTTATCTTTTTAGAATATTTGTCTTCTATGTATTACATGTACATTTAGGTCCTATTCACATTTTTGGAGTAGTTGAATTTATTTAACACCTCTAATAAAAAGAATAATGAGATCAGTGCCATAATAGTCAGCAGTACTGTTCACATTACATTAGATCAGTTCCAGTGCCATTGACTATAATGCTATAGATCTTAATAGGCATTTTTATAGCCTTTCACATGCAGCTAAGTGCACCAAAATGCACAAGTGTGAATGGAGTAAAGGAAACCTGTGTTAGAAGCTATTTGTGCAAATGCCACTTGCCTGGCTGTTGTTAATAAAACTGTTATTCAGCCTTCCCCTCAGGCATGTGGTGTTGGTATCATCGTCTGTACTGCTCTCCCCTTTACCCCCCATATTCAGAACATTTCCAGGTCCTGTCACTTTCACCTGTGCAACATCTCCAAAACCTGCCCCTACCTGTCCCCTGAGACCATTAGTTTCCTTGTACATGCTCTTATCTCTCATCTGGACTACTGTAACATCCTCCTCCCTGGTATTCACCTAACCCGACTCTCTCCTCTACAATCTATTATGAATGCTGCAGCCAGACTCATCCATCCTTCCCACCGCTCCTCTTCTGCTGCATCTCTTTGTAGTTCTCTTCATTGGCTTTCATTTCACCTTAGAATCAAATTCAAGCTCCTGTGCTTTGCTTTTAAACCCCTAGCCGCTCTCTTCGTTCCTCCAATGACCTTTTAATGACTTCCCCACTCATAACCTCATCACATGCATTGTTCCAGGACTTTTCTAGGACCACCCTGACTGTCTATAACTCTCTTCCTATTTCCTTCACATTTAAAAGAGCCCTTAAAACTTATCTTTTCAAACTCACCTACTCGCCTCTGTTTCTAGCTCTTAAACCTTCAATACACCATTACCATATCCCCCTTCCTATTCTTGATTATTTTCCCCATTCCTCTTGGATTGAAAGCACTTTTGTAAAGGGTCCTCTCTTCCTTCTCTATCATTGTTTGTATCTGTCTGTCTTGTGCAACTCCTATTTAATGTACATTGCTGTTTAACATGTTGGAGCTTTATAAACATTGTTTTTTATTTGCATTATTATTAATAATATTATTAATAATAATAACACTAATTATATTAACCTCCCAACCGTTAAGCCCGACCTTGGTACGGGCTAAAAAAAGTTGCAATTTTCGAGCTTTTCTCCCTATATTAAAATCCTCACTTACCTGGTCCCGCTGTGCTCATCCAGCGTCGTGTTCGTGTTCCAGCGTCGTCCTCCAGCGTCGATCTCCCTCTCCAGCGTCGGGTGCCTTCTCCTATACCAGCGGGACCGGTAAGAAGCCAGCCGGCATCTTGTGTTCCGCCGGCCGGCATCTTGTGTTCCCGCTGATCATCCAGCATCGTTCTCGTTCCAGCGCCGGGTGCTCTCTGAAACAAGAAAAAAAAGCCGGCCGGGTTCTCCCTGCGTGCGTGCGCGATGACGTCGGCGCGTGTGCGGGAAATTCAAATTGAAACTCATTCAAACATTTTGTATTGGATTGAATACAAACTCCTGAATCCAATCCAATACAAAATAATACAAAATAAATACAAAGTATGTAATTGGTAAATTCAAACTCTCATTTTGTATTGGATTGGATACATTCGGACATATTTCTGTAAGTTACAGGTCTACAATTTAAAAAAAAAATTTCATGAAAAACAGTGTAACGCTTTTGGTACAGAAATCTAGACCTCAGTGTAATGCCCAGGTGGTTAATATAAATAATAATAATACTATTATTATTAATATTATTATTATTATTATTATTAATAATAATATTAATAATAATAAGCAAGCAAAGTCAAAGTGAAGTCTGTCATCCCACCTACATGGTGCTTCAAGTCAGTGACTAAAAGTCCTAATATCATTGAATTAAAGTACTATGAAAGTATCAGGATCACTAATAAGACATGACACATTTACTCTACGCTAACTTACGCTAACACACTATATAACACACTATATACTATAAAATGATACACTTGTCAAGTACTGCATTCTGTAAAGCCTGATGCAGAAACCTAACATGGTCTGAAATCTTGTAGCTTTAAAAACCTTTGCCATTTAAGGGTGTCACTCCAAACTTTCTGCAGTTCAATAACTAAAACAATGTACAAATGAAAAAAAAATGCATAGCAACGAAATTCTGTAAACAAATCAAAGAGCAAACCACAGTAGTTGAGTCCAATGTTTTATTGTTTCCGTGACATTAATTATTAGATAATGTAACAGTGCCCCTTGCTTCCCAGACCAGCCAGACTCTTGTAAGTGACTGTGTTTTTTAGTATAACATTAACTAAAGTTACCCTACAAGTCAGAGATTAGTCTTCTTTTATGTTATACAGGAGTTGCATAATAGACTAGACAATGGCCGCCAAACACCTCATGAGTTTTACAAGCAAAAAGCTTGATCCCAACCCTGATATCAATAAGCATCTGCTAATAACAAACATTTATGTACATGTTAAGTCTTCCCATCAGATGCAAACATAGATATAGCATAGATAGAAAATCTCAATACATGGTGTTTAATAAACTGAATTATTATGTAGTAAAACAATTTGCTTTTAAACTTCATATATTACTGTTGGTAATTCATGTATAACATTTTATCTACCATACCAATGCACATGCACCTTGTTTACTAAAAAGGGTTCAAATGTGTTTTTGTGCTAAGTTAAGCTACGTACACACTTCCAATTATTATCGTTGGAAAACGAACGACGAACGATCCTGCACGATATCTACGAACGATCGTATAGCACCGATCCTGCACATAGAGTTAACGACACGATCGTTCGTAGATATTGTACACACAATAGATACGATCGTTTGAGCGACAGAGGAACTATGTGCACGACAGGAAAGTGAACGAACGTTCGTTCATCACGCATGCTCAGACCATGGACGATCAACGAACGATCGTACACACGAACGATGTTCAACGATCGTCGTCCAATCCGGTCCGGTCGCTCGTTTCCAACGACTTTCCTCGTTCGTTGGCGTCGTTGGTTACTTTTTTTACGAACGATTTTTGCCCAATCGATCGTTCATCGTTCGTTCGTCGTTCGTTTTGAACGATAAAAATTGGAAGTGTGTACGCACCTTTAGAGTGCTTTGTAAACTCATTTCATTTGAACAGCCAGTCCTAACACAATATAGGTTAGTGCACAGCATAAGACACATTAACACACATGCATTTCCATGTTTTTGTTCTGTGTTGTCCTCCACACACACATACTTGCAGAAAAAGTGTTGTTACACTTTCTTGCAACCACTTTCACTTTTGCATGACAGCTAAACAAAAGCAAGTGAAAAAATGCAATTAATATCCCGAATACCAATATTTTATGACCTATTTATTAGAATACAGTTTTAGAGTGTCTGTCCAGATAATTAAAACCAAAGCTTTTTTTCTATTTTTGAAGTGGGGAAGGGTTCAAACACCCTTTGTTTCAATCTGGGTTTTACTTTGGACAATAAAGTTATGTTCAGCCTGGTGGTTAAAAACCATAGTATTTACCACTCCTGGGCCCCAGGAGATTGCCAATTGGTAGCTGGGAGCAGTAACAGGCTGTAACCACTGGACATTTGGGAAATACTTTTGCACCTTTTGCTTGAAGTTGGAAATGGTACCTTTTTTTCTAACTTTTATATGAAATAACAATATTTTGGTAAGATTGTTAGAGTGGTGAACCACTCCTGGACACAGCATGTAGTATCTGAAAAAACATGCAGCAATGTACAGGTGAAAAACCCTTGATTCATCCACAAACTGAGCCCCATGAGTCCTATGCTGTGTCAACTACCTTATTCTATTCAGTGCTCACCGACCTGTCCAGTGCTGTCATGTTCTTTCTTTCAGGTTCTTCTTTATGTCATTCGACCTTACACCGCTGAGGCTCAGGATTGTGTAAAGTATCTTCCACCAAATGTAAAAAAAAGTGCTGATCTCATTGCGCATTTGTGAGGTTGAGCACTTTTTTTGTTTTTTTACATTACAGGAAAGCCCCTTATAGACACATGCCTGATTTTGACCATGTGCAGAAGAAGCAGCCCATAGCCTTCTGGGATAATTGTGTCATATATCTCAGGAGGCTGTGGGCTGCTTCTTCTGGTTTCCCCTTTAGTCTTTCCTGCCACATACCTTCTTAATAAAGTAAAAAAAATATTTTATTATATTTTTAAAAATGTATATATTCATTTAGTAATATTTTTTGTTTTTTAGGATCACTTTTTGTAGTTATGATCAATTTTTCCACTACAGGTAATGGTAAAACCATTTATATTTCAAATCAGTAAGTTAACAAATGGATGATGGATCGAATACTGATAGTTGATCTCAAGGATTAATTTTAATAGATGTTTAGATTTAGATAGATTTATATTATTGCTCTAGATTTATATGGAGATAAAACTGAATAGTGTATTTCTAGCTTTAGATAACTGTTACAGAAGCAAGAGTAAGATTTCCCTTCTACTTCTGTTCTGGTGACAATTCAAAATGTTAAATTTTCTATCACATTCATTCTGTTACAATGGTCACCATTAAAAAAGCAGTAAACCTTTTCATTAGGAAAACAGGAGTAAAAATTTTACAGACGTTCAACTTCAATAATATTTTACAACTGTATTGAAAACAAAAAGTTTTGCCTTTATATATATACTTTAGAACAGTGGTCGTCAACCTTTTGGTTGTCACAGATCACAAATTTCATGGTCTCTAGACCACACATTCGGGGGTAACTGTGTGTCACTCAAAGGGGAAGTCACTTCCCCAAGAGTGACGTCATGATGCCAGAACGCGCCCACTCAACCATCACAGGTCTGAGTCTGAGATGGGAAAGTGGGTAGGTTGTGTCCTGCAATCCGTACGGAAGACATGGTCCACGGCTCTGGCCAGAGCCGCAGACCACCAAAATTTTCTCGTGGACCACCTGTTGGCGACCGCTAGTTTAGAGTTTTTTTAATTTTTTTTAATTTTTCCAAAACTGACAATATTGTTTCTGATGGATGCTGGAGTGTTAAATAATTAAATAATACCCTGTCTCATTGAGGGTTGGGTGGTACTTAAGATTTTTGGTCTACACATGTGTTGAAGCACATATGTCCCAACTTCCTTCACTTTTTTTGTTTCTGTGCAGCAAGAAGAGTGAGATTCCACAATAAAAGCAGCAAAAATATTGTAATTGCAGTCACTGGAAATGCATATTACACATCCAAAAATGCAAATTCTGCTTAAAGAGAAACTATACTCAAACACTAGTCTTTCAATTATTATTCTATTCTCACTTTCTTGCACTAAAATATCAGTCTTCCCTGGTGGCACTGGCTGGGTCAGCTTGTATCCATGAAAAATATAATGATTTATGAAGTGTTTAGAAGTGACCAGCTTGTAACTGGCAAGTTTAAATTTTCTTCCTCTCCTGACCTTTTTCTCCACCCTCCTCCTCCCTCACTAGCTGGAGCCCTCTGCACAGGGAGCTCACAAGCTGAGAAGAAGCAGGAAGCAGCTACAGACTGAGCAGTCGCACTCAAGTTACATGGCGAGTCCCAGGCGAGGAAAGAAAATTGCATAATTAGGGCAGTGGGAGTGGATTAGAAACACTCCCACTAAGGATGGCATTTCCCAGAATGCACTTCAACACCTAGGCCAGGGGTCGGCAAACTTTTTTGACTACTAGGCCATTTCAGGAGGTCAAGAAGGCACACTAGGCCAGAAGAAACAAGGTGTCTAAGGAAAGGTTTTTTCCAACAGTGACTGCAAGTGAACAGCCTCAGTCTTCCGCTCAACCGAGGTGTAGTCTCTGTAGGTGTGTGCGTGCTTGGCATCAAAATGCCCCTTGGGATTCGACCGCTTGAAAGTGCTGTTGGTGTTGTTGCGCACTAAACACAGGGCTTTGTTGCCACGTTGAATGAAGAATATTTTGTCAGTCCATTCGGGGTTGAAGACACGATGCTCGAGGTAAACCTTCTGGAGACTGGTAGCTGCGCATTGCTTCTGCTCTTTAGACATAGTAATTAGGGTTACTGCGCATGAACTCGATGTTATCGATGATATCGTGGGAACTCGCCATAACATGATGAGTTAATTAGGCCGGATCTAACAATAAATAGCTGGGGGAGGGGCGTTAGGCCAGACTGGCTAGGCTGTATCCAGAGTTTGCCTACCTCTGGCCTAGGCGGTGGAGAGACCTGGAGGTGTGGCCAGAACTCGCTTTTAATGTTTAAAGGTGAAAGCAAGCTGAACAAAAAAAAAGTATTCAGACGATTATAACTTTGGCTTTTATTATCCATGAGCCAAAGTTGATTTTGTGAGTATATGTACGCTTTAATGGTGCTAATCAACCAGGTAGATGCGATTAACTGTTTAGATCACTGGGGAGCATCTAGTTATAAACAAAAAATATAATTTTTGGATAGAGAAAAGCATTTCTAATAACAATAATGTTTTATCAGAACATTGAGGCCCTGCATTGGTTTAATGTCACTATGAAAGCTACAGTTTCCTAGAAAATCTCCGATCATACAGCAATCATTTGCTTTTATGTGTGAAAAAGGCTGCCAGTCACAGACAAGAAGTGTTGAAAGATAGTTATAAATTAGCATGTATTAGCATCTTCTGCACATATCTATCCATGTATCCCTAATTAATATATTTTTTTAGGTTAATATAAAGAGAATGTTTACTAAGATGTCCATCATAACAATCATCTAAAGAGTAATCTGCCATGGTCACTTGAGAAACATTTGTTGGGTTAATTGATAAAGTATTACATAAGGTCACCAATTCCACTGCCAGCAAACACTGGTTTCTGGCCATTTAGTGTTAAATATTGCTAGATCTTTATTGTACAGCTTTCTCCCAGCAGGTGGCTGCTCTGAAAGCTTAAACCAGAGAGGACATATAAAAAAATTGCCTACTTCAGTATGCTGCATAAAACATCAGTTGGTTTACATTGCTGCTGGCAGTGTTGGCACACTCAGCTCAACTATAAGCTAATCACACAATGTGCTAAACACACTCACCATAACGTGATTCTCCACTTTCCCCCATGGTGGTCAATGGGTTAAAAAAAAAAACGCTTTGCCCAGGAATAGCTCATGTATTATATACAGGCACTGGGCGAATCATAAAGTGTACTAAATACACAAAAATTGTAACCAAGTCCTGTTCATAAACTACATTATCTTTATTAATGATGGCAAACACTGCACTATTATTTAATTGTACTTTGCCATCATTGCTTGTTTCCAGTACAACATGTCTTAATTCATCTATCAACAGGTAATAAAAGTTGCTCAAGCAGATATTTGTATCCATTAAGCAGAAAGAGCAATAAGCCAGCTGATCAATAATTTATACAAAGAGTACCAACTGCAGACATAATAACTGTGCTGTTTGCAAAGCAATCTCTCGCTCTCCAGGCTTAACAGTAAATGCAAACTAGCAACGCTGTTAATTTCCAACTCCTGCCGATAAGAATACAAACAAATGGCAGAAAAATGCAGTTTGCCTTACAGTTAGAGTGCCTTTGTGGGATAAAATAAAATGTAATTATGCTGCAATTTCACCCCATTTTCTGAATGTTTTCCTACAAAGCCTGGCTTATGCATTTAGCACGTTTTGATTAGTACGGTTATTAGATTACTGCAAGTAACATTTCCTTGTTCAGATGTTTTAATTGGCAAGGATTAGGAAAAAACAAACAGCTGTTGCAGATGTGTTTATGGTATTTTCTAAATACATTTTACTGTATAAGCTATTTTATTGTGAATATTACAGTATGGTTTCCTTTTAGCTTTGTTTGAATTAAATAAAAAAAAAATTCTGAGATAAAAAAAATGATTGCATGCTAGAATGATATTGGGATATTTTATGTTTATTGTACTGTCTGCTCACAGCCTTTGTTTTATGCCAGTGCAACATGGGCTGTACGTTCTCACTGGTCTCATTCTCATACATAAATGTAAATTCACTGCTGCAGACAGGACTCTTCTCTCCTTACATGCTCCAGTGTTCTGCTTTATAACTTCCTCATGCACCTTGTTCCCCCTGCTAATGCCCACTGTACACCCTGATTCTGTCACTGTTGTTCTTTACCTCTCATGAATCCACCCTCCATTCTCTTCCCTCTTTTCCTTTCCAGCATTCATAAATATGGTTGATTCTGGCCCTAGGGACACTGTCCTCTGGCCGTCTGAACATGTGGTGCCTAGTTTCCTTTTAATTTATGATACCAATATATAAATTATCCTAACCTGATAGTTTTATCCTCTCACAACCTTTTTTGACATCTGCCAACATTAGCAGAGTAAGGGCTCTTTCAGATTTACAGGGTGAAATGGCACCGCTGGCAGCTCCCAGGCGCACATCAAACCATTTTCTGCCTGGGAGTGACAAACCGCACTGTGGGTAACCAGATCTGTACGGTGTGTGGCTATGGTTGAGGTACTTTAAGAGACAATTCGGTGGCCAAGAGTGACTTGCTGCTTTTGAGAAATGCACTGCTGCAGCCATGTGCAAAAAATGGTTCCCAGATATCATATTTGCCTAAATAGCAGAGATTGGCATTGTGGTTAAGCCCACAGCAGAGCACTGCAGGTCACTGCAATCCTGAAATGGCCCTAAGGCTATGTTCTAAGGCTATGCATTGTGGAGAGCAGGTACCATGTTTCATGTGGAATTGCTTCAGTGCTAGCCTCTGCTTGTCAATGATTTTTCCTGGCCTCTGTATACATCTGGGATACCTACATTCACACCTTCATTTTCTCTCACCACCAGAACTTTCTGACCTTTGCAGTAGAAGAGCATCACTTGCAATTTGTGAAACCTCCCTTCAGGCTGACTTCTGCTCCAAAAGTATTTACAAAGGTCTTGAACCAGGTGCTGTCAGTGTTGCAGACCTGGGACATCTCAGAGATCAGCTACTTTACAATCTCCTACTCAGGGCAATGTCATTTGGCAACCAAACATAATTTAAAGTCAGCTTTCTCTTAATTCCTAAATCTGGAGTATTTGGGGCCGATAGGAGCACATCTATGATAAGGTATTCCTGTTGCCGAGGTACCATGTGTCATGCCCTGCATAAGCCCTCTCTACACTACTGCATGGTGGTTTCTAGGGCTAATGGTTTCCTTCTTCATGGCAGCTCTGTTTCCTCATTTTAACATTCAAAATCTGCATAGTACTATAGTCATGCCACTAACTGTCCCTCAGAAGAACTCACAATCCACTACTCCTGCTATAGTCATATGTCATAACATAGTCTAAATCAATATTTTGAAGGGAGTCAGTAAACGTAACATCGTGTTTTTGGGATGTTACGTTTATTGACTCTTTGGTGTCCCATCTGAAAATGCTTGCTGGTCCTTATGTAGTAAAGGTATGCCATGAGCCATGTTATGTAGCCAAGGCCACCATAGCAAAGTTATATGTTGCACAGGGAAGGCCTTGTATTGCAAGGTCTTATGCAGCACTTTTTGTATAAATAACAAGGAAAAGTACTACGTTTCAATCATTATACCTGCTGAAAAATGTATGCAATTGTTTTATTGTGGGTATAATTGAGAAGGATTACATTTCCAGCAATTTATTTTCCACTCTCTGTATACCATTGGGTAAATGTCCATCCATTACCAGTCCCAGACACGCAACAGAAAGATAATTGAAGTCCCCCAAAGCAGGGGGAATTTTTTTTACAAACAGATGTCCCTGAAGAAGTTTCCCAGTTAGAGGAGTGGTGTTCACCTCTACGGATAACTTTAAGATTTTGGGTTGCCCTCACTTTTTTATCAGTGACAGTGGTTACTTGCCACTAAAATCAGAAGGATGGAGATACATTTAAATATAAATTGCGGGTTGTTTGCCAAATCAAATGTTGATTGGTCAAATTTAGAGAGTCAGCAGTTCCTCTGATTCTCCGATTTTGATCACTGCACTATTCATTTGACTTTGCATTTGTGTTTATTTGCCTGGATATGTGCACGCAGATCTTCATATATCTTCAGACATATATGAGAAAAAAAATGGAAATAATTTTTACAGTGGAAAAATATTAAAATAGAATGTTTTACATTAATAAACAGGCCACTTATTTTAAGGGGTCCCTATATTCATGGTTAGACTTGAGCTACACAGTCTGACCCATTTGAGAGACTTTTGTTTTTCCTGTTACAGAGGAATGAACTACTCCTGAGATGGAGTATAAACTGTATATTGCTATTTGGTTATTGTTATGATTTATGAACCCTTGGTCTGACCACACTTTAAAATGAAAGAATATTAGGAAAAATGTCATTAAAGTCTGTAGATGGCAAATCTTGTTGTTAAATTCTTTAAATGTTTAGGACTAAATAACAAACTGCTATAAAAAGATTGGGTATCTGAACACTGTCTTAGGGCACATTTAGCAATGCAGATAAACATTAAAAAACATTTAATATGCATACTTGGGGTGTAAAATTGGTCAGTAGCGTGACATATTTAATTAAACATACCGTATTAGGCCAAAATTGACTAGAGATAAACAGTATAATTTTGTTAGAAAAATAAGGAGACCACAGATGATACAGCAGTGTAAAAAGGAAAGCAGCAGGACAATTTTACCTAGCAAGGCTAGGCCCAAATTTACTACAGGCTAAAACCTGGGGTTTTACTGCAATAATTCAAATACTGTAAAGTATACAGCAGTAACAAATTGGCCAACAACAGGAAAGTTTTATTTGAGATAACAGGCCTAGCTAAAGTATGTGTATGTTTTATTTTATTTACAACAAAGCCTAGAAGCTAGCAACAAAAACAAAAAAATGTTTGCTATGAACAGGACAGCAGCTAATTAAACCTTGAATCAAAATTAGGGATACAAAAGACACCAATAATAAGAATAAATAAGTTAGCAAGCAGAATAAAAGTACATTTTTTAACTGCTCCAAATTTCTCTCTATGCAGTTTGTCTGCTTTCCCAAAGCGGCTTCCTATTAATTGACACAATTTCTGCTCTGCCTCCCTTTTTACAGTAAGACCCTAATTTGTCCATCCAAGCCTGCTTATTAATAATTGGAAGGCTATGCAGTGCATTATCATTCAAAAAATTCTCCTTGTTAAAGCTGCACAAAAATTAAGTGGGACCACAGATCTTGAACTTGCAGGATTCACCTAGTACATATGGTAGTGAAGAAACCAAACCTGACACCTAGTAAGTAAGAGAATAAATGTCCATTACAGATGACACAAACAAAATTTATTGCAAATTAACAGATAATAAAAGATTTTCCAGTGGTTTCACTGCGTACACGTGCACACATACATGTGCAAATTTTGTAGGTGAAAACAATCTTTTATGATTGTTTTCAGTGACAAAGATCAAAAGATGGACCAAATAACCCTGTATTCCCCGGCCATTAATTGGGACGCACATAAGGCCTATATTCGGAGAGAGTTGATTAAAATAGGGGCGTCACGTAAGAAAGCTCCTAACAAACTGATTGATACTCAACTTCAGGAATATCACCAGTTACAGCGGCAACATAAGACTAACCCCCAGTCTGTGTTGATGTCTCAGTTGGAGGCTAAACATACCGAACTTAATTTAACCCCCACAACTAGGGCAGAAAAATTGATCCGTTGGTCGGCCCACAAATTTTACCTGTGGAGCGACAAACCAGGCAGACTATTGGTTAACAAACTCAATCCTAAACCCAAGATCCATGCGCTCCCTAAAATAAAGGTTAAAGATGGTAGGCTATCACAAAACCCAGAAAAAATCCTTGCGGCTTTTGAAGACTTCTATAGTCATCTGTATAGTTCGGAAGACGCAATTTCCAAAGAAAAGATTGAGGGGTTTCTTAGTGGGCTTGAATTACCTAAATTACAGCCTAAGCATAAGGCAATCCTGGAAAGGCCATTCATAACTGAGGATTTGAATGGGGTTCTTAGGTATCTTAAATTGGGAAGCTCACCTGGCCTAGACATTTTTTCTAATTTGTACTACAAGACGTTTAGCCCTATCCTGGCGCCACATTTGGTTGCTTATTTCAATCATTTGCGAGAGGGGCACTCTCTTTTGGGCCACTCTAATGGGGCATTTATTAGTGTGATCCCGAAGCCAGGTAAGGATCCGTCTGAAGTGGCAAATTACAGACCCATCTTCTTGATTAACTGCAATCTTAAAATTATGACGAAGATCATGACAATTCGACTGGGCTCTTTTTTTGGGTGCGTATGTCCATCCGGAGCAGGTGGGCTTTATGCTACACAGACAAGCCCCGGATCAAATGAGAAGGGCAATAGATCTTATTTCAGTGGTTAACTCCAATTGGGATGGAGGTCTGTAACGTCAGGCTGTTGCTATCCCTTGATCTCCAAAAGGCATTTGATAGTATATCCTGGAGATACCTCTTTCGAGTTCTGTTCAAGATGGGTTTTGGAGCTTACTTTACCTTACCAATCTACTGCTGCCGTTGTATGATTCCCCAGAAGCGAAAATATCGTTAGGTGGATTTTTTTCTGCAGCTATTCCAATTAAACGGGGGACCAGGCAGGGATGCCCGCTTTCGCCACATCTGTTTGCGTTAGCAATAGAGCCCTTAGCGATTGCAATGCGAATGAACCCTAATATTAAAGGAATTTGTTGCAACCAGGCAGAACATAAATGCGCCCTCTTTGCTGAGGACATCCTGATGTTTGTCACCTCCCCAATCACTACCCTGCCCAACGTAATAAAACTTTTGGATGATTTTTCCTTATGTTCGGGCCTAAAGGTAAATAAATCTAAATCTCAGGCCTTAAATATAAATATCCCCACAGAGATATTGAAAGGGATTAAGTAGACATTTGATTTTAGCTGGCGGGTGGATTATATTCAATATTTGGGCATCCGGTTGGCTCCTACCTCTAACGGCCTCTATAAGGCCACTTTAACATCTTTGTTTAAAAAACTCAACGCGGATATACAAAGGTGGTCCCTCTTACCCCCATCGTGGTTGGGACGGATAGCGGCCATCAAGATTAACCTACTTCCTAGACTAATATAACTGTTTCGCATTCTCCCGATCCAGGTCCCCATTAGGGAGCTAAATCTCATCCAGTCTAGAATAATGAAGTTTATCTGGGCAGGGAAGAAGGCCAGAATTTGTAAAGATACATTCTTTGCCCCTAAGCAAATGGGGGGCCTGGGGGTTACTCACTTGAAACACTATTATGTAGCTGCGCAGATTGCACAATTCTCAATGGCACTTTACATGGTTCTCGTCCTCAATGGGTCGAAATAGAGAATCAGGATGGTTTTTTGGGCTCCATAGAATCTCTTATTTGGAGCAAGAAATGTACGAGAGGACCAGTGAAATGCCCGGCTTTGTCCCACTCCATTCAGTTGTGGGATAAATATAGCAATCACCCGAAACTCTCTTCCTCTCATAAACCTTTAACTCCACTCTGGCATAACCCGGATTTTCCGCCGGGCTTATGCCCAACTAATTTTAACTGGTGGATTTCCAAGGGCATCAGAATGCATCAGAGTGAAAGATCTACTGGATATTCGCGCAGTGCTAACATGGGACCATTTGACTAGCAAATTTGAAATTCCCCTACAAGAACATTTCCACTATATAGGCCCCGGGACCTATGCGTTCCTCCATATTTGAAAGTACGTGTGCCTCTTTAGATGCCACTAAAGGGCAAATCTCTGTGATCTACTCGGCTTTAGTTACCCCTACCAGCAAACTGCAATATATGCGAGACTGGGAACTAGATCTGGGCATCACGTGGGATTTGGATGAATGGGGGGATATGGTGTACTCCCTTTCCAAGGTCTCCTTGAATTCAGCGGTGGTAGAAGCCAAATACAAGGTAGCACTTAGATGGTATCTTACCCCTGCTAGACTGGCGAAAATGTTCCCGTCCACCTCCCCTCTTTGTTTTCGTGGCTGTGACTCTCAGGGCTCTATGTTGCATATTTGGTGGTCCTGTCCAATAGCCAGAGCATATTGGGTCGAGGTATTCAGTTTGATCTCCAAAATCGTGCAGCAAACGATTTGTAGTACAGTGGAAGCAGCTCTATTTAGTAAGCTTGAGGTGTCCCTTTCTAGACCCACAATGAAATTGATCAGATTGATTTTATTGGCGGGCAGAATTTTACTGGCCAAAGCTTGGAGATCACCCTCGATATCTCTAGACCCCATTTTCGCCAAATTGAATTGGATTATGATCAAAGATAGATTGACTCACACCCTAAAGTATTCATTGGGTAAATTTGATGACATATGGGAACCTTGGATCGTGTTTAATAATGCATAGATGTTGGAGTATGCTGATTCATCTTAAGATATGAGGCCTTAGTGATTTGTATTCTGCAAACTTCCTCCTCCTTCCCTTCCTCCCTCCCTTGTAGTTGTTACGTTTTTTGTCTGTTTTATTCATGTGGAGCAACAAGGAGTTGTTATAGGTTCATTTAATGCTCAATTGCAGTATGCTACAGCTCTCTTTTACATCCCATTCCTTCTACTAATGTCTCACCATGTTTGTTGTGGTAAATATTCATTTGCATCTGAAGTGTTTTCCATACCCTTTATGCATGGACGAGATGGATAATTCTGTTTGGACATTACTGCAGAGCAAATTGTTTAATTGTTGGCGCACACACAATGTGTTCTTTTTCTTGTTATGATTAGGTTTTTATTGTCTTTTTCTATGGAAAAATTTTTGTGTTGTACAAATTAAAATCCAATAAAAATATTGAAATACAAATAACCCTGTATACACAGTGCTGCTTTGTTCTATGGAGAGGGAAGGGGGTAGAACGAGTGAGCGGCACCCGCTGTGCTCTTTTTCCATTGACATGTTTTCCATTGGTTGTTCATGGATTCATTAGGACATATCCATGAACAACGTCGAGAGACCGCTGTACACATGTCAGATTCTCATCCAATCGTATCATGCAAGAATCATCTGATGTGTGCACATAGCTTTACTCTGGTTTATGCGCATACTCAGGGAATGTATTTACTTAGGTGATCTGATATGCATTCCTTTAGATGCTCCATATGCGCTCACTTGGGTGATCTGAAATGTGCCTTGGCCAAACATTATCATTTATGTGTTTACTTTAGATCAATCTTACCTGTTCACCATTTGCAAAATTATATTAGTGATATATTAGCTTTTATGAATGATATTCACAGTCAGTGTACTGAAATAAATATACTGACAATCACGCAATGAGCATTTTTCAAAGAAGACAGTGATGACTGTTTTCATGTCTGTGTTCTGCTCATAATAGGTTCCCTACAATACAGTAACAAAAATATAAGTTATACCACTCATAAACTCATAAAACACTTTTCTAGGTAAATACTACAATATTACCTTAACTTGTTTTCTAAAACAGTGTGCAATTAACAAGTCATGGTGAAGAAAAAAGAGGATTGCCTGTGATACACATAACAAGACATGCTTTCTTTAAAAAACCCAAAGAAGAAAAATGCAGCAATCCTATTATGCATTGTGTAAAGGGAACATTTCAAATTCTTGTATTCCCACCTGACAAAAACATGACCAGCACTTAGTTTAATTCTTTGTACCTGCTTTGAAGTGAATCTGCTCCCTCCATGCATTAGCAGAAGGTGGATGCTGATAGGTGCAGTGTCTGTTTATGTAAATAAATTCTCTTTTATCGACTGTCCTGCAGTGTTGTACATGTTGGCCTATTCAGATCAAGTCATCACTGAAAGCATAAAAGGAAACAACCCTGTATTATATTACAAGAACATGGAGAATGTGAAATGACATCACTCTTCATCAACATTTGCTGTTATTAATGAGATAGCTATTTGGGAAGTAAAACAAATAAACCTGCTACATAAGCATGTATAAAAAACAAATGGATAAACTGTAGCTCATGCATACATAGAAATGTTCATTCTTGAATATCCATTAGTCTTATGTCTTTACATATCCTGGGAAAAGTGGCTGGAATGTAAAAGCTGTGGTATTTAACTTACAAACTGGTATGTGACCAAATGTTCCCTGAAACAAATAAGTAATGTATTCAGGAAAGGTGATACCTCTGCTTAAATCAAACAAGCAAAGGGACATTAGATTTGTTTTTACCGGATTAACCTAGAGGTAATATCAGTGTTTCAGAAAAAGCATGATTTTGTAAAGTTCCATTTTACAAAATTCACAAAACATTGGGGATCTGCTTCCAAGTTATAGCTAAAAAAGGAAATCCAATTTTGGCCAAGATATGTTTTTTTAATATAGAGTGAGGAAGTGAGGAAAAGATTAGGATTTACAACAGAGCAGGTCCTGAAATTAGAGGATGATAACCAACCCTACACTAGCAAAATCAGTATTTTGGCTGGTGGCTCTGCCACCTTTCTTTTAAAAAAGTTCTTATCACTTTTTGTTCCTGTGCCAACCCCATCTGACCATTGGCACAAGAGTGAAAATCCCTCTAATAGGAGTATAGCAATACAAACCTATTAAAGGTTCTTCCCTATGCTTTATCCCTATTCTTTTTCTAAAATTAAGATACAGTTGGATACAGAATTGGCTGCTAAGAATTTTCCATTTCCAGATCTTTAATTTATACAGGACCTGAACCTTTTATTCCTGATTCAGTCCTATGCAGCCATGACATGCTGGATGAAGAAAAATACATAACACACAAATACAAAATTAACACACATAGCTGGCAGTTTTAGGTATGCAGAGAAGATGCAAATTCCTGTTTCTGCAGAAAGAGTTGACTTACTATGGTGTTATATGTATTTCAGGTAACAAAATGTAATTACGGAAATTGTTTTGACCTAAAAGAAAACATGCTGTACTATTTACTTAGCTATAAGTAAAATGGCTTTTTAAAATGATCATCTCTCTTTTGAATTAAGTCCTCCCTCAGGGCCAAGGACCCGGTTGCTTTTGCTATACCTCTGTTACCCCTGTTGCTATGCTGCTGGTTTGTGGCTAATTAGAATAAATTAACTGAAATGAGCTTAGCAGAAACTAGTTTGTTGTGCTGTAGATTAAACAAAAGAATGTTGATGTCTATTAAATGTTAGCATTTTTTAAGTCATGCTGGTGATATTTGTACATGTACATTTTTGGCACCTGCTCTGAGCTTTTTTTGTAATCAAGCTTGTGTGTACTTGCGATACTAGTAATTAATTATGAATAAATTGGGAGTATAATTTTCCTAAAATTTCCCCATTTGGGTAAAATGCTTTGGAGTCAATAAGAAATCTAAAATGAATTGCTCCCAAGGATTACAGAATTTCCTTTAAACCATCCTGGACCTGTTATTGTGCCCCCCCCCCCCCCTCAAAAAAAGCAACAAATGTTAAATACAAAATGTACAGCTACTTTCAACCTCATGTATTTCTTATTACCATTTACCGGTACTCAATGTACCCCATTTTGTACCTTTCAGGCACATTACTATCACCCTCTTAGCCATACAAATTGGCTCTGATAAACTCTCCGGCATTCATTAACATGTAAGTGATTTTACATGATTCCACTCGTCAACTCTCATCACTGTGTCTCAAACTGCATTTATAATATGCACATGGCTTTCCACCCTTACTTTCTATCCTCACAAATATCATTTCAGTAGACTTACCTGTTGTAACTATATTTATTAGCCTTACATTTTTGTTACTTTGTTCTCATATGGTACAATAAAACCCCTGAAGAAGCCCTGTGGGCGAAACGTGTGTGATAAATGAGTCTACTGAAGTGCCTGAACATTCAGTCTAATACAAAAAGAAATGTACCTAACCAATCTATTATAGAGTGATTCACTGTCTAGTGAACTGTCTCAAAGAACTCTATCTTGGGGTTAACTGACAATGTACTGTATATAGCAATGTTACCTACATGTGTGATGTAAACACTGGTAATATCTGTATCAAATGTATAGCAATATAATTCTGCCAACAATATCCTACTGTTAATTCCCTTTTCTTTTCTTTTTTTGTATTTAAGATTTAGAGGTTGGCAAACGACTTTGTTAAACCTTTATATGGGTGACCACTCTAGTATCTTCATATAATATCAAGGCATCCAAATCCTGCACATGCATAGTTCACAGTCCCCAACGGGTGCTTTATTTGTGTGTTTCTTGATTAATCTGAATTGTTATTATTATTATTTATATAGCGCCAACATATTACGCAGCGCTGTACATTAAATAGGGGTTGCAAATGACAGACGAAAACAGACAGTGACACAGGAGGAGAGGACCCTGCCCCGGAGAGCTTACAATCAAGGAGGGGGGGAAATAAACATACAATATGAGGAAAGATCTGTAGTTGTCCCTAAATGCAATTCAACATAGTTGAGGGAATTGCACAGTACCAGCACTTATACTGTCCAAGGAGGGGCCAAAATAGAGCAAAAGAGGTTATGAAGGTAAACCTACTTGGATTTTTGCATTGAAGTTAAAGAGTGATTTACCTAAAATGCATGTGCTTATTAAGTGGTATGGAAGGATTGAAAAGTTTAGGCCAACTTTAATTGACTTCTCCTGTATATTAGTCTTATACTCATTAGTGGCATATGTCTATGGTGGGGACAGTAGATTGAAAGCTCCTATGACTATGGATTCTGTGAATTCATGGTGAAAATTATTTTACAGACATCACTCATTACTAGTACTAAACCTTTTTGTGTTATGGTCAGTTTTTTTTAAATTATAGGCATGTGTAAATTTGTAATTCCCAAAAAGTGAAGAATAAAAAAGGACAGTATTGAAGAAGAACATTTTCAGGCTGTCTGTCAGTGGAACTTCAGGGGAAAGACCTTAAAGGCTGATAAGAGATGTCACAAGATTCTCTTCATCTAGTTGTATGCAGTGGTCTATCCAGCGGTAGTTAATGTATATGCATACAATATGCTGCTGTAAATGGACATGGTGGCTTTGCAGCACTAAGACCCCAGCTTCTATATGGAGTTTCTAATTGCCATTATTATGTTAGAGATATTGGATTGTGATCTCCCCTGCAGGACACTCAGTAACATGTAAAGCACTCTGTAAAACACAGCATAATATGTCAGTGCTATATTAATTTGTGATAATATTAATGTTCTAAGTAGCATCTTATGAGTCTATTGTTTTAGCTACAATAATATATTATTGTTTCAGACAGATTGCCACATATGGTTTCTAAACACAACCTTGAAGATGAAAAGGATATTTTTATAAAATGTAAGTTTCTATGTGCAGCCCAAGCATTATCACGCCATGGAGAACACACACTTGTATTATAATGTCAGTACTAAGAACTCTCCATTATGTCCCATGTTGGAGAGAGATTGAAAGCTGCCAAGGAAAATCACAGTAGGGAATCTCTAGTACTGAATCCATTTCAGGGTCACTCCCTGAAAAATCTGAAAAACGGTGGCCAATAATTCCTGCAGCCTAAAGCAATATGTATTCTTGAAATATTCACTGCAGACATGACATAAAATACATTTAAACCTGCAATGGTATATGATCTGAATGTAAACATCAATAGATATGGCCTGTATTAACATCACCACCTTATTCAATAATACTTGTTAAGAGAAGATCATTTGTTTAAATGGTTTTGGTCAAAATCATTATTAGTTATAGATTTGTTTTTAATTACTGTGAGCTGGAATGGGATACATCAGTTACAGTAATGAAGCACAAGACTCCTTACCCTTGTCACATAGTACATCTACCATAACATACCTACAAACATTACTTAATCACACTGCTGATAGCCTTAAAATGTTTAAATGATATGACTAAATATCATTTTCCAGCTGAACATTCCTATGCTTGCTGTGCTGTAAGTTACAGAGGAGCCAGATTTAACTTTCAGTGCCATTATACTATATATGACATTTTACAAGTCGTATAACAAAAAACATGTTTCATTTACATTGTTAGTATTGAATATTGGTCCCAAAACTGGGTAGTTTCAAAAAATGTAAAACTATGTAAAAGTTGTTGTACACAACATGGGTTTTTCCATAAAGAATGACCTATTGTTCCTTGTCACTTTAGGTTGCTGTATGATGAGAGCACCATCTGTAGGAGAACAGGAAAAATATTCCATACGTGTTGTTTGTTGTAGAAAACGTGCATGTTTGTCAAATGGTTACGAAATATAAGGTGTGTACGTAAAAGTTATATCACAGTATTTTTGGTTATATTAGAATTGAACATATGTTATATATTCTATGTACTTCCTATAACAAAAATTAAAGATAAATGTTTTTTGCCTATATAACCACACTATACAATGCAATGTAATAACAATTTATTTATCTGTAATCTTGATTATTTAATGTTTTCACATTGTCAGATGGAGGAGCCTGTTTTGCAAATGTACAATCTCCTTTAGATCAAACATATATGGAAGGTCCTGACAATTTGATTAACTGGATGGTTTAAGTAGACATAGGAAAGTGTAAATTGTGTCACTGCACAAGGTCCCAAAACACTTAGACAACAGGGGCCCCCACAGCAGTAATGACTCTACCCCACTTCTCACTGAGCTGGAAGAAGCTCTGTGGAAGGAGATGTGCTGTCTGGGAGTTTGACACCTAAAATTGCCCTGCTTCTTCCAACTCTGTATTTTACAATACAGTGCAGGACAAAGGAGGGCAAAGTCACCTCTGACAGAGGAACCAATTACACAAAGAGGAATGGTGTGTAGTAAGCGAGCCTGTGTATGCTTGAGGCTATGGAAGTGTTTGGACCACTGAGTCCTGGAATGACTGGTACCAAAGGGGAGGGGGTTCTCCAAGTCAGTTCTGCACAGGGCCCCATAGCTGGCTACGCCTGCCACTGGATAGACCAATATATGACATCATTTTTGGTGGATATAAGTTAATTGTACAAAGATTGTATGATGAGATTGTAATTTGTAAGATATTTCAGGAGGATTTGGTTCTATGCAAATGAAGGAATGGTCATGAAAATTTTGCTGGTGCTTAAAATTCAGAAGGACTGGATAGCATATTGAATCAGTTGTGAAAATAGCACATGATTTACCTGCATTATTAGTGACCAGTAGGGATGAGCGAGAATGCCTCTGACAAACGGGAAAATTTCCCTGAACTTCCGATGGGTCCACAAAATTTCGGCGAAACTATTTCACGAATTCCATTGATGTGCAGGTTCCCGCGCTCCCTGGGCTGTACTTATCATTGATAAGTACAGCCCGGGGAGCATGGGAACCTGCGATCATAGTTGTGTCTGCAGGAGAACTCCAAATGAACTCTCAGTGAAGTTTCTCCAGTGAGAGTTCATCTGATTTCAGTTCCCACGGAGTGTGTGAGTGTGTGAACCTGCGGTCACAGCTGATTGGAGGCACAACACCAGGGGGAGAGCGAGAGAGATGGAGAGAAACCTCTGAAACCCATGGCAATGAAAAAGGTAATATGTTGAAGAAGGTTTCATTCCATGTTTATTTTTATACTGAGCATAGGGAGTTTAATTCCATTTATCATTTTCATTCAGCGCTCAACGGTATTAACGTTGAATTACATCACTGGATGACATTATTCACCCTTGGAAAATAAAACATTTTTTTCAAATTGGATAAGTATGAGTTGTGTTTTTATTTCAAAAATGTTATTTTAAAATATTCAAATACATTACAGTGTTCAATTACATTTTGATTAACTCTTTCTGAGAATTGGTAATGGGGCACAAATGTACCTCTAAGTCTGCCTCCAGCTGAGCTCATTTCTCTGATTACCCTTTAAACTTGAATGGCCAAAGGTACTACCCCTTCTTGTGAGTCCTCTGCACGAGGCCCTACAAGAGGCTGAAATTAAGTAAATTTTAGGCATTTATTCTAGTTGAGTTGAGAAATCCTGATTAAATGAACATGTACAGCTTAGGTTATCCTTAGTGCACAGGGCTGGGGAAGAATACATGAATACATGAACATGGACATTTTTGTTTTGTTTCTCTTAAAGGTTAAATTCTGTAGAACACCTACAGTATTTTGTGAAACTTTAGTTCACCTTTAAATTCAAGATAGAACCAGGTGAGATGAGTCAATCTCTGTCTTTGCATATGTATAGATGCTCCAAAAGCAAGAACTCCTTTTCTGTCCAGTTTTAGTTGTTTCAATTCACCTTTTTTCTAATTCGAATTCTAATTCCAAAATCTTCCTAAAGAGATATTAGTCACTATTAGGTAATTTAACTTCCCACAGAGATTATTTAGCATTTGTCGGATCCCATAGAATTCAACAAACTGCCAACATCCAAATTTAAAATGAGAAAAGACCAATTTTTGCAAGTGGGACATTTAAGGCAGTATATGCAAAACCATATTTATAAAAAAATAAAAACTCTATTATTCACAAAGTTTTAAAAATTCAAAAACATTAAAAAGTCCATGATTCCACCATATATCAAGATGACAAGTGTGGTGACAGACTCAGACTAAAAACATAGCGCTGAATATACCAATATAGCCCAGGTAAGTACAGTTGATTGATTTGCTGTAACAATCTGACGTTTTTCACAGAATAAATCCACTTCCTCAGGGATTTATTTAGTTTGTACAAATAATAAATATGGCAGCACTATAACATAATACAAAAGAATGTACTGTTAATTATCTAATTTTTTCTACCTCCATTACAAAATTTTTTTTATATTAAGAAAAAACACATCACACATACCACCAAGTATCAACACAATGGTGCAGTATAATCTGGTATAGGAATCAGCACGAGAGGTGGATGAAAAAACCACGACAAATCCACAAAGTACAACCAAGGGGATTTCAAAATTTGAAATGTGTTGTAGTCTTATGCAATAATAAATTAGATATCAAACTCACCAGCGGGTAATGGCAAAACAGCAGCTGTAAAAAATATATTTCTCTCTCTCTCTAAATTTATATATATATATGTAAAAACCAACAAATTATGGTGTTGTATTTATTTAATTTTGATGCCCCTGTATCTAATAATATAATGAAGGTAATATATATAACATGTTTTAAATAGCAAAAACTGCATTTTCAATTCAATAGTCCATTTTACCATAAGAAAACCATATATAGATAAAAGGTAGCCACGTAGTGGCTGTGTAAATACATTGCCCAAGAGAAAGAAATTGCGCACAAGATTAATATGTCCACTTGAAAAAGCCTCCCATAGTGTCCCCAAAGGTAGGGTTCCACTAAAGCTGCAAGAAGAATCAGCCACCTCTTATTCTTACCTACGCCAGGGTACTACAGGACCCGCTAATCAGCGTCCCACATGTAGACACGTCCAACATAATGACGTCCAACATAATTACGTCTGCAAGGGGAGGCCAAATATCCAGGATCCCGAAGTGGAGCGCACACCGCGCACACTATCACATAAACATAATTGTACAGAAATACAATATTGATGATAAAGGTGGGGAGAAAAAAAAAACAACTTAAACTTAAAGAAAACTTTACTTTCCCAGCCCTATTAAAAACTGAAATATCAGCTGTGGCTGGGATGACCTTTTAACCTTCTGGGCGGTTCATTTCTGTCCGGTTTTATATGTCTAAAAGTGGTACATTGTTTTTCATGCAAATTTATTTTACAGTATAATATAATGGTATGTGTATAATAAAGTTTAAAACACGAAATTATGTCAAAATTATAAACTAAATAAATTTTAAAAAATTTAATTTTTTTTTTAAATATTTAAAAAAATAAATAAATAATATACCCATACTAATATGTTATACTGTAAAATAAATGTTCATGAAAGACAATGTACTGCTTTTACACATAGGAGGGGGTGCTGAGAAGTTCCTGGCTTTGATGCCTTCCAGATGAAAAATAAGTGTGGGGGAATATGACTGCCTAATATCTTAGTATGTAACTGTGCTTTGAACGGTCTAGAAAAGCTGGAACTACACGGTACCAAGTGCATCAATCTCAGGGGGGAATATGTTGAATAAATGTGTTATTTCAAAACTCTGGCTCCCTTCTTTCTGGACAAAGCCCGGAACTTTACTGCACCCACTCATATAAATCCACTGTATTGCATTCAATAAAGGTATTTCGTATTGAATGCAATACAAATTGATTTGAATTTCCCACCCCGTCCCGAACGGAACGACCATACGCACCGACGTCACCGGGAACTCCCATCGAGTGCAGAGAATGCCGGCCAGTGGAAGAGGGAAGACGTGAGGGACGATGAAGGACGACGGCGGATCAGGTAAGTCGCCATTTACTATTGTTTTCAACAGGTCTAACTACCCCAAGGGTGACTCAGGGTTACCGCTTCCAGCTTCTTTTTTCTACCCTGAGTCACACTTGGGGTTACCGCTGGGGGGATTAAATGTATTTCTACCGATACATTGGACATTGGACCATCACTCATTGAGGTTGATTTACTAAAAGAAAAAAGGCTGCTCAGGTAGCAAAGTAAGTTATACCCTGGAAAGGAAATTTACACATAGCTTAGTAAAGGTGGTGAAAAAAAAATCTCTTTAAAAAAAATAATACCTGATCATGTACAAGGAAATCTAAAGGGATTTGCATGTGACTGGATAGTTGAAGCCACATAGCTTTTCCTTGTTCATTAGCAAAGAGAAAATGTACTTTCCACGTGGACAACCTAAACTCTTTTAGTAAATCAATCCATGTGTGTTACATGTGTTACTTTCATGATATATGTATTGCATTACAACACATACAGTAATGTAAAACATGTTGCCTCAAGTAGAGACATAACCAATCATGCATGTGCAAAGGTATTTTATGCTTGCTTAAACCTCCACACCACTTCACCAGCTTTTAACCACTGCTCAGAACAGTAAACTGTATATGCTTTTGTTGTATTTTGTAAGATTGCAACTGGGTTCCAACAAACAGCACACTGGGGATGTGAAGGTAGCATTTCCCATACATGCAGCAAGGCCTTTAATGCATTTGCTAAATACATAAAAATGTATACAAAAAAAATTCAGTATGCTTCAAAGTGCAATAAAACCCCATGTGATACGTACATATGGGGCAGCAGCACTTACGCCTTTGCTTCAACAGTTGAGTGTTGTTTTTGCCTTCCAACGAATTCAAAGTGCAGAGTCCACTTTAAAAGTAACACAAACCATTATTAGGCTGATCACGTGGGGAATACTTTTCCCTAGTTTTGAACATGTATGAGATTCTGGAAACATTACTATTTATGTAACAGAGTGAAGTGTTTTTCCATCTGCTATTCATTACAAATAATTAAACACATTTCTTTGTTATCCTAGAAACACAGCTTCAAAAGTATTCTTTCATTTAATGATATCTAACAAACATTTGACATTTGAAGACTAATGTTTCACTTTCTTCTAATTAATATCAATCATCCCTTGTGTATTCTATCATGTTCAGCAGATAACAACAGAGTGACATGCACCAAGGTAAACAAAGGAAAAGGGCTTTAATTATAAGTTAAAGTTGAAGACAGCTCTGTAGGTGGTATGTTTATGAATAGCTTTCAATACAATGGAAATCATGAATATAAACTTTCCAAATGAAGATAAAAAAATATTCCTTTTTTTCTAGCAAAATAAAAATAAGCAAGTGACTGCATCCTTAAAAGCGTAACTAAGTCAGCGCTAAATTAAATGATAAGGTAAAGATAAACTCCAAAAATATTCAGAATTTGCTTGCTACACAAGCTTTGCAAGTCATATTAAATAAAAAAAGCCTTCCCCTTTTCACCCACAGCAAGATAGTGATATAGAGGTCTAATGTATTTGTTCTGCACTAAATGCAGTTTTTTTTTACTTATAGAAAGGGTGGAAGTATTGCTTACTGTAACATCTACATGACTTTTACTTACATTCTTTAACTAATTGCCTTCCCCAATTCATATTTGCAATGAAAATTGCCTAAATCCTTGAACTATTATTTGTCCCAATTTAACTGGAGTATATTTAACAGTTTGCCCAATATATAGTTCAAGAATCACTGGACTCATTTATTCATTTGTACTCATTTTAGAATCACTGAATCATTATAAACTACTTTAAATATTTCTCAGTCTCAACTGGCCCCATTTAAATTAGACAGAAAAGGTGTACAGGTCAATTATATACATTGCTAAGGCACCATCATCATACGTCATTTATTTTAGCTTTGTATTTTCCAAAATACAGTCCTACTCTTACACTATCTTCCTAAAACCGTCTCAGACAGATTGTTTATAGGAGGTTCTGCTGACTATAACCACTGAGTCAGTCTAAACATTGTAAAGAGAGAAGGTTTGGGTCTTGGCATCATTCCAGACTTGTAGGGTCTTTAAAACATCTCACCTAACATCAAAGACTCTCTTTAGCAATTGGGATTCCTAACATTTTATCACAAACTCTGTGCAGACAATGGGAATATCAGCTAGACAATCACTTACCACAAAATTGGGTTCCTTAGTGATACATTACATACACAAACAGGGAGCAGAATGACCATGGTATTGCCATTTTTGCCACTGTATATATCTAAAGCTAAATTATGAAATAGAAAGAAATGTTGTATTACATTATGTGGTTTTTTAAGCAAATATATATTATACATTGTTAGCTCAAGTGTACTTTTATTGGACTTCTTTATGCAATGTAAATGAAATTGTTTAAAGTTACCCAACATTATGGCAAGGGATAGTTGTTTTACACATGTCTACTGCTGTGCACAACACTTTATGTTGCTTAGTTATAAAGTTTGTCAACTTTAAAGTGGACCTATCACCACATTTTTTACTTTATATTAAAGAAAGGTAGATAACCCTTTATTAAAAAGTACAAAATATGTTGTTTTTTTTACGTAGGTATCCCAGGATTCTTCAGGATGCTCATTCTACACATGCCTGAGCCAGAGAAGGGGCTTTTCCCCGCAATGTAAACAAAAAAGTGCCCATCTCACACATACCCATTGAGATTGCCACTTTTGTTTTACATTTACAAGAGGAAACATTACCCAATCTCACACCTGCGGAGTGCAGGATTCCGTAATGTAAGTAGTAGCAGGAAGAAGACTCCAGAAAATGGCGAAGCCAGCTGGTTCCTTTGCACTGGAACGAAGAAGGAATCCCGGATGGCACGAGACTGAATGGAAACCTATTGTGGAGGGCCTTGCGGAAGTAAAGGTAAGCTTCATTTCTTTATTGTAATAAAAGTTCAGCTTTATGATTTGTTTCTTGCAAATAATAAATTCAATAAAATTCAATTATTCACTAACATGAAAAGTAAATTTATGTAAATTTAAATGCCAAATCAGAGGAAATGGGTTAACAGGTATTTGCTTTCCTTTAAAGTTAGTATTCACAACTCTTTTAGTAAATCAACCCATATTGCAATATATAGGGAGAAGAATGAAAATGGAGAGAAGTGACTCCCATATAACTCCCAAGAAACAGTGACCTGCTCTAGAATCTAATTATATCATTTTTTTTTAATCTTGTGGTTATATCTCTATAAGAATATGTCAGCACAATGCATTATGTGCCAATAATAAAGCTAGTTAAAATTTCTGTTCCTGAGTTCCATCTATATTTCATTTTCTAATTTATTCCTGGCATTGCACTGACACTCTGTCAGAAAATGTCAGAAGCTAAAAAGATGCATTCATCCTATAACAACCCATTTCAAGAAGGAAACTTTTTCCTTTTTTTAGTTTATTTATTTTGTTTATTTTGCAATAGCCAAGTATACAGCAGGAAGGGAGACATTGAAAGAGTATTGAGCTACACTGATAATAATGTATAATAATCAAGATCCACACATACCTGTCACAACTATATACCATAAATATATGGCCTTACCAGTAAGTACATATTTCCATTTGGGCTACCATAAGGCACTTTATATTTAAGGCTGCTTGTTGTAAGATTGGTAAGAGAGTAAAATGCCCTATGGCTGTTTGCGTCTTTGTGGGCGAGCCACTACTTAAGTAAATGGTTTTGAGGTCAACTTGTGATCAAAATCTGTACACTATATCTGGAGGAAATCTATCAAGGTATCAAGAAAGCAGTGCAGCTGCATAGATGTGTGTGGTACATTTTGCGTCTGTGCGGTGGGGTCAGGCAGCATGTTTAATTTGGAATTGGCTGCTCACAAAAAGAAGTATTTGCACTTTTTTGTTTACATGTGCACTGCAGTGCTGTACAATGTGGTCTAGTACATATATATATAGTGTGATACACATATACACATATACAGTGTGTGGTACACATATATAGTGTGATACAACACAGGTCGCAAGACAAGGTGTGTGCCAAGCAAAAAAAGGTACCACTGCACACCAATGCTGGGTTTAGTAATGAGTGCAGTGCCACACCACCCAGGTATATAGGGCCTTGTGGTTTTATTGTTTGAAAGTACCATTCATGAATATCCAGAATCTAGAGTTGGTAAAACAGTCTCCTGATGTAGTTGAGGAGGCTGTTAGGGATCTGCTGTGTTGCATTACTAATGCTTTTTTATGTTATTGCATAACAATGCAGCGGGCACCCCTGTCTTTATAGAACACACCAGGCTGCTCATCAGAGAGCTAAGAAATACTTCTGTAAAGCTATCATGATAAAATCACAAGAGGAATTGCCTTCGGTAGCAGTAATTCAAGTGTGTACTCAGCATTACTGGGATGGTATCAGCCTTTTGAGCAGACAAAACGTAAAGTTTTCAACTAAAACACAAAGCTCTGGATAACAATAAAACGCATTGTTTAAGTCCTTCTCTACACTATACAAATCTAAAAGAAAACACTTTGGCTGGATATACACTTTTATTTATAACAAAGACATAGAATTGTATAGTATTAAGTGAAAAATGCTTCTCGACTATAAAACCAGAAAGCTTTACGTCTCTGATTGCACTACTAATAGTTATGTAAAGAGTTAACAGTCTGAGTCGTGAAACACTTGGTATAAAAGACATTTCTTTATGTGCATCACAAAAGCACATTGTTGGTTTGAAGGCACAGTTTAAGGAATTCAAAATTAATTGACACACCTATTTATGTGAATGATTAACTGGACTGAGAGCTCACATTTAAATAGCATTACTTTTATGTTCAGACAGTTTAGCTATGTGTATGTGCACCAGTGAGAAAAGAAATATCAAAACAAGCCCGGGAGCATTTTGAAAGTAATCAGCCAAAGTAAGAGGAAATTAATTCTTTCCCATAGCAACACTGTCTCTATTCTTTATTTCTATTGCGAAATACACATTTTTCAATTATGGCTTTGCACAATAATAAAGCTAAACATATAAAAGAGAATTGTTACGCTTTCTCAATAGTGTGTGATAATGGGACACACATTATAGCCAAGTAAAATGTAAATAAAGGCTTTTTTAAAGAAAGAATTGTTACTGAACCACTAATGAAAACATTTTTGTTCTCATTCCCATTAACAATAAATGAATAATTGAATGTTCTGGTTTGCCGTGGGGTGATAGAAACCAATAGTCTTATTTTTTAAACAGGATATTCCTTCAGATGAATTAGGGAGCTTGTATGCTATAACATTAGACGTGAGTGTTTTCAGTCAAGGAATGGATTTGGAATTGTAGACATTCAGTTGTGTTCAGAGTTTATAGGATGTGATTACTAAAGTAGGAGCTTTCTTTACTAAGCCTGGTAAATATTAATATAGTTTAAGCATTGAACTACAGACACAGTAAGTTCCCTTTTTTTAAATCCTAAATCCAACCAACTTTCAAATTGAGTAGCATATCAGGTTTTATTTTCTTTTACCAACAACACATTCGCCAAAAGACGGCTGGGTAACCCTCAGTGGCACCATCAAATAACAATATCTAGTTAAGGCCAGCACACTTTTTTGCAAAAAAAGCATTTTTTTTATTACTGAAATCCTCACCTCACTTTATTAAATGTGTTGTTCTTTTGTTTTGTGTTTTCAGTCCCTAACAAAAAGTGATCCATGACAGGAACTCAAAATCTCTCTCCTCTCCTCCCTGCTGGAGACAACTGCTGCTAGTGAGGTGTGTGTAAGGAGGAGGTGGTAAGTTGGGAAAAAGCAGGCAACATGTGAAAGAGGAGACAGCTATCCAGACAAGTTTGGTGAAGCCTGCCCTTTTTGTGTTGTGGTTGTTGTGGTGCTGTAGATGCATGACATGTATGAGTGTATGTAATGTATGTGTTTGTGTATGGGTACATTTATGAATACATATACAAGTGCAAATAGGTACAAAACTGTTGTTGTGTGTTGTTACCTAAGATTGGAAGTGTTTTACTGGTAATATCAAGGTGAAAATAAAGGAATAATATTATTGAGTTTATATTCAGTTGATATCAGATTTGTATTATCCTCATGCCACAACAGATACTGATGTGTAATTTCCCAGTAGTACTACATGTTTACCCCATGGCAGCTATGGCAAGACAGTGCCTGCCATGATTGAGAATTTTTTTTCAGTAGCTGGCCTATAGTGATAGCATGGACCTAGGTTATCAGACCTCATGGGTTTTTACCTGAACTGCTAGTATTGGTACTGTGAACTTTACAGTTATATCTTTTTCTTGGGGCTGACAAGACAATGGCACAAATGGACCTAAACATTTTTGCAAGGGTTTCCCCATGTTAAGGAGGTTGAGAAAGGTTGGTTTGGCATCAGGCATGACGTTATTGTTAGTATTAGGATTTCATCATTCCTTAAAATATACCTTCATATTTCCAGGTGAAAATGAGGTCTAGTTTTTTTAACTCAAATAGTTGATGAGAGTTTACATTTTCTAAGCAGCTACCTAAAAAACAATTTGACAGACAACTACAAGTTTCCAAAGGTACAGATATCATATCATTAGTTTTTATTTTTATTATTGTGTGAGTTATAATTGGACTTTATACAGGGCACCTAGCAGTATGTTTAAGTATATGCTTTTATTGTATGAATCATTCTAACAATCATTGTAGTTAATCCTAAATTCATTTTGTTGGGTCACCTAATTACCAGCAAATTTTAAAAGAAAAACTGCATTGAACAATGAGAAAACCAGATACTGCTGAACCTTTGATGAAGTTGTATCATTAATCTGAATTTAAAAAAAATACCAGGGACCACACAATAAATGCTTCAAATCATTGTGTATAAAGTGAGGTTTAAATACTTGAAAGTTTTTTCCTTATCTGTAATTTACTTTAAATACATTTATCTATTCAATCATCCACACCAAATTATTTCCTCCCCATTACAGCAGAAAATTGATACCATTCAATCCCGATTTTGTCATTGAGAGATCATAAACCAGTTTGACATTTTTCCTTTGCTCTACCATTGCACTTCTGTATAAAGTGTAATCACACCATGTATCAAATCAGTTCTAGAGTGCCATAAAAATATATTCTGTGGAATAAAATCAATTCATTTCAATCACTAAGCCTTCTCATGGAAAAAAAAACATATAAATTTAAAGCGGCCAATAAATGTAGCAGTTCATGTAAACCAGAGGGTAATTTGGAACTGCTATCTAGTGAGTAGAACGTATCTGGTCATTGAGTATCTGCAATATTGTGGCCTTTATTTAATAAGGCAACAAGCAGTCTACAAAGTATAGTACCGCAAAGCAATCAGGTATCATCTTTCATTGGATTGACCGCATTAAACTGCTGAAAGCTATTTTGTTGCTGCGGATCTATTGTTTTCCACACATGCTGCATTCTAAAAAATAAAGACTTGCATTTTAAAATATTTATATATTGTTGTATATTTATAATTAGAACAATAGGTGTGGGCCTATTAAGTTTCATATTTATTGTTTTATATGTAACATAAATGGACATTTGGAATGCCAGAATTTAAAGGAAGTTTTTTGTAAGGATACTGGTTAGGTTATACTAGGAGGTACCCCAGACTGTTTTATAGGTTTTGAAGGGATCATATTATTTATTTTAAAAAATAGAGAATAATTATTTGGTGTTTCTGTAATATTTGAACCAGATCCTAAAGGCAGTTTCAGACTTGTATCCGGATCATGAGATCATGTTCGGCTGCTGGTGGCAGGTACATTGTCAGCCATTCGTAGAAGCACTGGTTCCTATAGAAAGAGGTTGGCTGTTACTCACTTTGTTGAAAACTTCATTCAAAAATAACACACCTCTTGATGTAACTGTTTTAAAGGTTTCAACTGGAGTTAGGCTAAAATTTGGTATTCACTTATGTAGAGTCTATTTAAAGTTACTAGTCCAACAAATACCTCCTCTCCACAGGTGCTGCTGTCCAAGGGTGGCTAAATTCTAACACCCCCTCTCTAGGTGCTGCTGTCCAAGGGTGGCTAAATTTTAACACCCCCTATCCACAGGTGCAGCTGTCCAAGGTTGGCTAAATTCTAACACCCCCTCTGTAGGTTCTGCTGTCCAAGGGTGGCTAAATTCTAACACCCCCTCTCTAGGTGCTGCTGTCCAAGAGTGGCTAATTTGTAACACCCCCTCTCCACAGGTGCTGCTGTCCAAGGGTGGCTAATATATTTTAAGTCATACTGTATTCAGACAAAAATTTTTGTAAGAACTCCTCCCAAGAAAGAGCATTTCCTTTGTTTTTCTTATTGATAAGATCTCCCTAGACAGAGCAATATTTGTTGCAGACAATCACAAAAACGTCTTTCATTCCTAAGTATATTCCCCAAAACAAATGAAACTGGTTTCCTGCCCATGTCTAGTTGTTCCCTTCATACTGAAAATAGGTTTCTTGCACAGAAAGGAAGTCTACAAGCGCAACATATTTTACTGATGCCAACCACATATCTGTGCATTAGAACAAAGATTTGAGTTATATCTCAAGTCAAGCACAGGAAAATTGTCTTGAATTATAGTTATTTGTGCACGAATAAAACCTATAGGACTATTTAGAGCATATGATATGTATTGTGGTAGTTGCTATAAAAATAAATCTGTAAAATAATGGTAGGAAACGTGGTAGGTGTTAAAGCACTGATATACTTGTACACAATGTATAAATGGACATCTAGAGAATGTTTAGAGGTATTATATGATATACAAGCACATATTGCTAGATATCTCTGATAAGAGACAGTTTTGTGAAACAGACACTTATGACCATTAGGCTAACAATAGGAATTTCTAAACCGTTTCTAAACCATAATATGTTAAGTCTAACATATATCATTTTTCAAAAACTACCCACAAATAAAACTAAAGTATATTTGTATTAATAATACAAATGAGTATAAAAACACATAAGTGGTTCTATTTATAAAGCAGGGAATCAGAAATTTCTTTAAACACTTCCTTGTGGGAGTCTTACAGGTATTTATGTGTTTCAAATACAGTAATTGATTCCCACCAGAGAATGTTTGTGGACATGTCTAATTCCCTATTTTATAAATGGAGCCCAAAGAGTCTGTGTAAAGTAACTACTACTACTTTTGTGTGGACAGCAACAGTAGAAAGTTGGTGTGTACTAAGTGATTTAAAGCAGAAAGTGTAATGGTCAAATACATGATGGTTTACAAGGACAGTCTGTTACAAGGGGAAACCCATACCAATCATACCATTTAGATTGTTGTCTGGTACAGCAAAGAACACTGCAGCAAAACTACAGAACTACAGCAAATAACATTTTTTATTAGGAATGGCTTCACGGAATACAATCAGTCACAGGAAAAAAAGCCACATCCAATCCCACTTTTTATAGGGAGGAGACCCAGAACTCCAAAAGGGACACTGAATGCTATTTGTTTCTTACAGAAGAAAAAAAAACATGTTAAACAGCATCAGTCACAACAAATGCTATCAAACAAGAAAAAGGACACTTGGACACCACAGGGCTAAATAAAACCAATAACCAAGAACAAGGAAACATTGTTTCGGCACCCTTGTGCCTCGGGCCAGTAAACACACATATGCTTTGTGAACTCTGTATTTGAATCTCATTGGGAAGAAGCCACCCTAAAACTGTCTCACAGAAATTAAAGCATTATAAAACACCATCTACCATTATAATAAAACCAAAGAGAATGCTATTTCACTTCATAGACTACATAGAAGGCAGATATCACACATCATACAAAACTACAAAAGGATCCTACAGGTTTAAAACAAGTAAAACATAGAAATGTGGGAGAAGATAAACCATCAAGAATTAGAAATTTGGTATGGAACTCCAACTGAGCTGTTTTTACATGCTCCCTAAAGTCCATAAACAGAGGAACCCAAGTAGACCCATATTCTGGGGTATCAAGCCTTTTACACTGCTTGCCATTGAGAAGAATGTCACCCTTACATAAAGCCAAAAACATCAATGGTGTCGGAGTGACCTGAGAGACACAAAATGCTCATTGCTAAAGGAACCCCTGGTAACTTTATTTTGTAACAGTTTGTTTCTCTAGGCAAAGCACAAGAGTCTTAAGCATTAGAATTCGAGCCCTTTTGAGGGACTGTTAATGACATGACTGTGGACTTTGTAAAGGCCTCGTAATATGTTGGCACTATATAAATACTAATAATAATAATAATGAATATAATACTAATGGAGGCTGGAATGAGAATGTAAAAGCATACAAAAATTATAAATCCAGTGGTGACTGCAGTCTAAACGGAGAAGAATTTTATGTTTTTCTATTTCCCCAGATATATCTATATCTATGTAGCCTAACCATTATAATAGTGGTTTCTAGTCAAGTGTGTAAAAAAACAAAACAAAACGAATATTCTTTTTATTACATCTATGGGTTTCTAAACCAATTTTAGAGTTGCTCAAAGCCTAAGGGGTAGAAAGCCACCATTTGTCATGAGAAAATAACCACCCTGACAGCTGTCTTACAAGGCATGAAACCACATAGAACATTATCTGTCATGGGTAAAAAGGCATACAGAATGCCATATGTCAAAATGACAAAATGGCCTAAAATCTATATGTCTATATCTTTAAATCTTTATGTTAGGAGAAATATCAGCATGCAAAGTTCTACCATCAAAATAGACAAACAAAATGCCTTCTGTCATGGAAAAAAACACATGCCAAAACATCCAAGGGTTTTTATTCAGACTCTAGCTTACAGAGTTATCGACACTTTCTAGCCTAAGGCTGTAGTAGAAAACCAATAATAAGGGAGCTGGGCGAGGTTAAAGCCAGTTATCAGGTTATTATTTGCTGTTTGCACCCACAAGGGAGATTTTTCTTTGTCCTAAAGATGCAACAGGAAATGAGAAGAAATCAAGGACAGAATTTTCTTCCCAAAGAGTTGTCCCCGCAATAAGTGAGCCTCCCTTGACTCTTCTTCATCTGCTGCTCAACTAATTAAAAGTAGAATTTTCCCTTATTTTCTGTGTATTCAGAACTGAAAAAAGGTCTTTGCACATACTTGAAACTACTAATTAACCCATATACAAAAAATGTACTTGACACCAGCTTTCCATTTACCTTCTTAAATCTCTGAATGCCTTAAAGCTGACTTATCACCACATTTTTACTTTATATGAAAGGCTAATCATGGGTAATTCTTTATATAAGGAAAAAATGTGTGTGTTTTTTTAATACTTTTTTTTTTACATTGGAAAGGGAGATCTCCTCCCCTTCCATCTTTATCATCACATCGATAAAGACTGAATCGGAAACCCAGAGCCTCCTGACATACATTCCTAGAAGGCTGCTGGCTACTCTTTCTGCACATGGCCACTCTTGGGCATTCTCAGAAGAGGTTTTCCACTAATAAAAAAAAAAAATGCATGCGCAGTGAGATTGGTAATTTTTTTTACATTTTCTGGAAGGCATATCACCTAATCTTGCACCTGCACAGTGCAAGATCAGGTGGTGTAGGAAGATGGAACCTGGAAGAAGATAGCAGCACCCGGTGTCCAGTCCACACTGGAACAAAGAAGGGAGACAGGACGATGTGGGATCAGCTGGGATAGAATGATGGAGGGATTGGTGTCTTTTCGCCTATTTAGGTACTTGTTATTTTTTTTTTCTTATAGTTTCGTTTTAACAAGCATTTCTGGTGGTCCACAGGGGTTCAATATGAACCCCTAAAAAGCATTAAGTGGCCCAATATTCACCCAGTCTTTAAATTGGGCATCAGTTTGCGGTATAATTTTTTATCGCCACTACTCTATCCTAATTTGCTATTATCAAATATTTGTGATTTCTTTTAGTTAGTTTTCCATGGTGAATATTGATTTCTGATTGTTTCCTAGACAAAGGGAACAAATAAAATTAGGAATGTAATGACAGTTTGCTACCAAATCTACATCTTTACGCTTTTGGAAGTTATTTTAGGATAATTGCTATCTATCTATCTATCTATCTATCTATCTATCTATCTATCTATCTTTAGATCACACCACAGAAAACATCATTACCAAGGACCATTTGGAGGGGTGTCAGTGGATTGTTCTGACCTGCTTTATGAATTTATGAATCCCATTTGCCTGTTACACATTCAGAAGAGTTTTATAATTAATATCTGTATAATTCTAAAAGATTTATATAAGTATGTGCCAGGATGGTAAATTTCCAGTACTATGGAAAATCTACAAAAGTGTGTCTTTGACAAGAGGTAATAAATTTGTGTGATACTTTTGTGAATCTTATGAAATTATGTCAACAGTCGAACCTATCAAAATGTATGTAAAATCTGATTTGGTGCAGCAAGTGATTTAATAAATGCTTACAGAAAATTAATTCTGGGGCTCATTTATTGCTTAGAAGTACTGTGATAATGTGACAAAATGCATATCATCCAGATAAAGTTGTAATAAATATTCTTTACAGACATTGTGCACAGAGCATAGAAATCACAGCCATAAAATGTAATCCCCGCTACAAAGACTGGTGCTTCATTACAAGAATATTTATCAAATCTGTAAATCCTTTATCCTATTCCAATATGAAACCAGCATATGAAGTACATGTTTGTAGAGCTCCGTGCCGATTAATATATTGTGAGCTATTACAAAGATAAACAAAGTTGAAATGTATCTCAAGCAAAATGTATTTTTTTACATTTTTGAGTGCTGAAGGGTTAGACCTATTATCATGTTTTTATTGCTGTCCATGTGCCTACTGAGAGATTTATCCATATACTTTTACTAGTGACCATTGCTACTAAAACAGAAAATGAAAAAAGGAAATGATGAAAACTCTTTTAATAAGAACACTTCTTCGGGGAAAAAGGTTGATGGTGGTTGGGAGCCTAAATATGGCTGGCAAGCATATACAACAACCATTTGGTGAGGCATTCAGGTGGTTTGAGCATTTTAGCATTTAAAATGAGGCAAATCACCTAACTTAAGCTACGTACACACTTCCAATTATTATCGTTGGAAAACCAACGACGAACGATCTTGCACGATATCTACGAACGATCGTATAGCACCGATCCTGCACATAGAGATAACGACACGATCGTTCGTAGATATTGTACACACAATAGATACGATCGTTTGAGCGATAGAGGAACTATGTGCACGACAGGAAAGTAAACGAACGTTGGTTCGTTCATTACGCATGCTCAGACCATGGACGATCAACGAACGATCGTACACACGAACGATGTTCAACGATCGTCGTCCAATCCGATCCGCCGGTCCGGTCGTTCGTTTCCAACGACTTTCCTCGTTCGTCGGCGTCGTTGGTTACTTTTTTTACGAACGATTTTTGCCCAATCGATCGTTCGTCGTTCGTTTTGAACGATAAAAATTGGAAGTGTGTACGCACCTTTAGCCACAATGGCAAACCTTATCAAGTGCATCCAGAGAGGCATGGTAGCAGGACTAGATCCTCAATAGAGGGCAGGAAGCAGATTTAAAGGCAGGGGAATAACAATTAATAATTATCTATAACTATACAGCTCTGTCTGTTGTTATAGTAAGTATTAGAAAAGAAGTGCTTAGATTGGTGCTTTTCAGGAAGCACTCTGCCCCTGCCATTCAGTAGCCTATAGAAGTATTCCCCAATAATACTTATAATGAAGTTCAGAATTGTGTAGGTATGTTAAACAGCAGGGATCACTCCTATTGGCTGCTGGTTGTCAGAAAACACTCCCTGCTGTATAATACATAGGTGAGTATTGTAAAAGGCAGAACAGCGGTAAAAGGCAGAACAGAGAGATATCAATACTTTACCTGGATGTGCACAGATCTAATAGTGTATAGTCAGCTTAAGTGGAAACATTGCTTACCGTGCATGCGCAGAACAATAGAACTAGTATCAATAGTATCAATAGTGGGTGGCATATAGAAGAAAAAAGTAGGCAGGCAGAGGATATAGAAGCCTGCAAAATGAAGATAGTATTTTCTAGAATACAATGCCACTGGTCTATATTGAATTACTTACACATAGATAGGAAACTAAATTATATTTTAAAAAGTCAAACTGCAGTATATCTTTTTTATTTTCAGTTATACTCCTAGGATAAATAAAAATAAGGAGCTATTATTACAGATTTTTGTTTTTTATATAGTTTAAGGAATAATATTATGTCCCCTCATGTCCTCAGGCCTTTGAACATTGAAGGAACAGCAGCAAAGTAATAAGTTATTATCTCTGCTCATTTCTCTCTCCCTCTGTCTGCAAGCTGCATACCAGCCCAGATCTGCAAGTATCAGAACATATTTATCTCCAAGTCTCCTGGTGTCTATGCTATAAATTAGGAGAATATGCTCATTGTATGTATAATGCATTTACTTATTTTTAAAGGAATACACAACTGCAATAATTGCTTTTTTTATATATCTCCCTTGAGTTCAACTTTTGGGAAATCAGAAAATGAATCCTGTAAGAACCATTTACCTAGGAGATGTACATATTTTCACTACCTTTCAATGTGTTGTTGAAGTTTCACAATGTCACAGGAAGTCGTGTTTTGTTCTTCAAACACTTTATGGATCCCTGCCAACATTTCATCCACTGGTAGGAGCGACTTCTGTTGAACTGTAAGTCATGTTTTTAACAACTTGGTTAGAGCTTTATGATAGAGATGCCCGGATTTATAGCCTTCCTGAGAAAACTCTTCACAGAATCCAACACTTTTCAGAAGGCTAACTGCCAGGATTTTGACTCATGCTATGCTGACTAGGCAGTCCATGCAATTGTTAAGGGAACTAGATTGGCTCCCCTTCAAATACCAAACTAATTTTAAAATTGCTGTGATTTATTCAAGGCAGTGCACAGTGTGTTTATTTGAGTTACTATCTCTATATAAGCCCAGATGGTATTACAAATAATTTACAGCTATTTTTATATCAGCTGCAGAATGATCTCTAAAGACATTAGTAGCCTGCCTCCTTATCTGCTGGAGGAAAAAAATCTTCCATTTCTCCATATCAGACGTAGCAGGCTTTTAAATTTACAGACATTTTCTTTTTGTTGTATGCTATAAATATCTTTTAAATGAGCAATCAGATCTGCAAATTCATTTATTACTTTAATGCTAGAAGGAATACCTAATACTTATGCATATCAGTTATAATATGTAAAATTGTAGTATATTTTTCAGATTTATTTGATGGAAGCTTACAGTTTGATATTCAGATTACAGAATTCTCTTTGCTTATTTAGAATACATGTTTTTGGCTAATCTTGTTCATAAAAGATTGTAATCCTATAAAAACATACATTTCTTCTGTTTTTTTTTAATGTTTGTTTTAAAAATTATAACGTAAAATAACCAAAACTATGTTTTTATGAATATGTTTATTTATTGCAAGCATTGAAAGTTATTAAAGTACTCACCTTTTCTTTCACCCTCCACTGCCCTGATCATATTCTAGGACCAAAGAGAAATACTTATCATTTCTAAATAGAAAATGACGTGTCCTTATCCTGCGGCATCTTCTCCTAAACTTATTAACCTGTATATTCTGGCAAGTTCATTTTAAACTTTTAACAAAGTTTTTTTTTTTTTATGCTACCAGTAGCCAAACAGAGCAGCAGTAGTATGAACAGAAGGTGAGTTTATGCTGCTTGAGAGAGGAAAGTCAAATAACTGTTACTTTGCCCTGCATGGACAAAGTGGGGAACCCTTTAAATAGGTTTTCCTCTTTATGCAAGAAAATATGGAAATATGATGGCTGGTGACTGGCCCAGCACTGTTGCATGGTAGTCCCAAGCTTTGTGTAAGTTTCAACAATGAGGCTGTAAAAAGCTTTTCATCCTCGCTCTCAACAACAGAATGGTGAAGCTTAGCAAAGGGATAAGTTAACTGACCCTGTTACTACTTACTGCATAGGGAAATTAAATGGTCACTTGAATGAATTAAATGAATGTATGAAAACATGTTCTCTAATGAACTTAATGGTGCAAGAACTGCATGTTTCTGTTCATAACTTTATTTGCCCAGTGATTTGTAAATCTGAAAAAGTAAGCTTAATGTTAATTTAGACATTTTAGACTTCACATGCTGCATGTTTAGTTTAAGAAAGTGACTCATGTGGCAGTGAGTAAAAAATGAATATGCCATCCCACAGCTAAAAACTTTAAAAAGTTGTCAGCAGTAGGATTTAGGTTTACCCAAACTCAAATTTACTGCTCACCAAGTTCACCAGCTGAAATACGCGTTCAGAAATGGCAAACTTTACAGTCATTTTAATGGTAACAGCCAATGGAAACACTCATTCCATTAAGACATATTCTAAGGTGTTTGAATAGGTTAGTCTCTGAAAAAGTCTGGAAATGTTTACTGAACCCAGGGTCAAATTTACATTTCAGTAGCCTACAAGCACAGGACGTCTTGCACCTCACAATTCCACCCCTCAACAGGCCACATCCCCAAGTCATGCCTAATTTTTAATATTTAAAATTAAACACACAAAGCAGGAGGACAGAAATTTTTGTAGAAAATAAAGGTATTATTTATTAATGTATTAGTTCAATATAAAAAAATATAAATATACTTGTCCCCAGTTTCCCAATGATTGGTCCATTGAAGACTGTGATCTGATTGACAACCCTTCTGGCAGGGCTGACCATAGGTTACACCCTGTGAAAAACTATTCTTTGGTGCCCCATTGTCTTAGTCCCATTCACCTTGATTTGTACGATTGCTCAGGCTAAATGCTGGCCCTGGATGGGAAAAGAATGACAAATCTGAAGCTGTCAGGGTTAGGGCTCTGCATCATGAGCAAACTTTTATTTTCAAGGGCTTCCCAGGATAGTAATAATGCCATGCACTATGTGGGTGTTACAAGAATAGTAAAATTGCATAAACAGTGGGAGCGGTTTAAAGTCTACTGATTATATTATATAATATATAGTATAATTAGTATAATATACTATATTGTCATATGTATGTAGTATGCAATGTAGAGTTCAGAGGTCAATGTACTTCGTAATGCGGGGTGTAGGGCTCACCAACATATACTGCAGAGGGCAGGGGTCAGACAAATGTAATGCTGGATGTAGGGCTTAGTAGTGGAGACATCAGGAGTAACATAGATATGGCAGGGTGCACATCTTAAAGGTTTGTTCTGCATACACACAAAAAAAACTCACAAACATAGACACACACCCACACACATACATTGGGCTTTTCTAATGCACTGTTCTAAGCTATCTCTTTACCTGTAGCCCATGCTGTTCTTGCCACCTTGACTAGTGTTCCATGTTTTCTGTTGCCACCAACTACACTACAGGTCTCTGAGCCCTGAGACTGTCAGGAGGTCTTAAACTGCTTGGATTACATGTAGCACTGGCCTTGGAAAAACACAGAACCCATACAAGGAACAAAGAATAGTGACCCATATCTGTAAACTGATGGCAATGTTTCTTCCCTTGTACTTGTTGGTTTTCTTTCATTTTTTTCCTTCTACTTCCATTTCCTGTATATTGAAAGGGACTAATTGCTGCATAAAGGATTTTTCCCGTTGTTCCAGGCATTAAAATGGACTTTTGTTTACATTTTGATGTGATAAAACAAAGGAACCAAGTAAACTACAGTAGCTCTTTGTGAAAGATAAAAGGTAATTCAGAGGAAGTTTTTAATATAGGCAACAATGGTCCAGTAAATTGCCTGTCAACACAGGATGTAATCTATGCCCATTCTATTTCCTGGCTGCTGAAAATCAGAAAATCATTAATATAGAATCCACAGAACTAAAATATAGAGTTGCAGGACCTTTCTTTTTTTCCAAATGAATATGATATATATGGTATATATATATAACGTTCAGACTTTGAAACAAAAATGATTTCACTGTGGCCCAACAATCTTTATACTTGCATTCTCATGCCAATATTTCTAAGTACATCTCTTAGAATGTAAATTTCTCTAGTCCATTTTCATTTTAACCTATTTAGTTGTACTCCATACAGAGGACTGATAATTGGAATAAATAGCTCTATAATGTTAGGCTAGTGCATTATACACCAGAGGCCCCAGATGTTGTTTTGGCCAATACAGCCTAAAAATATGATTCGCTTTGCTCTGCCCACTGTCCTGATGATCCTATTTTTGGGATCCCTGATGCAATGAGTTTTTTACTATTAAACTGATACCTGTCTATGATATAAACCAGGTGAGTTGTGCAAGAATCTTTTACTACTGTAAGTTATGTGGGCTGAATGAGTAACATCAGGCCCAAGCTCAGGCCCCATCAGTGTGCATTACTCACATTCATACAGCTTTAATAATTCTGCTATTGTCAGATATGAATTGGAGTGTAAAATATGGATTTGTGTTGCCAAATCAGTCATTTGAAAACAAAAACATTTGACATTCACTTACTGCATTTACTGTAAATTC